>NC_136486.1:38851565-38982800 GCF_053919585.1 Euprymna scolopes | reverse complement strand
ATTCTCACTTCCGCTGCCCTCGTAGCATAGAGGTAAGTTATCACACTTTCCCCCCCCCTTCAGCTGAAGGTTTTGAGTTCAAGCCTATCTGCCTACCAAAACTTTTTTTTTTTTTACACCTTGAAACACCCGGGTAATGCCGGGCACCCATGCTAGTAATAATATAAAAGCGAAAATGTGTGTTAGTATGTACGTTTCTTGTGTATGCCCGGCAAAAGCCTTGGAGGGTCACTAATTCTGAGAACTTTTTATATACTTCCTGGATTATAATATCTCCGATTTACGAAAGGAGGTCGGATCTATCTTTTATTTGAATGACCTTTTCATGCTATTTCTTGGTCTTTGCATGTTTCTTTGGCTTTTTCGCATAAAAGTGAAACTTATTCGAAAACAGAATCACTTCGCTGGCCTCCATGGACAGCAGGTGTTGACGGCAATCAGTTTTGATCACTGTGGAGAATACCCCTTCATATCAGACAATTGCTATTCATTAAGACCATGCAAGAGCTCTCCCCTCTTATGGGGAGCTGATTTCCCCCACCACAGTGGAAAGAACTGGCTTCCAGCCAAACCTAAGTGCATGATTTCATTTCTCCTGTGTGAACTCATTCACTTTCCACAATGTTAACTTTTTGATCGCTAAGCTAGAATGCTTTTCAATCCCTTCCCTTCCTGGCCGAGCGGTAAAATGTCAGGGTTTTTTTTTCCTTTTTCTTTTCACCTTCGCGTCAAAGCTTCAGGTTCGAGACTACCAAAACTTTTCCTCATGCTCACTTTCACACACAGCCAGACAACCAGGCATCCACGGTAGTCATATATATATATATATATATATTATATATATATATATATAAGAGGCAAAATGTGTGTTAGTGTCTGCATTTTTTGTGCATGTCCGGCAAAGGCCTTTTTCAGGAAGACGCTTACTGTTTCTTAGAACCTTTTATTATAATATCTAAGATTTATGAAGGGAGGGTGCATCTATCTTTTATTTGAACGCCTTTTACATACTATTTTCACAATATTTCTTGTTCTACACGTGTTTCTTTGGCTTTTCAGTATACAAAGCGAAACTGAATCTGTAGCATAAAAAAAACTCCCTGACACTCGTGCCAAAGACATCCAGAAAGCAATGAGGTTTGATCAATGCAGGAGAAACCCCTTATATCAGACAAATGCTATTCATTGGATACTCCCCTTTTTATGGGGAGCTGGTTTTCCCCTCAACCCAACATCTTGGGGAAACAAAACCAAAAAAAAAACTGCCTCGCAGAAAAAATTAACTGCTGGCCTCTATGGCGTGATGTTTGACCTCATTAAATTCATGCACCTGTCAAGTTCTTAATCGTTAAATTAAAACGTTTTTCATTCCTCTCCCTCTGTGGCTGAATTGGTAAGATACCAGGCTTTTTTTTTCCTTTTCTTTTTCAGCTCCGCCACAAGGCTTCAGGTTCGAGCCTACCTTCCTATCAAAATTTTTTTTTCTTTTACACCTCCAAAACACCCGGGAAACACCAGGCCCTCCACTAGTTATAGATAAAAGGCAAAGGTGTGTGTGTGTATGTTTGTATGTCTTGCAAAACCTTTGGACAGAGGTGACGAATCCTCACAAGATTGGTATCGTTTTAAAGTTCTTCTCTTCGGATGACAAATATAAAAAAATTGGCCAAAAACATTAATTCCTTCACCCTAAACTGGGCAGTTTTCTACAAGGAATGGTCGTTTCTTTTTTTTTTTTTTTGCATCGCCATTTTTGCAAGTCATCATATTGGTTGGATTGATTTCACTTAATTTCAATGTTCCAAACTTCTGGTCAACGATGGAAACATCGGCAAAGACGTCACTTTTCTTTTTGGGTTTTTTTTTCCTCCTTCACGTTATGGGTTTGAGCCTGCCTGCCTACTACCACTTTTTTTTTTCTCTCCACCCAAACTGCCTACTGTTGTTTTGCCCCTCCCCTCATTAATATTAATTAATTTCTTTTAAACTCCTCCCCTCCCCGACCGGTCTCCTTACTCGACCTAAGCAACGCAGGGGAGCCCCACTACTATACCACTTTTTTAACACCTTTTAATTCACCCCCCCCCTCAGGGGTCATCACTACACCTCCACTCATCCAGGCCATGCTGGGTACCCCCGCTAGTATATATATAAAGGGCAAAATGGGCGCGCACATTTGTATATGTCCGTGAAAGGCTTTTTGTGTTGAGGTTCTCGCATTGGTTAGATTCCAGGAGAAGCGTTCTTATACTTCCTACCGAGACAATTACTATTTATTTGGATACTGCCAGAGTTCCCCTTTTCCCCCAACATTAAAAACGATGCTTTCGTGGGGATACAAATAAATAAAATGGCAGAAAGCGGGAAGCTTAACTGGCCTCGGACCAGATTTAACGTTCATTTCTGCGTGTACATAATTCTTAAGTTAATTACCAACTCATTGATTTCGCTATCCATGATGACAAAATGGTTAGCGAGGAAGACTAATTACCCTACGTTTTCGAGTTTGTTCCCACCTTTCTCTATTTATATCTTTTTTTTATTTTATTTTTTTATTTTGTCTTTGTGCTAATATCCTCCACCCGGGCAAAAGTTAATTACCAACTTTTTTTTTTTCACATTCTTTTCTTCCTTCGCGGTACGGGTTCGAGCCTGCCAGCCTACTACCACTTTTTGAAAAAAAGATTTTTAACACCTCCAAACACCCCGGCAACCCCACTAGTTATATATAAAAATAAGTTTATAAAATCAACAGTAGGTTCTCTACAGTGCAATGTAGACTACATTGTATTATGGACAAAATCACTGCAGGGAGGCATGTGATGTTTCCTCCTGGTGCATTGTGATCGATCGCAACTAGAGCAGGCAATCAATTCATTTGATTGAAAAATGGGTGATTTCACAGATTTTGATGAATAATATGGGAGTGTGAAACATTCGTTGATCATCATTCAATCCCAGGCAACATCAGATCTTCCTGCTAGACAGTAAATAAAGAATCTACGGCATATAAAATGGCAATGCTTAGCTAGGTGAGGATGGCAGTCATCAGGAGCAGTAAGGAATCCATTTTACCTATCGGTTCCACTACACGTTATTATCTGCAACGATTTTTTAAATTATGATTTAAAATTACTTTCATGTAAAGTTGTTTGAAAAATATATCTTTTTTCTTTTCTTTTTTTTTTGTTTTTTTTTGTTTTAACTCTTTTTCACCCCAAACAAAGCATATTGCCACTTGAAACGTAAGGGGTTACTATTTGGGATCGTGGGGAGTCGAGTAGTGAGATGCTTATTCATATTACATTTAAATGTCAGTAGTAGAGTCAGGGGAGCAGGAAACAGAGAGGGAATTCCAAAGTCTAACAATTTCTTCCCTTGAACTGCTAAAGTTTTCTGGCATCTAGGGACCTCCACAGTGAAGGACTGGGATTTTTCTGCTCGTCGAGAGCATGTTGAGGAGGGACAAATACTATAAGTTCAGAGCACATTAAAGCACCTGTAAAATAAGCACAAGGATGTAACATTGCGGTGATGAGAGAGATAGGAGTTCGGCTAATAGTGCTGGACCTATTAGACATGAGAGTCTTTTTAGGACCCTGTGTAAGAGAGAGACTAGTAGATACACCAACCTAGATGTGGCAATAATACTTCGTTATGTGTCATGGCAATCGGTAGTGGAAAAGGTTTCTGGTAGTTGTTAAAGGAAAGAAGCTTAATCTTAGTAGCATTAAATGTTACCATCCACTAGTGAGAGCCTAATCAAATTATATTTAATACAAAAAATAAATTATAAAAATAATAAAAGTCATGGTTATTTTTTTTAAATTATTCTTTGATTCTAAACTGGTGCAGATTTCGTCGGGGGTAAGGGAGATCTATTTTCTAGCCATTAACTAAAAAGTGACTTTTTTTTAACAGAGTTGATTCCCTTGTACCAACTCATTCCTCAACTTGTCTGACTGTATGCGTGCACATGTGTATCCAGAAAGGAGCTGAGCAGGAAAAAAAAAAAAAAATAAATAAATAAATAAAAAAGAGGGGGGGGGAGAGAGAGAGAGAGAGAGAGAAGAGAGAGAGAGAGAGAGAATTTTTACTAGAAATGGGTCACTTTTCCCCCCTGGGTAGCCCGGCTAGTTAGCAATAAAACATTAAATTAAATTTGTTAACTGAAACCATCACACACACATTTAAAAAATTCAAAGTTGAAAAGAAATGTTTCTTCTTCAAATACATATGTAGAATAAACAATACACAGTCGCTACCTCTTTATCATTTATACATTGGATATAAAAATAGATAGATTTTGCTTTAAAGTAGATTAACAGAAATAAATTATAGATTTGTAAAAAAAAAAAAAAAAAAAAAAAAAAAAAAAGGGTGCACTTTAAAGCTATAAAACTTTGAAAATATTCCATAATCAGAGATTAAATGATTCTGTTAAATAACAATATCGATTTAAAATACTTTCATTTCCATGTTCTTTAGCACATCAAAAAGATCAAATACTTTTTCTTATTTTATTTTTTTTTTTTTTAAGATGAAAAACTTACTCTTTGTGTTTAAAATATTTTAAAGATTATATGTTAACAAATGCAAGATTATATTAAAGTGACAAATACTATGCCATTTCTAAAAGTTTACAAGAAGGTAACATTTAAATTTCCAACAAAAGTCTTCATTGCTTTGAACTGATATTTTCAGCAATAGTCATATTTAACAACTCAATTTCTATTTGATGTATACAAATATTTACAAGTGGTATGAAAATATTAAGAGAATAAAAACACCATAATATATGTATTTGGATTCTTTGGACTAATATGTTGATCTTTGTTGCTATATAAATAAGTTTTGGCTGATGTAATCTCTGCCCTTTTCGGGAGCATCTTTTCTAACTCAGGAACCTTCTGGTTGAACTTGGGAGTCTTTATACTGAATTCACAAACCTGGGTGAAATTTCTAACTGAACCTTTTATTTAATTTACGGAGGTAGATTGTTCTCATTTTATCAGACATAACTAGAAGTGTTAATTTATGTTTATTTTTAGCTATTATCCTGCAGTAAGGATGAAATCTTCAATTCTCTCAGAGGACACTCATCATAATCATTAGATCATATGTCCATGAAGATAAGGATGAAATGAGAACAATCTACCCTTGAGGGTTAAATAATAGATTGTTTAAAATTCCATACAGGTTTTCCAGACTTCAAAGATTTGCAGTTATAAAAGATGCACTTTAAGAAACGTTTTCACAGAATAGAAAATGTATCTAGCATTTGTTTGTAAGTCAAAATTAAATAACTGTATTTTCTAATTCTTATGAAATCGAGTTTTAAGAATAACACGAAGAAAGGAAAACATTCAAGATAATATAGAAACACCCCTGGCCTTTTGGCTAGGAGCAGAGTGTAGTAGCTGTTTTGATACTACAGTTCACCTTTCTATCCTAGATTAGTGAACGAGAAATAGTAGACTGAAGCGACTATTATTTTCATTACAGTTAAGATTGCATCTTTTGGGGAGCTGGATTTTTGCAGCATTAAAAACCGACCTTGTGTCTAACTGCTCCTGTGAGGAGGCACATAAGTATAGACTTGACTATTCCAAAAGTTTCATTTTTAGCTTTTTAAGCAATAATTAAACCTGACACAGTTGTGCTCGATAGCTTTGAATGCACACAACACAAGCTAATACTTAATTGACATAAACCAATTACAAACTTCCTCCCACAATAAAACTAGAATTAAAATAGCAATAAATGAGCACATTAAGACTATTTAGAATTAACATGTATTAAGTAAGCTCTAAACAACCATTTTATATAATTATTTTGATTAATACTAAGTACATATAAACCAACGTACATTTCTGCATTGTGACTATATCAAATTCTAAACAGAGTACACCTTTACATACAAGTTTAAAAATTACACACACACACACACACACACACACACACACGGTGTCCCAAAAGAAGCTGATGGTTTAAAAAAAAATTCATACCTTTTTAATTTTTTGTATTTTTCTTTTATTCTTTCAGATCATCTAATGTAACCCTTCCAAGGTCATCATGAGTCGTTACACTACCGAGGAGCAGATATTTATCGTAGAGTCGTATTTTCGTATTTTCGGTTGAAGGGGTCACAATATCAGAACCTCAAAGAAAATTTCAACGAAACTTCAAAACAAGAAATTCCCCTACTCCCAATGCAATAAAACCAGCCACAATAAATGCCCTTAAAAACAATATAGAGGAGGAAAATAGGGCCATAAGCCCTGAACGATTAAGTGATGTGCTGGATAATGCCCTGCAGAGAGCACAAGGGTGTGAAAATGAAAATGGTGGACATTTGAGTAACATCATTTTTCATAACTAAAATTAGACCTTGTGAAAAACATACGCTAGATTAAGTTGTGTAAATAAAATTAGAATAAGTAGATTATGATATCTTACTATATCTCAAAATATCATGGAGAGGCTCATCCACCTACATATGAAAATTGGTAAGCCTAACTTAAATATTAAGGAAGTTAATCAAATTTAAAATCCTTCAGCTTCTTTTGGGAGACCCTGTGTGTATATGTATATATATATATATATATGTATGTATACACACATTACAACTATATTTTTGCTAGTATATATATCTATATATATAAAAGCGAAAATGTATGTGTGTATGTATGTTCGCTTTTCCTCGATGTCCACGAAAGGCTTCTTTCAAAGAAGCGCTTGCTCGCTTCACAACTTCTTAAAACTTTTTATATCATCTATAAATTGTAATATCTCAGAGTTATCCACGGAGCTCGCGTGTCTATTTAATTTTATTGACTTTCAAACGTTAATTATTCCACATTTCCCGCATCAGCACGCGTTACATTCGGTTTTCGGTATAAAAAAAAAGTGAAACTCAACTCTAATCGCAGGCCACAAGCCAGTTGTCTCAAGAGAGACAAGTAACGTTTGTTCAATGTCGACTTCGTCATATCAGACTGTAGCTTTCATTTCGCTCCTCCTAATAAACAGGGAGCGGATTTTCAAAAACAAACAAACCGATTTATTCACCTCATTCAAAACTGTCCCGCACAAAATAACTGCTGAATACCTATCGCCGTCACGTCAATCAAAAACGCGCACCTGTTTTTTTGTTTTTTTTTAAACACTTTACTATTTTCCAACTGCTCGTCGTGAAGGCTTCGTTTCTTTTTTTTTCACGGGCACCTGTTTTTTTTTCACATACCACGAAAAACACCCGGGCAACAAATCATCTTGCTTGGGCATTGAGACAGTCTATCCAGTTTACGAGTTCTGATTTCACAAATTCTGCGCATGCATTAATAAATAAAAAAAAAAAAAAATGCCATAAAGCCTTTTTTTCTTTTTAAATCAGCAATTTACGGGTCGTCTTCTTTCTTATTTTATTTATTTTTCAATAGATTTATACATTTTATTTTTCTACACACCTAACATAAACAAAATGAATATAAATAAAACCGAAAATAATTTTTTTAAAATTAATTTGCATTACAAATAAATACAATCGTTCCACTTGAGTGTTTTACTTTTCTTTTTCATTTAAAATGATAAAATACACAAATAATGCCTTCATAATTTGCCGAGGGATGTTGAAACTAAAATAGTAAGTAAATTTTATATTCATGTATTACAAAAATACATATTAATTTGCATCCCCTCGAAGCAAAGGGCAGATTGTGCGATTAAAATTTTTTTTGTTTTTACGTTTAAAATATGCAAATAAAAACAAAACTGTAAATGCCTTTTATTTTTGTTTTCATTAGCATTTTACGAATCGTTCTTTTCTGTATTCCATATTTTTCCTTGCATTACTTTTTTAAGAATTCTAATATAAACAAAACGATATTATACCGAAGATAATAAAACAATGCACGTTTTGAACGTCCTAAATTGTTTAAAACGATTATTTTATTTGTATTTTTCATTGCAAGTTGAAATCGTTTTCAAACAAAAATGAAAACAGGTTTACGATTTAAACTATTTTAAAGTCTTATATATTTTGCAACCAACAGTTAAAAGACGTTTCAATTACTCAGATCAGCTTGCCCAGTCATTGAAACCGTCGTAATAAACAATAAGTAACTGTTACCGAAAGCAATAAAAGTGACATCTCATAATTAACTAGTTGGTTAAGAAAAAAATGAAGAAATTAAAACCATTTAACTGGTAAATTCTATTTCAGTTCCCTTTAATTTTAAAAGTGAATTTCTCACTAACTGTAACCCAACACAATAGCAGTTACTTTTCTACGTATTTGCTTTAGTTTTTTTTTTTACGATTTAAACTATTCTCAAGTCTTTTTTTATTGCATTAGATTCCATAATTGACAGTTTATAGACGTTAAAATTACTTGCAAATGTTTATTAATACTTTTAAGATTATGCAAACAATAGACATTTTTGCCTGTTAAAAACGGACATAAGTGCTTTATGCCATATTTATAAAGTAATGTGATATTGTGGTAACTAATCTGTACTAATTCCTAACTGCGCCTGACGGATACCATAATACTAAGTTCGCAGCACCTTTACCAAACAAAAAAAAAAGAAGATAAAATACTTTACAACTCTGACATTATATAGAAACAGATGTACGAGAAAGATGATAATTATTGCCAGCCTGAGGATCAAACTCTGTCAGAAAGTCATCTTGGGTTCCGTAGGCTGGTATTTAACCTCCAGGCTATCAGTAATTAGCACAAGTAAGGGAAATTAATTTCTATTAATACTGATATATATATATATATATATATATATATATATATATATGTGTGTGTGTGTGTGTGTGTGTGTGTGTGTATATGCGCACATTCATTAGAATACTTGTCCTAGCATAAATAAAATTATTTCCCTGTACAGAATGGTTTTTCATAGCTTTTAAATCCCTTTATAGGGATAAAACTACAGAAGTAATATATTTCTTTGTTTAGGACTCACTCCTAAACTAATTGACTGATCATTATGGATTTTGTAACGCAGTAGCTATGCAAAAATGTAGGATATAATTAGTTTTAGTTTTATGCAAAAAGAAAAAGAGGGGTGAAGCCCTATGTGAAAATTCAGATATGTCCATTTTTTGTGAAACAAGGTATTAGACATAGATTAATAAATATTCCAGAATTTCAATTTCTCTAGAGTATTTTAAAGGATTTTTAGGGAACATAATATGGGCAAATCTCCCATTTGAAAATTCAAGCAGAGAGAGAGAGAGAGCATATAAAAAAAGAGAGAGAGAGATAACTCTAAACTTATATAGTTTTCTAAAATTTATATGGAAGTGGTGCAATAGTAACTGGTGTTGGCTTGGTATTCTAAATCCAAGATCTGTCAGACTTGTAAAGTTACTTTTTACTAATACTCTAAATTTATGCTCTCCAGCTATGGCTGAAATAGTAAATGTCAATCCTCTTGAATTAACACATTCAAACTGGCACAATGTACATCTGTAAAAATGTCACACCTGGTGAAGAGAGTTGGCTTTGTTCTCTACAATGCAGTATCCACTATAATTAAATTCGTTTGTACAGGTCGTCTGAGATGCTTATAGGCCATTCTCAACGGAACACTCCCTGATAATGACATTTATTATAGTAAGCAATAAATAAGATACAGAATTTCTGGTAGATAATGCCAATCAATCTGCATATTACATTAAGGATATTCCATAGCAAATTGGCTATAATTACATTTTTATTTTGATTGTCGGCACACTTGATGTTTGTATTTGCATATAAAATGTGTGAATATTCCTTATATATATATATATATATATCTCATGTACCTGTTTCAATATCTATATGTATAAATAGTTGTTAGTTACTCAGTGGAGATTAGAAAAGACAGAAAGAATTCAGTTAAAATAACAATGATTCAGACCTGATGGTCTATAATATGGGCCAAGTAGTGAGGCTCTACAATGAAAAGAACCAAATCATTGCTAAAAGTGTAGCTTTCAATACCCCAAATGAAATCAGTTGTAAGTTTTAACCAAGTTTGGTAGCAATTAGTCAAGCGATGTGAACGCTAGGCTGTACATGAGCAAACAATGACAAACCAACAAAGTCAACCGAAAACAATCTCCTTCGTGGACGCAACAAATTGACAACATCTACATGTATGAATAGCTGTTTCATTGCATGAATAAAATCCAAAGTTAGTTGCTCTCAATGCAGACTAGAAAAGAGAGAAAGAAGAATCCAGTTGAAAAACAAGTGATTCAGACTTGGAATGTCAGGTATGAATAATGATGAACAGCAATCTTATTTTTTTATTTTTAATGTCCCACTTAATTTTTCTTAAATAATCACATGGAATGTACAGGAAATATGCAATACTGATTTTTTGTGTTTATTTTTCATACCAATTAGATTCAGAAAAGTGATGTCATGCATCCTCTTTGCTAATTTCAATTTAATTTTTTTTTAAATAAAATACCTTTTCAGGAAATATACAAATTACATCGAAAACCTTTTTATATGCAGGGGTTCAGAGAAATATAAGGAAATATTTTAAATCTAATTAACTATAGAAATGCAGCCAGTTAAAAAAAAAAAAAAAAAAAAAAAGAAAAGAAAAAAAAAACGCGGCTGGAGAAAATTAACTCCCTCTTAAAAAATCACTCTGAAGAAAATTAAGGTTATTTGTCAGAAAGATGAGCAGCAGTTAAAGGGATCAATAGATTATCAATGCAAACATTTAGTTAGAAGTTAAGGTCTTAACTGGTGTCTCTGTACTTATAAGAAAGAGTTCTAATGTATAAAATGTTTTTTTAATTCTTTTTTAAATGAGCACTTATATAGTTGTGTGCAGATAGGCAGTGGTTCTGTGCATCCAAACTGGGATAGGGTGAGGTATCCACTCATATTCAAACTACTTCCCTTTCTCATAATATTCCTCACTACTTGAACTTATACTTGAATCTTATATGCATACAATCCAGGAGTTATTTCCAAGCATCACACAACTGCACTTACGATCATTCCAATTTGGTCAATCATTTAAGTTCCATCATTAAACATTTTCTCCACATAATGCAGAATACGATCTACCATGTATTAACCATCTCCAAGCCTTGTGTCTGATTAATTAGTTGGCTAAACTAAGTCCAGGAACATATGTTATCACACCATCTACTAAATGAAATGACTTATTTCCTTTTCTGCATCCTTCCACCATAGTTGTTGCAATAGTGTTGCCTTTGGTCAGGTTGAGCTGACTTCTTCCCTGGTTTGTTTGCATCACAACCCAAACCAACATAATGTGTTGAACCAGGATGGTATTGGTGGTGTTATGTTCTTTGAATTTTCGAGGTAAAATTCATCTTCAGAAAAAAGAAAAAAGTGTACAAACACTCAACTGAGTAGTTATTTATAACTACTCAGTTGAGTGCTTGTACATTCTTTTTTTTTTTTATATATGTTGGTAAATAAATAATTACTTTCTTAATTTCTTATTTGATATATGTTGGTAAATAATTACTAATAAAAAAAATTATTGAAATCTTAATATTGTTGTTCATTCAGTTTATTTTGTCTTATATCCAACTGTTTTTCTACCAAACTGCATAGTCATAGCTTTTAAACATAATTTTTTATTATAGAATTTTTTTTTTTATATATATTATTATAACAGGTCTGGATCACCCTGAATCCGACTATATAAGGTTTGTAAGAGTATTTTGTGAAGTTTATGATACTAACCAGACAGAACAGACACACATGCACAACTTCCCTTTATAGGAAATTGAAAAACACATGCAGCCACTTTACATTCCATTAGTTGCTATACTCAGCCAGTGAGCTCAGAACACAACTTAATTTCTATGTATTTCTGACCCCAGCTCTTAAAGAAATATACAACTCTTTCCTTTCTGAATAAAATGATAAATCTATTGCAAAAGGGATACTTCATTAATTTTAATGAAGCATTTCCAGAGGATGTGAGAAATGTTTTCATCCTGCTGAACCGTAATTAAAGAACTTAATTAAGACTAATGAGATTTCCAGAAAAGGTCCTTCATTTATTTCCGTAGCAAATTTAAAAGAATTACCAGAAAGTTGTTTCTGTTGTTATTAAGGCAAAACTTATGATTACCTTTTTTTTAAAAAAAAAAAAAAAAAAAAAAAAAAAAAAAAAAAGTCTACAATAAATCACAACAAAATGATATTCAATTGCTGATATGTTATTTAACCTTTACTTCATATATATATATAAACATATATATATATAAAATATATAATCCCACAATATCAATATTATTCTCCAATCTTCTCTTCTACTTCCAGAATCGACTTCTTTTCTTAGTAGCCAAGCTTTGACCTTCCACTAGAGCTGAACAGTATGATTTTAGTTTGAGTATTGATAGCGTTGTTTTCCTCTCATACCATGATTTTTACTTTTTTAAATCTAGTACTAGCTGTAACTACCATTTAATTTTGGTTCTGCATTTTTGAACTATATTAAAAAAAAAAAAAAAAAAAAAAAAAAAGATTGGTATATATTGAAAGGTAAATTGCATTATTATGGTATTGTTTGATTCTTAAAATAGTGATTAAAACCAAACTTGTTTAAAACATCTTACTAATTTTGATATGTATGAAGTACTGTTGTCATATTTGGGCTGGTGCATCTCCTACTAGTCTCACTCATGGACAGGATTCAAAAGAGAGTTGCCAACCTGATAGGTCCTGAACTGTCATCTAAGCTTCAGCCTCTGTCCCATCGACAAAATGTTGCATCCCTCTGCCTGTTCTAAAAAATATTTTAATGGTGAATGCTCCGACAAACTACAAGCACTTGTACCCCCCCCCGACATAAATACCTCCAACAAACCCGACAAGCAGATAAATACCACCCATACACAGGAATCTCTAGGTATAAGATAGCCTTCTATTCCAATAGTTTCTTCCCCAGAACTGCTAGACTTTGGAACTCCCTTCCGGGATTCTGCTTTCCCAACTGTACTGACATGCAGAAGTTCAAGTGTAATGTGAACAGATATCTTGCTGCTCATGTCCCTTCAACTTATGTCCTTGATAGTAGCCCCCTACTTCAAAGTGGCACTGTGCCTTGCTTCAGGGTGAAAATTGAATTAAAAAAAATTGTTTTAATCTCTAAAATTATTGCATATAAATTACTTTCATAACTCCCCCCCCCCAAAAAAAAAACTTTCTTACCATGTTTTTATTTATTTTTTTTTTCAAATGAGGATTGATAAATTGTATTATTCAAATGACTTTTGTTATACCACATTATTTTGAAGACATCTGAAGTAGATTGTTAATTACATGAGACGGGCCGCTGTAATTGGTATGTTAAAAAATGTTTTATATGTAATGGGGACTTGAAATAATTCATTAAATAATTCTGCAATTAAACGTTGGTTTATATTTAAATTATTCTTAAGGAGAATATAATAGTCAAACTATTACATTTCAATTTTTTTGAAATTGCTTCATTACAAAATATGTGCTGACTAAGACAGATTGTAATCACATATACAGATATCTTATGTAAACAGAAATTTTGTCAGTTTGTTCGTCAGTCACAATTTTTTTTTATGTAATAAATAGTGTGGATTTTTTTTCTCGTTTTTAAACATCAAATATCTTAGTTACTTTTAAAAAAAGAAAAAATATTTTAAATAAAGTAAATAATAAATTCCCAACATTAAAGCAAACATGATTGGATGTAACTATATTACATGCCCAGGTAACACTAAATCACCCTGCTTGTCGGCTAAGGGTCAGGTGGGGTGTTTGACATGAAGTTTAAGAAATTCATTCCTTTTTCCAAAACACTGGAATATGTTTTTTGCCGATATGGTGGATAGAGGGGGAATTTCTCAGCAAAGTGAAGTTGACATTGGCGATGACAAGTTCGCCCTGATATCTAGGAAGATACTGTCACTGGGCCACATGTTTTATTTTAAGTGCCGGACCACCATGTAAGTGATGGGAATCGAACTGAAAGATGGAAGGGCATAGCTGATAATACAGTTTCTTTAAGACAAAAATGAGTTGGAGAGGGAGAAAGGAAAAGGAAAGAATTAAAGAGAAATATGATTGAAGATAGAGAAAGAAAAGAGATTCTGAAGAAAAGAGAAAAGAAAAATGATAGAGAAAGAAAAGAGTACTCTCCAAACGACAGAGAAGGAAATGCTAATCTCAAAGAGATGGTGGTCAGAATTAGGGTTTAATAAAAAAAAAAACATTGTGTTTGGGAATGAGAGAGGATTTGCTTGCTGGCATAGAAGAGTATGCATCGCTTTGGGCTCCTGCCCAGAGGCCAGAAACCTCCACAGAAGAGCTGTTGAAAAGCTCTTGCTCCTCTAAGTTGTCTGAACGAACCTAAGTTGAAACCATCCTGCATCATGAAACCGTTAGAAACCTGAAGAATTAACTTTCCTTTGCACAAAGTGTATCCTGAATATCTAATGAATAATTATTATCGTTTATAAAAAAAAAAAAAAAAAATGATCTCTGAATTATAATTGAATTGTAGGATTTGAAAACTAAATTAATTATAACATCAACTCCACAACCAACCTAGACTGCACCAGAGCATCTACAAAAAGGAATTCAACACAATGTCAACAAACGGCCAACCAGAGTTCAAAAAGGTATTTCCACATGGACTTAGGATCATGCACATTTTGTGCGTTCTGAGCATCTGAGCGGTATTTTTCAGTGACTAGACTTGAAGGGTTTGCCACTAGATAGAATTAAAAGTGCACAATTTCTTGCACGTGTGTATGATGAGAACTAGCTCAGGTTGGGTTACAGGACACTAAAACCATAAAATCTTCAGTCTAACATTCTACTAACTGACCCATTTGAATTTTCTTAGAAATGCTTGAATGAAGCTATCTATAAAGGCTTTAAGGTTAAATGGGAACAAATAGGTAGACATATTTCAAGACAAATGGCGCAAATCACTTTTTGATAAAAGATGACATTTTTAAAAAACAAATCTTAAATTATTTTTTTTTCATTGCAAGATTTGATCATGAGTTTGTTTGTCATTCTTCTGTTTGGAACATTTTAATTGCAAAGTGAAGACAACTTATCTTAGGCCAAGCATCTTTATAAAAACTCCAATAATCAGTTCATCATGCTAAAGTTTGAAACAGGACTGTTGCCAAGGCCGCTGGAAAAATGGTGGGATCCTTCTATCGATCCAGTAGATATCTCACTGCTGATGCAATTCTCTATCTATATAAGAGCCAGGTACATCCAACTATGAAGGACTGTTGCCACATCTGGGCAGGAGCAGCTAGAAATGACTTGTCCTGCCTTGATAGAGTTCAAAATAGACTTCGTAGTCTCATAGGAGATATCCTTTTCTCTTCCCTGCAACCTCTATCTCACAGAAGAGATGTTGCGAGTTTGTCTCGGCTGTATCGTTATTTTCATGGAAAGTGTTCGACTGAGCTTCAGTCTATGGTTCCCACCAAGCCAAACTTTCACAAGAAACACTCATCTATCTGAAAACACTATCAATAATTCCCCCCACTTGTTATCTGTGCCTAAACCTAAATGTAGATTCCATGAACAAAGCTTCTTAGAACTGCACGCCTGTGGAATTGTCTTCCATTTTCCTGCTTTCCAACTGACTACAATATAGTTGTCTTCAAGTCTAACGTAAACAAGTTCTTGATGAGCTGTCCCACTTGTTAACAAATTTACCAAATTTCCATTACTAACGATTACTATATTGTCCAATTTCTACTGTACACTCTTTAACCCTTATCCTCGAGTGACCTCTTGGCCTTGATAAGTGGTGATGCCTATGTAAAAAAAAAAAAAAAAAAAAAAAGATTCAGTAGCCCTAAATGTAGTGGAGCTGATATGTAAAATGAATTGATCACTCAGCCTCTGGTGATGATGATCGCCTTAGCCAGATGAGGTATCACGGTCATGTGCTGGGTAAAAAGTTGCTTTTCTAAATAAGTGAGGCAAGCACAAGCCGCGTAAACTTGGTGGTAAAAAATAGGAAATTCAATTAATCCATGTTACTGGCTATACAGATGACCCGTTTCACCAACCAGCAGACAGTGTTCATAAACAAAATTGCTCTTTTATGTTTTGTTTGGTATATGTGACATTGACATACTAGAGATTCTTTTTTTTTTTTTTTTTTTTTTTTTTTTTTTCATGAAATCGCTCTAGACAAAGCTTAAAACTACTTGATGGAAGGAGCTTAAAAAAAAAAAAAAAAAATACTACCACATGAAGGTCAAAAACCGGTCAACAATAAGTGTAAGATATGTAATAGACGATTCTACTTATACAAGCGGAAGCACCTCTGTCAGATGACATGAATTTGAGAAAGAAAAAGAAAACCTTGAGTTTGTAGATGGATTCTTTATATACATGTGGCATTAATTTTCATAGGAGGGGAATAGCATCTATAAGAAGATCGAATTGGAGAGGACAGGAGGGAGAGTTTTTGACAGCTGAGAGAGAACATAGACGCTGAGAGTTGGTTTTATGAATTAAGGAGTTGGTGTGAATTGCGATAACTGTGAAGAGTTCTGAAAATTTTTTCCATCTACAAAGTAGATGGATTCTGACCCAGAAAACAATTCTTCTCCCTTTGTCAGAAACACCTCATGAATTGCAAGAACTAAAGAACAAAATAAGGAGAGCTAGAGTCCAGAGACGTTCGAAAGTAAAACCCAAGGTCCACTTTGTCTCTTGAGTGTCTGTTCCTCATATCTTGTTTCTGTCCATTTCTAAAAATCTAAAAGGTCTCATGTTCATTCTCAGTTTTGTGTAAGTCAACCCATGATCAGATAGCCTGGGGGAAGGGGTTACTGCCCAACTACCATTCACTAAAGCAATAAACTTGATCTGATGCCCTGATTTAAAATAGTAATTTTAGATGTGTCTACATCTGTCAGTCTGCTGTCGAATTTGATATAGTTTGCAAAATGCACATATTTAATGGACGTATGTTATTTTCTATAAGGACATAACTCACTCCCACAAGACATAAAAACGATCAATAATCATAATGACAATATGTGTGTGTTCGATCACTAGCAAACAATGTATCAGGGGAAGAGAAATGCTAGAAGTAGTAGGAGGAGTTTATTAAATACAAAAGTCTCACAGTCTGAAAGCTATGAGCTGGGAAAGAGGAGTGAGAGTAAGGAAAGAAACGAGTAGTGAGAATCATTTTTTGCTTTTAGAGGTAATAGTGAAAAAGATTAAGATATAAGGAAAGAAGATTTACAAAATATAAATGACAATATTTTACTTATTTCAAACAACAGTTACAAGACTTTTTCTTAAAGAAAAAAAAAAGGAGAAAACAGAAAAGGAGAAAAAGGAAAGAGGAATAAAAAAAAAGAATAAGAGAACGGAAAAAAAGCAAAAGTTATTTAATTTGGTTTGTTTAATTATTCTTAAAATAAAAATTTCAATAAAAACTAATTTTATTTAATAATAAAAATATATAAAATATTTAAAAAAAAAGTATTTGTTTATTTGATACTTGGTATTCATTTTGTTCCCAAAATGACCACTTCAAGCAAACGTGAACGTTTAATTTAACTATTGTGCATTACTCCCTTCAAAAGCATTTACAAACTCTAACTTTATTCCATTTTTTTTTTACTGAAGTAGCAAAGATGTAAACTGTAGGACATGCTGCTGCTGTTGTTGTATAGTGAATGTGGGGTATCTTTTTAATTAGCTATTTTCCGTTTGAATGTCCTTAAAAGTATTCAAGGAGAAACCGGGGCAAAGGATTGTCTGGCAAGTCCAGAATTTATTTTTATTTAAAACCAGACAGCTATTTCTTTAAAATAAATAAATAAATAAATAACTGAAGCGTGACAGACCAACTAGACCTCTAAGGGAGAGTAGGACATTAAAAGTGCATACAACTTAGTGAAAAAAATGTCTACAAGCTACAAAAGAAAAAAAAACATAGTCGAAGACGATATAAAGGCTTGTTTTTTATTAGCTAGCACACCGAAGTGTAGGGGAAGGAGCCATTCGTTTTCCAGGAGTGCTTCAGTTATCTTTGCTTCTCACTTTATATACTGCAGAGTGTTTAGCAAAGGGGCATCAAGTGCCATTTAAGTTTTTGGAATAACTGAGGATTGAACCCTAGTTTCTCAGGCGATTAGCAAACATTTTAACCATTAAAGCAAACAGCTACAGATAAAATGGGTATAAATAGTTAGAAAGATGTTTCTATCATAAAACATTTGCTCAATAATCAACTTGTGTTTTGTTTTCATGGGGATGACACGTTCAGATGTAACATTTCATTTTGTTACAGGTCACAAATAGCATTCATGAGGTACAACAGAATTATGATATTCTTGACACCATTGATTTTCAGACTACATCACAAAATTGTTGGCCCTGTGTATGAACTTAAAAGATATTCATTGGTAAAGTCCCATTTAGGGGCTGTGGGAAATATGGATTTGCTTCTTAGTTACCATAGCCCCCAGATCCATTCTGGCTCTCTTAAGACATTTGGTCCTACCAAATCAGGCTGTCTGAAGATATTAGCTTCCTAACTAAAAATACACCAAACATTGATGTTATTGTTCCCCCCTTTCTTTTTGCAAAACTCACTGATGTTCTACAAAGTCAAAAACAACATATTCTACAAACCAAGCCAAACCAAACACTTTGAATAAATATTTGAAGGTATAAAGAACTTTAAACATAAACATTTTTCTTCAAAATTCCTGTATTCAGCCATAACTAACTCAAAAAAGGTTGGCATATCGTAAAATAAAACAACCAAACAAAATAGAATTATTGGTTTCATAATTGTTCCTACATACAAAAGAGAACCAAAAACAGTACTTATAAATATAAACAGGATTTATTTGTGCTTACAAGTAATACACTGAAATATGCAACATATGTCAAAACCTTCTAATATGTTGAGATATAAAAAAAGTGGACCACATGTTATAGAACAAAATAGCAGTGGACAAATAAATTGTCATTTCAGTAATCAAACCACAAAAAAATAAAAAAACAAAAACGGTTGGCAACCATGTTGCCACTTCAATCAGACCTAACAGAGGGAAAAGAAGAAGCGGACTTGTGAACCACATCTATATCACAGTAAGACTAAACCACAAATAATTAACTAGCCTATCTACTTGTGATTAAGGACTTAAAAAAAGATGTTCACTTAGACTAAGTATTAGTATATTAAGTAGAAATTCAGTACTAAAACATTCTAAACTAGAATATTTTTATCATATATAAAATTATACAAAAACAAAAATATCAATAGGTATTTGAATTCAAACACCAGTTTTAAAGTTATTGTACAACTATTATGAAAATATATTTAGAAAAAAAATGATGACCATCTTTGGTAGTATTGGAACTATTATTTGGAATTGAGAATTCAAAAAGATTGTGCCAATTTTCCGAGGTTTAGAACAATCCTTTATTTTTTTTTTGCTGACTGAAAACAAGTTTCCCTTGTAGTACTAATGATAAATATTTATTGATTTTAAACTACGACCAGTTAAGCTAAAATCTATATCCCACGCCTTAAAGTGTATTTTTACATTTGCGAAAATATATGCAAAGATTACATGGGATTTTATGTTAATCCAAAAGTTAAAAACAATAGCAACTCTATAACAAAGTATTTTGAGATTTAAAAAGTATCAGAATTCGTAATTGTATTGGAATCTTTGATAGATTTTTATTAGTTAACATTAATTTTAGGAGAATCCTAAAAAATGTTGCTCAGCAGTTTTTTGTAACATTGTATAAAATCATTATATTCTATTATTTATATATATTTTTTAAAATGCAAGCTATATCGATTTGAATTGGATCAGACATGCGAAAAAATGAACATTTTCTTGGCACATTGGATGTGTTAATATGGTCAACATAAATAAATAAATCTAACAGGATAAAAGGGATAGGAGTTTAATTATTACATGCCATAAGGAAAATAACACTTGCCCATTTTTTTTTTTTTACAAAATGGTAAATTTTCTTTTTTGTTTAGTTAGTGACATTAGTTATTTATGCTATATTATTTTGTTTCAATGAGTAATCGATTAACATTAAAATGAAAAATAATCTGCAAGTCATGTAGAGGTAACTGCACAATTTTATTCAACTATACATATTTTGTTTATTTCTATATTTCAAATTATATTTAATAAATAATTAGTTTAGAAAATGTGGTTAAATAATCAATTGTTACTTTCCTGTACTTTTAACTAATAACAATTCTCAGAGTTAAATTTGACACACTGTTGTCAAAGTTCACGATTCCAAATTAGACAGTCTCTGAAAAACAGGGTTTTTTGTTTTTTTTTTATTCAAGTCGACATTATTTCATTTGCATATGAGGTAACAGAAATCTCATTTCCGAGATCGCAGCATATATATAATTAGAAGCAGCCGCCATTGTTTATTTTTAATTTTTTTTTATTATTATTAATTTTGGTCTGCCACCAGACCCTACATACTGCACAAAATCAGGTTTGTACTAATTTTTAAGGCATTTTTAATCACAGAAAATAAAGTACAGGAAATAGAAAAATGAGATTTTTTATTATCTGAAATTATAAAGAGAAATCTTTAATCAAAATGAGTAATATTATCCACAGATTAAAATGATTCATTTCGTTTAATTATTTTATTTGTTTTATATGATCATAGAAAAAAAAAACAGTTGGCTTTATCAGCATTGTTTTAATTGAAATCAGCTTTTAGTCCAACCTGCATTTTAAAATAAAATCACATTATTAATAATAATATTATTTTTAAAGAAATAATTGTATTTTTGTGTCATTTCGTATTCACTTCATACTTTTAGCTGACCACCCGTTTGGAATATTTATCTTCCGCACATGCACACGTGGTAGTACTTGTTCCTGTGACTTTATTGCATAGATAAATATGACAGGCCAGAAAGATTAAAAAAACAAAAAACATTTGGTTAACATAACACGTGTTAATTACGTTTGTCAGAGATTAGCCATAAAAGGGTCGATTAAAGGCATAAAATACATTAAAGCACACAAAAGAAGTAACTGAAAGAAGTGTATCACAAAGAATTACCAATGTTCCAAGACAATAGATAAAAAGCATGAGCAGTTGAATAAACCAAATTAAAAGTCTATGAAGGAACACTGATTTATTTACATAGTTTTGATAGTAATAATGCACCACTGACAAAAATACAAACAAAACCATTTGGTTCCTTGACCATTGTCAGAGAGTCAGTTGACTCAATCAGAAAAATAACTAGCAAAGCTAGTTAGGGCTGGCTAAATAGGGTTGGTTCAAACAATGTGTTACCAAAAAGGAGAGATAGCCTTGTCTCTGAATTTCACTCATGTTGGAAACAGAATAGAAAATCTCATGACAGTATCAATTTCAAGCATTAAAACCAAATATCTCGAGAGATAACTTTGGTATTGGTATAACGATAATTTAATTTTTTTTTTTCTTTTACTACCTATGTATTAACAAAGTTGCAGAAAACAAGAAACAGTTATCTATCTTTCCCATTATATAAAAGGAACTTTGTGTGCGAGTTCATTACCTATGGACTCTAAAACAGCTGGGCCAATTTTTATGAAATTTCACACAAAAGGTAATTTATGTGCTTGGTAGTGTTCTTACATAAGTTTTCTATCAGAATGTCTTTGATAAGTAATAATAATTCGGTGAAAGAAGGAACAAGCGATTTTGACCAAAGTTAACACCTTACACAGCCTAACATCACAAGTGCATTTGAGAAGTTATATTACCACACAAGCCAGACATAAAATCAACAGTAGGTCATTTGATATGACCGGAATGCATTTGAAATAAATGCTTCTGATTAAAGCACAATTGCATCATCATACTTGACTTTTTCATTTTAAACTTAAATTCAAGCCATTATCACCGCATAAACAGTAAGGCCAGGTATATAAAATCAACAGTAGGTTCTTTATATGACAAGGGTGTATTCGAAATGAATGTTTCTTTTTAGAGCACAATTGAAGCATGATACTTGACTTTTACACTAAAGTTTAAAATGCAAGCTATTATATATAAAAATAAATTTATAAAATTAACAGCAAGTTCTCTACAGTGCAATGTAGACTACAATGTATTGTGGACTAAGCCATTGTAAGAGGCATGTGAATCTTCCATCTTCCACACGATGGGTTCTCAACTAGAGCAGGCAATCAATTGATTTGATTGAAAAGTGGGTGAATATCTTTGATTTCGATGACAATAAAAACGTGGTAGTGTGAAATATTCATTGACCATCATTCAATCCCGGACAACATCGGATTTCCCTGCTTAGTTATATAAAAAGAATGGGTGGTCTTAAGATGTGGCCAATCAATGCGTTTAACAATGAAAGTGATATTTCAGATTTAAATGTGATAAGCTGAATGACACAACCTCTTATACAGATTCTTGGTCGTATTCTAAGAATAAAGACAGACAAATCAAATCTATGTTTAAAACATAAGACATAAGATCGAAATGTTCTTATAACTTCAAAATCATATACAAATGCAGTAATTTTAAGGATGTTAAGAACTGCATTGGAGATCAGTTGGAGAAAACACTCAACCAAGAAATGCTTACATGAACACTTTTCTCAGATCTCTGGTTTGTTTGTTAGTCCTGGAGAAGCAACTCAACTTGTAAATGACACCTTTTTTATAGAATTCATTATACAGTAAAAGATCGTTTGGAAAACCTAATCACACCTACTTTGACCATCTCATACAAGACTCTGGATATCATCTAAAAAAGAACCTGACCACAGTGATGTCTGACAAAGATGGTTGGAAGGATGGAGTCAGCAGAATCCAAGAAGAATTCTCAACTTGATAGAGTAATTTAAATCCAATGCCATTTTATTTGCTAAAATATCTAATGAATATCATTTTAAAAAGCAAGTTTCATTTTGCTGTTTAAAAAATAAGTGTTTTTTTTTTATATATAGGATTCACACAGATTTTCAATGTTCATTTTCAAGGACTTTTCAAAGTTTTTCAAGGCTTTCTCCAGACAAAATTAAAGTTTTCAAAACAAAATTTGGGGTTTGCTTTACAATCCACAGCAATTCAGAAAAAATGGTAGAAAAAAGTCAAATATATAACATAAATGTTACCATCTATATATATAAAAGCGAAAATGTATGCATGTATGTATGTATGTTTGTCTACTAAAACTTTCGACAGACACAACGAAAATTCACAAACTCAGTATCATATTGAAGCCCCATCCTTCGCCCGAAAAATATCGAAAAATTGGCCAAAAACGTCCATTTTTTCACCCCGAAATCGACAATTTTCGACGGGGGGGGGGGGGTCAACAAAACCGTCCCTCATGACGACGACCGGTTCTACGCATGCGTCAGATGACGTCATGACCTGATTTACTTTAAATAGTTGAAAAACTGACTAAATTTTATGTTCATCGCGTTAGCCCAGTTGGTTAGCGCATTGGTTCATTATCTAAACGTTTTGGGTTCGAATCATGGTGTGAGATGTCTTTTCTTTTTCGATTTTTAAAATTTAAATATTGAACCAGTGTTATTTAAGCCATTTTTCACGTAACGTTCGTTTTCTGGTTTTTTTTTTTTTTTTTACTTCGCTTATCCACCCCAACCACACACCCAAAAACACCTGGGTACCCACCGATTTTTTAAATTTTAATATCGAAACAGGCTTATTTAAGACATTTTTCACGTGTTCGTTTTTCTGTTTTCTTTTTTCGATTTTTACATTTAACATCGTTCGTTTGCCTTTTTTTGTGTTTTTTTTTCGATGTTTTGGTTACACCCCCTGCTTAAGTTTTAACGTTCGTTTTTATGTTTTCTTTTTTACTTCGCTTATAACAAACAAACCTGGTCATTGATCTCATTTGCTGAATAGCTATTGCTTATGTCGTTGTTGTCGTAACGTTCTACGACTTCCGTGCGGGCACCTGTCAATTTGGTTCTTACTTAAATTCAAACATCTTTCAGTAACTCATTCTGGCTGGCCGAACGGTTCATGTTTTTTTCACATTTTATTTTCAAACTTTGCCTCAGGGCTTCGGGTTCGCCCCCCCCCCCCGGTTTCTTTTTTTATTTAACAGCACACACACCTCCAAACACCCGGGCAACGCCAGGTACCCCCGCTAGTCTATATATATAAAAGGCAAAATGTGTGTGTGTGTGTGTGTGTGTATGTATGTATGTCTCGCAAAAACTTTCGACACGGGCCACGGATTTTCGCCGCATAGGTATCATTTTAAAGCTCCAATCTTCACCCGACAAATATCGAAAAATTGGCCAAAAACATTAATTCCTTCACCCTAAAATCACTAGTTTTCTACAGGGAGGGTGTAGCAAAAAACGTCCTCTTATGACAAGTTCGCTTCTACGCATGTGCTAATGACGTCGGAACATGATTTAGTTTAAATATTGAAAAAAAAAAAACGACCCAATTTTGTCAATGTTGCCTTAGCTCACTTGATTAGAGGTCGACGTTATTATCTAAAGGTTGTAAGTTCGAATCGTGGTGTGAGGGGTCTTTTTTTTCCGATTTTTTAGATTTTAATATTGAAACAGGGTTATTTAAGCCATTTTTCACGTTCTATATTTTTTTACGGGGTTTTAATTTTTCAGCTTTGTTAAAGAAGTTTTAACTTTCGTTTTTCTGGGGGGGGGGGATTCCATCACATTCGCACTTTCTTTTTCTGTTTTTCCGATTTTTATATTTAACATCGTTTGTTTGCCTTACGTTAGTTTTTTTTGCGTGTTTTTTCGATTTTTTAAAGGTTTAACATTTATATTATATAAAGTATTTAATAATTTACTATTTAATACTTTAAAATATTTCCCCCCCCCCGGCCCGAGTACACACACCTCTAAACACCCAGGTAATACCAGGTACTCCTCCCCCGCTAGTTTATATATATAAAGGGCAAAATGTGTGTGTGTGTTTGTATGTCTCACAAAAACTTCTGACAGACATGTCAGAACATTACAAAACCGGTATTGTTTTAAACCTCGATCTTTCGGATGACAAATATCAAAAAATTGGCCAAAAACATTACTTCCTTTACCCTGAACTTGCCAGTTTTGTACAAGGGAGGTGGGGGTCGCTTTTTCTGCTGATATCTTTGCAAGTCATCATCTCCTTTTGATCAATGTTCACAACTTCTGGTTTTGCCATGGACGCATTGGCAAAATGGTCATATTTT
The DNA here is from genome assembly GCF_053919585.1 of Euprymna scolopes. Taxonomy (NCBI): domain Eukaryota; kingdom Metazoa; phylum Mollusca; class Cephalopoda; order Sepiida; family Sepiolidae; genus Euprymna; species Euprymna scolopes. The sequence continues at coordinate 38,957,533 of NC_136486.1, read as the reverse complement.
TTTTCACCTTTTTCTTCTTCGCATTACAGGTTTGAGCCTACCTGCCTACTACCACTTCTTTTTTTTTTTTAAACACCTCTCTTCACCCAAACTGCCTAATGTTGTTTTGATCTCCTCCCCCACTACTACCACTTTTTTACCCCCCCCCCCTCAGGGTTCCTTACTACACCTCCACGCCCCTGAAAAACTCCGGGTACCCCCGCAAGTAGCAAATAAAAGTTACTTTGCAACCTACCTGCATCATTTTTGGTGTTTTGAAGTGGTTTATTTAAATGCTTTTTATTTCATGTCGGAAGCTGAAATTCTGTCAAAATTCAAACCCTAAGAAAACTTTTGAAAGTTAAATATTAAGATGTAGGACTCCATTGGCTAAAATATGGACCAAGTAGTGAGTCTCTAACCATGAACATAACTGAAGTTGGCAAAAGTCTGATTTACACTTACCACGAACTTGACCTAGATATCCTAAAATTAAATCAGCTTTGCTTCAAAATTTACAATCAGTTCATCAATTTTAGCATTTACACCACTCAAAATCCATATTTAAAAAAAATACTTAGTTTTGTATATATGTAGATACATTTTTTTGTGTATAATTTTTTTGTAAATAGCATCGTTTATTTTTATTGCATCTTATGCTTATAATCCATTTGAAAATTATCCCATAACCCAAAATTGACAACTTTATAAACTTGTCATTTCGGGGGGGGGGGGGGGGAATAAATAGATCATAGCAATTAAAAAAAACATCTAATGTTGATCGGTTTGGTTATTTTATAAGATACCAACCCTTTCCAGGTAATTTAATGCTGAATCCAATAATTTTGGAAAATGTTTTTATGCTTCAAGTTATTTATATCTAGCGTTTTGTTTGGTTGTTTTGTAAAGGAAAATTGTTATTTTTGGCTTTGCCAAACACGATTGAGTTTTGCAAGGAGAAAAGAAAAAAAATAATATCAATGCATTTTAGCTCAGGAAGCCAATATCTTCAGACAGCCTGATTTTGTAGCACCAGTTACTAATATCGAAAGGATGACATTAACAAGATGTGCAAGATGAGTATGGGGATATTTAAGATTACTTAGAATACCAGTCATGTCAGTGTAAGTAGATGAGAGTTCAGTCATGAAATAATACGGATATATTTAGCTAAAAGCTATGTAGACAATTGCAAGATAATCTGGAAGATAAAGGAAAATAAATTGTGGAGAAAACTGAATAAAGCTACAAAGTGATTTGAAAGGGAGACAATGACAGAACATAAATAGGTTGTCAGAATTAATACAAAAGAAAAACAGATTTCTATGGCAAAGACAAAAATGAGAGACTTATACATTGCTAAGAGGATTTAAGTATATCTGTCAGATTCTCTTATGGCAGTATCATTCAGGTTTATTTAATGTTGGATTACTAAACTTAATGTATACGTTATATTGAACACAAATTGCTATTTATCTCTAGCTAGAGAAGGATGTTCATATCTTCCCCAACAATGATAATGAAGTGCGTATTTGGAGTATTCAGACTACTTTTCTCATTTTGAGTGTTATTTTCACAACATTTCAGTCAATGTAACCTCCGACCTTCTCCATGTGTATCTTGTTGAACTCCGGAATTTGCACAGAATTTCAAATGGAACACTTTATTTAATTCATGAGGGTAGCATGCTATCGTTCAATCAGTCAGAAGTCTGAAGTAATTCACAATTGTATTTTGAGTGTCACCCGTACTGAGGATTGAACCTTCAACCCCCAAAAGAGTGTAACTTACAATTGAATTTTACCAAGTACTTTATCCAATTGCGAACAATTCTAGTATGAATTTTGAGAGCATTAAACCTATTTTTGTTTTTAAAAGTACAGTTTTACTACTTATCACTATTTATTATTACTGATATATTTAATAATCAAATCATTGGGTACAGTACTCAGTGAATGCGTATAGAGGGGGGGTCATCAAGTGCAATTTTGTTGAATTTCGAAAAGTATGAAGGTCTTAAAAGATGTGGTGTCTCAGCAGCCAGCAGTCGACGCAGGCAGTTTGTTTCACATTTCAGCAATTCTGAGCAGAGAAAAATTATTCACAAAAGTCCTGGAAGTTTTGTCGTTTCCAACTTTGTAAGCATGTCCACACATGGAGGGTTGTTGTGGGCGAGATAGTAAACACCCACAAAGTTGTTAACTATGTGTGTCGCTATACATTACAGCTTCAATGAACCTAAGATGAGTATAGCAAGGCATTCATAGTATAACAGGTGTCTGATGGAGGATTTTGATTCTAGTTGAAGGTACTCGCATTTTTTTTTTTTTTTTTTACACTGTTGATGGTTTGGTCGTTTTTGTTTTACAGCATATCAACCCTTTTCAGGTTACTTAATGCCAAATCCAGTTATTTTGAAGAAAAATTTTTTTAATAGAATATGTTTTTTTTCAAGTCGGTTTCTATTTAACCCATAGTTGGGACCCTAACAGGTACTACCACTCCGGGTCAGAGTGAATCTGAGAGCAATGGCAATTAAAAGGTGGCTCCACACTCTCCAAAGCCTGCAAGCTGGAGCCTCACCATCGGATATAGTTTAAGGTCATATCCAGGACCTACACTGTTGAAATAATTACTATATAATTTGGTGCAATATAATCAAGAGAATTGGGTCTATAATAAATATAAAATCTGAATAAATTAAAATATCATATTTAAGGATATTTTATGATATACAAACTTATTTGCAGATGTATAGCAAGTTAGGGTTTCTAAATAGTGAAGTTTCATCAGGTCTAAAAGGAAAAATGCCAAACTCCGAGAGAGGTCCAAATGTCAATTTATAGAAATAGCTCTTCAAAACTCTCAAACGTAATAGAATAAATTCTTGGAACCGATATAAATAATGTACTAACTTGATTCATCTAAACTTATATAGTCGGAGTCATTCAATTTTCAGACTTGACTCCTAAAGCAATGAATTTGCCTTGGACTCTCCTACCCATAAGCTTTGTTTGCAATGTGCTTAGAATGACCTTAACTCAATATTGGTAATCGGCTGAAAACGATAGATAAATACCATTTCAACATAGAATGACATTTATCTTAATCATGTCCCAACTACGAAGATATTAAATTCCAATAAGATGGCGCTGCTTATGAGAGACACGAAGAATAAAGGAAATCATAGCAAAAACAAAAGATTTCTTATGCCAACGAATGAAAATGAATAGACAAAGAATTACACTGACCGCTCAGAAACATATCAAATAAGCAATTACTAAAATCGTTTTTTTTTTTTTTTTTCAAAAAAAAAAAAAAAAAAAAAATACTTTTGCATTTGCAACACACCAACTGAACGGCTAAGGATCTCCATAATGCAAGGATGCATAAAAAAAAATTAAACTGACAAACTGGAAAAATGATGGGATCCTTCTATCGATCCAGTAGATATCTACCTGCTGATGCAATTCTCTACCTATATAAGAGCCAGGTACGACTAAGTATGGAGTATTGCTGTCACATCTGGGAAGGAGCTGCTAGGAAGACCTTATCCTGCCTTGACAGAGTTCAGAATAGACTTCATAGCCTAGTGGGGGATGCCCTTTTCTCTTCCCTGCAACCTCTTTCTCATAGAAGAGATGTTGCAAGCCTGTCTCTGTTTTATCATTATTTTCATGGCAAGTGCTTGTTTGAGCTACAATCTATGCCCCCCCCCCAAGCCAAACTTTCACGAGAAACACTCGTTTGGCTGGAAACTATCAATAATTTCCCCCACTCTTTATCTGTGCCTAAACCTAAATGTAGATTCCATGAACAAAGCTTCTTTCTAAGAACTGCAGAACTCTTCCGTTTACCTGCTTTCCAGCTGACTACAATATGACCGTCTTCAAGTCTAATGTAAACAAGTTCTTGATGAGCCGTTCCCCTAAAGTAATCCAATTTACCAAATTTACACTTCTAACGATTACTGTGATATTGTCATTTTGACCACTGTACACTCTAACCCTTTAAGTGAAGTTTCAAGAACATTTACAAAAGTATGTTTATTTTTGATAAGAATTTAAACTAGGAATTAACATCATTCTAGCTAAATAGATACTTGAATTGTCAATAAGATTCCTTTTAATATGTGTTGTGCCATATTAATCATCTATTATGATTAATTCAACTTCCTGGCTCATTTCACCGGCACCAATTTTTTCAAATTTGCAATATTTTACTCTTTTTTACAATTAGTGTACAAATTGTAGAAAGAATAGATTCATTGGGGTGCTGTCTTGTTTCCAGAACATTTCTTCTTTCACTGATGACTAATCTTTTCTTTGGTCTGATATTCCTTTTTATCATTTCACCAATTTTCTTTGAAGGTCAGCTCTTCCAAATTTTTTGGATATGTCATTGTTGAAACTTTTTTGGATTGCTTCGCTCCCAGTTGTTGTGAGGAACTGGTCAGTAATTTCATGTTGCTTCCCTTCACATTGCTTATCTTTTAGTTTCTTTACTCTGGCCAACACCTCGAAACACCATGTTTTTACAGAATCTGGATTATTCAGTGTGTTCATGCATTTTATTGGTGACACCATTGTTGTTCCATTGTAATCCTGAGAGTTGATACAAGATTAACATAGCACAATAAGTATGCATACCATCACAGTATTTTTAAGATATTAAGTTGTTATTAATTGATATTAAAAGGCGATTCTAATAAAATCCAAGTGTAACGTTGTATGGTGAAACAAACGCGAAAAAGGAGAATAACTGTTTCAAATGCAATAGTGATGATGAGAAATAGAAATTTAAAAACTATGCATTTAAAAATAAAATTGCGGTACAGATAATTTAAAAATTAGGAAATTTAACCTAAAATGTTTAAACGCAATTTGATCATTATGGAGAAAGAGTTAGGGTAGGAAAAATTTTTTTTTCTTAATAAAACAATGCAATGTCAGCTTGTGAAAAATTTTTAAGGAATATAACTAAAGTCAGTGTCAGAATTTACAAAAATAAATCACTAGGAAACTAAACAACGACTGCAAAATGTTTAAGAGAGAGGAAAAGAATCAGACAGAAGGAGAAAGGGCAGACAGTTCTGTTGCAGTCGAAACAAGAGTGCAACACCCATATGCAAGTTTCTGGACAAATCAACTGCAACACATGCACAATAACGGAACACATGTTTGCAACATAAATCTTCATCAGAAGAAGATTAAAATAAAATATAATTTTTCAGTTGCATTTTTTTTTTTTTTTTTTTTTTGGTGTGCATGTGTTTTGCTATTAACTCTACAATAAAATCTGCTAGGATTGACAGAAGAATCAAACCATAACAAAATCTACGAACAAAAGTTTCATAAAACTCCATTTTAATTCAAGATGTACTAATCCTTCATTCCTTTTCTTAAAGACATAACGTTACAATCTTTTTGAACATTAATACAGTATTAAACAGTTCAAATATTTTTTTTTAATTTAACACCTTATATTTTTTCAAAATTTAGTTGGATGCTTAAGACAAAGTCAACAGATCGATTTTTTTAAAATATGTCGTTTTAAGCAAAAACAATATTATGTACATACAGTGAAGTTCACTAGAAAAATCCATTGAAATCAAGATAAATGAATTCTAGAAAATAGCTTTAAATTTTTCACAATCTTTGCTTATTTTCCAAATGTCATTCTCCAATGTAACTTTCATAAAGTAATAGTCTTCAGAATAAAATTGACATTTCAACACATTTTATTAAGCAATTAATCATAGAAATTACACAGAATTTATACATGAGAGATCTTCATAAATAACATTTTAGTTTTTGTTTCTGAATTTATGAGAGGAAAACTAATTATTCATATTATTTGGATTCTTCAGACTATTGTTCTCATCTTCAGTGTTATTTTCAGGTTTCGGTCGATGTAAACCTCATCTACCCAGTCATGGCTGACGTAATAAGAACAATCTACTTTATTAAGTACAGAGTTCAGTTCGAAATGAAATCCAGTTTCTCAAGTTTAAAAAGATGCTCTTGGAGAAAGTCTGGGTTACATCGGCAGAAACGTTATGAATATGATAAATATGAGCATTAATCATAACTACAGATGTACAGATGCAGGGCTGGGGGGAAAAAAAAACAGCATTCCTCACCTCCCTATAACTACCTGACGTCAATTTCAGACAGCCTTTTGACTTTGTAACATTTTGGACTTCTGTAGAATCTATACGTAAACGACTTTGTTTACATTTGCTTAAGCGAAGCTAGAATCTCTTGATTTTGGGAGTTAATTAAGCTATTTTTTGTACAAACAAGGTGTTTTCGTTTTCCATTTAATTCAATATCTTAGAACTTTACTAATTATCTTTGAAATAGACCCAGAAAACTAATATTTATCTTTCAAAGGATTTTTAAAATGAATTTATTTAACTTCAAAATTTAGCTGAATTTGTCAGCTTCCGAATGTCGCCGTGAAAATATTTTTCATAACTTTTTTGGTATTTGTTTAGTTTAATCAAGACCTTAAAAAACGAAAATATTGAAAAATGTGTGTGTATATATATATATATATATATATATATATATATATATATATATGGTACATATCCGTTATGGAATTAAGTTCTTATAAAAAATTTTTTTTACTAAATTTGATCAAGTAGCGTTTTTTTACAGAGGAAAATCAAATTTTAATGACATCGATCGTATCCTGCCATCTTGCCTATTTCGCACATGAGGAGGGGGTGCCTTTAAACAAAAAGGGATTAACAAAGGACAAAATGAAAAAGGGATCAAAAAAGGACAAAGAAAATCTGTAAAATAAGAGGAAAAAAAAAACTAAAATATTTATCTAGGTATTGTTTCTGCCCATGTTTTAAAATAATCTCGTCAAATTTTGACAACCTTTAAATGGAGATGGCGTTATTTCCCTTGGTGCACCGCACGAAATAGGCAAGATGGTAGGATACGATTGATCTCATTAAAATTTGATTTTCTTCTGTAAAAAAAAAAAAATAGTTGATTAAATTAAGTGAAAATTTTTATGAGAATTTAATTTCATAACGGGTACGTACAATATAATTTTTTTCAATATTTTCATTTTTTAACGTCTTGATTAAACTAAAAAGTACCACTTTTTTTTTTTCTATGTGTACAAATATTTTTTTTCTTTAGGAAAATTAACTTTAGGCTTTAATCTTTCAAATACAACAAAAAGTATTCGAAAATCTACAAAAAATTATGATAAACCGGCTTTCAAAACTATGTCCCCCTATCCTTATTCTGCCATTATTGCCCGCACGTAGTTTTTTTTTTAATAAAAGAAATATATGCATGCGTTTGCACATACCACAATGACCATCACTTATAACAAAATATTACATTTAAATTTTCCACAAATAATTTTCTGGTGTGCAGCAAACAAATATGCGCTAGGTGTATCAGAATTTGGGGGGAATTTTTGACACCCCTAACACGAAATGCGAATAAAATATAAAAAAACTTATAATTTCTCTTTTAAAAGTGGGTTGTTTATTTTCTTTATGGGTTATACTTCCAAAATAAACTATTAAAAGTTGTATAAAAAGTAATAGAAATATTATTTTTTATTTTTTAAAAAACAGTAATGAAATCAATTGAAGTTTACGAGTTAAGTATTTTTCAATTTTTAAACTTTAAAAATCTATTAAAATTTTTCTATTGATTCAATTTTTACGATATTTTCAGGGTCAATGTAAAATATTATGCTCTTTCCAATAAACCAAATCTAATATTTTAGACAGACGTTTTTTTTATTTAATTACCTGTAAAGTCTGAAGTTAAAAACCTTTTTTTTTTTTTTTTTTTTTTTTTTTTTTTTTTTTTTTTAAAAAACACTTTTTTTTAAAATGAAACCTTGGTCCTTGCTCCTTTAATTGAAAAATAAATTAGGGTTTGAATTACATTTTTCGAGTAGTTATAAGCTTAGAAAGACAGGGGGGGGCGAATTATTCAATATATTTCACACATTCGTAAGGTCAGTTTCTGACACACCTAAATATGCGCAACAACAATGGCCACCACTCATAACAAAGAATTAGATTGCTTAATATCAGGAAAACTACTTATTTGCGGAAAATGTAAATGCGATATTCGTTTTCAGCATACCCAAAAACCGCCATTTTAAAGGAAAATGTTAAGGTGGAAACCAAGTAAATTTTTACAAATATAGACAAATATGGCTGGTGTGTTATATTACTACAGGAAACATGTGGAAAAGTATCTTTTCAGTATCGTCCCAATTTTAAATGCGATATTCGTTTTCAGTACACCCCAAAACCCCTAGTAAACAAGTTCTTTATGGTAGGTTTTGTGTTGGTCTCCCAGACCACAATTACTCTGAAATAACGTTACTATTCTAAACATGAGGTTGGGGAGAATGTTTGGTATACTTTCATCTAACAATTTAATAAACAAAATACACCGCAAAAATTGAGTTTCATCCATTTCTGGGAAAAATTATTTGCAAAATTTTTTAAGTTGTTTCTCCTTGTTCTAAATGAAATTCATCAAGATTGAAGAAAAAAAAATTGTCATCCAAATCTAAAATGCTTTTTTTAGAATGCGCCATGTTTAAGAATCTTTGTCTGACAAAGTAACGATACTTGTTGTGCACTAGGACAATTAGGAGAGTGCATAGCAGGGGCAAACAAATGCCATTTCAGGACCAAATCGAAGATCTCACAACAATAAATGTGTGTTTTGTTTTTCAAAGTAGATTTAAGAAAATTATAATAACACAAAATACATTTTTTTAAACTCAAATTAGAGATTAAAAAAATACATGTAACAAAGCCAAAATTCTGAAATTTCCGAATGCATGTTTTGTTTTGTTTTGTTTATTTATTTATTTTTTTTAAAGTTTTTGTGACATATTTATTGAATAAATATATAAATAAATATAAGAAACTTATAACACTAGGTACGGGCAAAAATAGTTTTGAAAGCCGACTTATTTTTTGTAGGTTTCCGACTACTTTTTGATTGTATTTGAAAGATTAGAGACTGAAGTTAATTTCCTAAAGGAAAAAAATATTTGTACACGTGGAAAAAATAAAAGTTATGAAAAAATTTTTCACGGCGAGCTAACCAATTAAACTAAATTTTGAAGTTAAATAAATTCATTGTAAAAATCATTTAAAAGATAAATATTACTTTTCTTGGTCTATTTCAAAGTAAAGTCCTAAGATATTGAATTAAATAAAAAAAAAAAACCAAACCCCTTGTTTGTGCAAAAAAACAAAAAAAAACAAAGACAACTTAATTAGCCCTCAAAAAGCAAGTAATTTACCGTTCGCCAAAAACGCAACAAACTAAGAAAATGTAAACACGATTATAAGGAGGCCCAAAATCGAAACGCTGTTTCAAAATGAAATCATGATAGTAAAAGGGGGTAGTAGGGGTGTCAGATTTCTCCCCCCCCCCCAGACGTGCAGTGCATCCATACATTATTCTGAACGTTTGTATCAATTTTTACCATTTTTTTTTTAATTTAATTATTTTTATGTTCCTGTTTTTAAATTAATATATTTTTTAATTAGTGTTCGGGATTATATAAAAACTATGTTATGCCAAAAGTTTCACATTCTTGCGAGGAAGGAATTATCAAAATTTTGCATATAAAAATTATGCAAAATTTGTACTTAAAAAAAAAAAAAAAAAAAAAAAAAAAAAAGTAGAAATATTTTTGCTATTATAATTTTTGTGTGTGTGAAAATATTAAATAAACAATGCTTAATTCAATGGTAATATCGGTAGTTCGAGAAATTCATTTTTCTTCGAGTTATATCGAATTCATTAATACGGACTTTAGGGACTTTTTTTTGTACTGTTCCTGTAAAAAAATATTTTTTTTTTATTGTTACAAATTACGATGCTTTATTTATATATAAAAAGCAAAAATAAATTCTTGCGTTTTTTATTCACTACTGAAAACCATAACTTTAGTAAAGGTATCTTTTGTTTAAACAAACTAATACATTTCCACTAAGATTTAAATAAAAATAATTAGTTCATTATATTTCGCGATCATTATTTGATAAATACTGAAAATTTCATTAAAATTGGTTAATTTCCTGATTTTTGGTGAATTTTTAAGTAAAGGGAGGGCTCAAAATGTTTATACATTTTGAGCATCGGCATTCATTTTACCCGTACCTATACAACACAAAATAGTTTTCTGCCTCTGATGTACGCTTGTCTGCCCTTGCTATGCACCCTCCAAATGTCCCAACTGAAAACAAGGAAGTTGTACCTTCGCACTAGCGTACAAGTGCCAATTTTATTAATACAGGTATTGCAATTAATAATTGATTAAGGTAATATAGATTTTATTAGCAGTTAATTTTTCAACATATCTAAAATATTTATTTTATGCTTTAAAAATTTTTATAAATGTGCACCATTTTACTTTTAAGTAAAATGGTGCACATTTATAAAAAATTTTAAAGCATAAATAGTTTTTCTTTCTAACATAATAATCAATTTAAGAAACTATTTCCTTTTTATTTCATTGTATTTTGGAGGCGGGGGGGGGGAGATTTGTAAATACGAAGTCGGATTTTGGCATAAAAATTTGGTAATTTTATAGATTATTATCATCAGCTAAATCCCCCTCCCTCAATGAGATTCTACGTTTGTTTTAAGCTGATTACGCGTGAACGCCCTGAAAAATTTTTGGGGTAGGGGAATTTTTAAATTTACAGTGGGGGATCAGTTTCGTATATCAATAATCTATTTTCGAGTCATTATCTAATGAGATAATGTTTTAAAAGAATATAATCATATTTTTTTATTGTTAATAAATTGCGTGTCTGCTTTAGGGTGGGGGTGGGGGTCATGTTGTAAAGTTAGTCACAAAAAAAAAAAAAAAAAAAAAAACTCTTAACTAGGCACCGCCAAAAATGGCCGAAAAATCAAGTTGTTTTTTAAAACGAAATTACATTTATTAAAATCCATTATTTCTGAGTAACCTTTTTTTTTTCCAGAAAGATAAAACCCTGAATTTTATCATATAGAAAACAGAATAATGTAAAACTTTTTCTATTTTGAATTAAATTTTAAATGTTAAATTTTCCAAAAAAGTTAACAATTGACATTTTTTGTCTTGCACAAAAACGTACATAAATATTTAAAAAAAAAAAAAAGGTTTTTGAAATAAGTAATTTATTTATTTGTTGTCTAACTAAGATTTAGGATGATTTTCTATGAGAATATGCAAAAATATAAGTACCTTGATTTCAAATAATTCCACTTATTCATATAGGCAACCAGTTACTTCGCGTCGATCTAGAGTCTAGATCGACAATGTTTACGTTTGTCGTTGATAAAAAGCAAACTATGGAAGACCAAACAGGCCAAAAAAAATTATTTTTCAGTGACGAAAATTTCAATGTATTATTAACGCTGAGGCTGGCCAGTACCAGATGGGTGACCATTTGTATGAGTTTGGTTTTTAATGTATATGAGTGGGGGCCAGGCTCCCCAAAATAGGGGGGGGGGGAATTTAAAGCAGAATAAAAAAATTTATTTCACCGCGTTTGGTCCACCGTAGTCGAAAGGCGGCAAACGTTTTCAAACGGGATCGAAAAAATGATGCTATTTTTAACACAAAGGGCACAATATTTATCGAATTTTTTTTTGTATCGATTCTTCAAAGCATGCCCTGTTTAATAATGGTCATGCATTATTCGGCTCGCTAAAAAAAATTGTTAATTTATTTATCAAAGATTTTAAAATGGCTTTTTTCGTATAAATATTAAAATTTTTTTTTTTTTTGCTTAACTTAAATTAATTATTTTACTTAACATATTCACCGAATTTCACACTTCAAAACTCAAAAGCGGGATAATTAAACACAATCGAAGTTCTGATATTCAGACGTCAAAATAAGGTATGCAAACAATTTTTTTTTTTTTTTTAAATCTATAATTCTGTCCCTTACAACAACACAATATGTTGTGTTCAGTTTCAGATGATTATTTTAAGCATATTTGTACCCCCTCAAAACAAGGGGGGGGGTTGTAAGCAAAAAAAATATATATATATAAATATCGTTTATGAAAAATAAGTACACTGTTATAAAGTTCATTCTTCTCTTTAATAATCGCTGAAAATTTCGTATTGATCGGATAATTATCTGATTTTTGGTAGATTTTTAAAAAGACGGTCCGTCAAAAAGTACTTACCTGCCCCCCCCCCCCCTCAGTTTTGGCGGTGCCCACTCTTAACCTTACCATTAATCCTCAGTCTGGGTGCCTCCTCTGTCCCCTCTAAGATTTAACTAAAACGGTTACAAAGCGTTCAAACGTTATGTAATCGGAAAATGAGTGATCATTTAACATTAAGTTTATATGCGAAACTGATTCCGGTATTTTATTTAATAGAATTTTAGGTACCTCCTACGCGCGCCACAGTTCCCCCACCCCTGTATGTAACACGATGTAACTGTAATTAATTTATCATCCTCCTAACTTTTTTTACTATTTAAAAGAAGAAGCTTTAAATAAACTGCTAATTTTTTTTTTATTTTTTACAGCTTACAAAAATAATGAAAATGCGAGACAAAAATCGTGTTTACATTATCGACGCATTAAAACAACGTTCCTATGTAGTAACGTATTTTAAGCCGTTGACACACCTATGTTTTAAAAAATCTAGCAAAAATCAAACAATAGTAATATTTACCTGAAATTTTCGATATTTATTCATTATTAAATAAACTTACATATTAAAAGTAGGTTTCGTTAAATATATTAGAGGATTTTTTTTAGGTGTTGGGGAAGCGGAAGGCGAAGGGAGTCAGCTAAGAGTCCTCATCTCAATATCAAAGTTTAGTTAAAAATATAAAAAATATAAAAGTCTAGTTAAAAATATAAAAATACTAAGAAATAAAGTAAAAATTCAAATTTAATAATGATGTGATAACTGCGTCCACCCCTCGCCTACAAATACCCAGCCCGGGAGTCTTTTTACTTTATTTGTTTAACTCCAACCGAATTATTATTATTTATTTATTTATTTTTCTCATGGGATCTTGAAAGTTAAATTTATTACGATCGTTTGATCATTTCATTAAATGATTTACCAAATTGTTATAAAACTTGTTTTTATATTATTGGATGTTAATTTTCCAAACTTTCAATAGACTAGTTTTTTTGTTTTTTTTTTAACAAAAGAATCACTCACTAGTTATCAAAACCCGAAGGCTATTTGAAGATAAGGGTTAATGAGTGTACAGTAGTCAATGAGAAAATGTTGTAGTAATTGTTAGTAGTGGAAATTTGGTAAATTGGATTACTTAAAGGGATGACTCATCAAGAACTTATTCACGTTGGATTTGAAGAAAACCATTAGGCATCTCCAAACCGTTGTGTAGAACGTCATCATTGTACACATTAACTAGTGACGTCATCATTTCGTGTGTTTACGATAGTCCGAGTCAATTTCTATGGAAGATAATTTATGCAGAAATTTATGAATAAATAAAATCTACAATAAAAAAAAAAAATGGATAAAAAACAATACAAGACTTACCTTTTGTAAAACAAATAGATTTTAATAACGAACTACACCGGCGATAAAATTAACTTTAACCTGGTCTGTTCATCATACATGTATCTAAAGATGCTGCTGCTTACAGGCGTCTGTACTTTTTTTGGAAAAAAGGCGCAAAATTTAAATATCACCCGCTATCATTTTAAATAATCAAATACAACCGAATTTTTAGTCGATTTTTTCTTTTGCAATTTTTATTATCTCAAGAGTCATATATTGAATATATATTTTTATTATTGGAAACCTGTTATGAAAAAATCTGTTTAAACGTCATATTGCGTAATATTTGAAATTAATAGCATTTAAAGCTTTTTAAAAAATAATTATCTTTTAGAATTGTTTTTTTTTTTTGTTGTTGTAATTCAAATAATTATATTACCGAAAAAAAAAAATTATCAAGAAAAAGTGTTTATTTTTTAACATAATAATATTGATTTTATGTCCAATTTTATTTACAACTTTAAGGTAAGTGAAAAAAATAAGATTTTATATATATATATATATATATATATATATATACTAGCGGGGGTACCCGGCGTTGCCCGGGTGTTTGGAAATGTGTGTAAGGGGAGGGGGGTAAAGTACAGAATAAGCGAAGTATTAACCCTGTTTAAATGTTAAAAAAAAAAAAAAAAAAAAAAAAAAAACGATGTTAAACTTCTTTAAAAAAATCGGGGGAAAAAAAACAGCGAACAAACGTAAAACTTCTTAAAAGAAATCGGAAAAACAAAAAGCAAAAGTAAAGGAAAAAAAAATTATGAACGTGTTCAGAAAAGCAAAAAAACAGTGAAAAGCAAAAAAAAAAAAAAAAAGAAATGGCATAAATAACCCTTCGATTTGGTTATGTCTATGGTGCGTTTCACCCAGTAGAAAGCATAAAACGAAAAGGAATGTTAAAATTCCATTCCAGTTTTTTTTAAGCAACTATAAAACGAAATAAAGCAAAAAAAAAAAAAAAAAAAAAAAAAATGGCATAAATAACCCTTCGATTCGGTTAAGTCCATGGTGCGTTCTTTTCAGCAACTACGAAGTAAAGAAAACCCAAATCGGTGTTCCTTCGTAACTGTCCCTTGTCAACGATCCCGGAAACGGGAAGGAGGAATTAATTAGAGAGAAAAGATTTTACTACTTCCATTGATTTTAACAGATTGTGGCAGTTAACTCTCAGCAGAAAAAAATATAGGAATCTACGATTATCAAGGAAGTGGAGAGGTAATATGCCTATAACACACCTCAGATATTGTACTGCAGTTTGTGCATATTACATTCGCATAAAATGTCTTGATTTTCAATCCTATTAAGGTCAAAATCATAGAGGAAAAATTGAGTTCATTTTATTTTTTATATATATATATATATATATATATATATATATATATATATATATATATGTTGAAATTTTTATCGACCTACATTTATTTTGTTTAATTTTCATAACATAAAATATGGAGGAAGAGTAGAACGCCTAAAAAAAAATAAAAAAAAAAAAAGAATTTTTTTTAATTTCCTCTAATATATTTAACGAAACCTACTTTTATTATGAAAGTTTCTTCAATAATGAATAAATATCGAAAATTTGAGGAAAATATGACAATTATTTGATTTTTGTTCAATTATTAAAACATGGGTGTGTCTACGGCTAAAAAAATGTCACTACATAGGAATGCTGTTTTAAAGCGTCGATAATGTAGACACGATTTTTGTCTCGCATTTTCATTATTTTTATATGCTGTAAGATATTTTTTTTAAATATTAGCAGTTTATTTGAAGCTTCTTTTGAATGGTAAAAAAGTTAGGATAATAATATTAAATTACAGTTACATCGGGTTACATACAGGTGAGTAAACTGTGGTGCGCGTTGGAACGACCATACTGTAATCAGTTGGAAAAGCAGGAAAATAAAACAGTTCCACAAGCGTGCAGTTCTAAGGAAGAAACTTTGTTCATGGAATCTACGTTTAGGTTTAAGCACAGATAAAGAGTGGGGTAAATTATTGATAGTGGTTTCAACTAGGCGAGTGTTTTTCATGAAAGGCCAGTTCAGTTGAAGTTCAGACGGCCACATGCCATAAAAATAACAATAAAGCAGAGACATGCTCGCAACATCTCTTCTGTGGAAAGAGGTTGCAGGGAAGAGAAAAGGGCATCTCACACTAGGCTATGAAGTCTATTTTGAACTCTGTCAAGGCAGGATAAACTGCTTCTAGCAGCTCCTGCCCAGATGTGTCAACAGTATTCCATCTTGGACGTACTTGGCTCTTATACAGGTAGAGAATTGCATCAGCAGTGAGATATCTACTGGAGTGGTAAAAGGATCTCACCATTTTTCCAGCAGCCTTGGCAACGGATTTGATGTACATGTTCCATCTGAGATCAGGAGTAAAGGTTAGACCCAGAAGCTTGTCAAGACGAGAACCATTCATTTCAATTGATGCTAGACAGAGATCAGAGTGTTGATGATGGAAAGTTTTTAAATGCATTAAAATTAACCAGCCACCTCTTTCCCAATTGCATCATCAGAGGAGAGAGAATCAGAGAATTTTGTCGTTTATGGCCTTTGAAGTGTTGCCATAGATGGTAGTGTCGTCAGCATAAATGTCTATGAATGATCTTAGGATGTGATTTGGAAGATCATTGATGCAGACCAAGAAAAGTGTTGGGCCCAGGATGGATTCCTGAGGGACTCCAGCATTAATACTGTGAAGACATTTCTTGCTATACCGTAGCTGGAGATCTTGTGGAGTAGACCTTTATGCCATACCCTATCAAAGGCCTTTGATATATCAAAGGTAATTGCCCTATAAAGGAAGTCTCCATCGAAAGATTCGCTAATCATATGAGATAACTGTTAGCACATCTGCTGTCGATCTAGCAGAACGGAAACTATATTGCAGGTCATTGAGGAGGTTATTTTTGCTGAGGTGGTTGACTACTTCTCTAGCAGATTTCAGCAACTTACTCATGACGCACAGGAAACTAGTTGGTTTCTATTGAGAAGGAGATGACCGGATCAACTGAATTCTGTTACTTCCGCAGTTTATGAACCGTGCTATTTTTGAGATGGAATTTTCAAGTCAAATTCAATTTTTACCGTATCTTTTGTTTATTAAATTTTTAGATGAAAGTAATAAAGCCTCCCTCCCCACACTAAAAATGGCTTCCCAAATTAAATAGTAACGTTATTAAACTGCAGAGAACACAAGGTTTTCTAATACTTTCGATTTGACAGTTTAAATGCTTTCAAATACCGAAGGGTCATTAAGTCATTAATTCTTTTCTTTTGTTTTTGTTTTTTTAATGAAAAATGGCCGACTTGTTTACGAAAAAAAAAAAATTGATTTCGTAATTAATTTTGGGGTTCTTGTTAAGATAGAGTCAACAGACGGATTTTTTTTTTTTTTTTTTTTATGTCGTTTTAAGCAAAAACAATATTACTACTTAATTGTCATGTCAAAAATAGTCATATATCCAAAAATTACGAAAATCATCGAATAGAAATTCATTTCGGGATTTGGTGCTAATGCAGAGAGTGATCCGCGTTATTTTTTAAATCGTATTTCCAAGTTTAATTAAAGTTTTATGTTTTTTTATTCAATTGTAAGGTTAAAGTACAGAATAGGTACAAAACACCCTCCCCATGTTAAGAATGGCTTTTTAAATAATAACGTTATTATTTCAGCACGGATCACTCTGTATGAGTACCCGGGATTTTTTACGACCTAACCCGGCGTAGTATAACCCCCCCCCTTCCCACCTTACCCTCAGAGTGTTAAGAACGGCTTTTGGAATAAAAACTTATTTCTAGTTAAAAGTAATTTTTACGAAAAATTGGGTAAAATCGCATTGGGTGGGGGAAACGTTATAAAATAGGCAGTAGGAGGATACACAGGGGACATAACTCCGAAAAGAATATTTTAGATTACTTGTTTCATGACAGCAATATTTGTTGTCTATAGCAAGACTTTTTTCTTTTCTTTTTTTTTTTTTTACTAAAAGTACAATAACAGTTGTTCGACTCGATGAATTTTCGTAATTTTGGGATATATTACTATTTTCGACATGACAAACACGTAATATTATTTTTGCTTAAAACGATATATTTAAAAAATCGATTTGTCGATTATATCTTAACAAGACAAGCAAGCAGTCAAGCAAAGCACCTTAATTAAAAAAAAAAAATTTAAGAAATTGTTTTAGGCGCTTCTACAGAATTGGGACGAGATTTTGTAGTCGATAAATGGGGTTTTCAGATAAAAAACAATGGTTTCAACTGATTTGTCAATTCTAATAAGTTACAATTGTAGCTTCCAAATTATGCAATCGAAATTACCTGAATATTACTGAATTATTAAACAAAACAACTTTGTGTTAGCAGGTGAAAAATTGCCGCCATTTCGTTTAAATCAAAACGGAAAATTACTTCCCTTTTGAACTCTCCCGAGTCTTACGATCATTTTCATCAAATTCTATTTTTTTTTAATTTTCTTCATTTTCTACCTTATCGATTTTCGTAAATTTTTTTTTTTTTTTACACAGGCATCATCACTACATTATCAAGGCCAAGAGGCCACTCAAGGATAAGGGTTAGATAAGTAGAAATTGGACAATGTAGTAATCATTAGTAATGAAAATTCGGTAAATTTGTTAACTTATATGGAACGGCTCATCAAGAACTTATTTACGTTAGACTTGAAGACAACCATATTGTAGTCAGCCAGAAAGCAGGAAAACGGAAGACAATTCCCCACAGGCGTGCCGCGGCGTGCAGTGCAGTGGAGTGCACTCGTGCAGTTCTTAAGAAAGAAGCTTTTTTCATTGAATCTACGTTTAGGTTTAGGCACAGATAAAGAGTGGGGGAAATTATTGATAGTGTTTTCAGATGAGTGTTTCTTGTGAAAGTTTGGCTTGGGGGGGGCCATAGACTGAAGCTCAGTCGAACACTTTCCATGAAAATAACGATACATCAGAGACAAACTCGCAACATCTCTTCTGTGAGATAGAGGTTGCCGGGAAGAGAAAAGGACATCTCCTACGAGGCTACGATATAATCATCTTAAAAATACGTAGATACCATTGTTTTCATGTGAAATTCAGTATTATGATTTCCGAAATTCCGTCCCAATAGTGTAGAAGCGCCTTGTTTTATTTTACATATACATGTTGATTTAGAGTAAAATGAAAATAGTGTATAATTCATGTACAGGCGAGAATTTTTTATGGTATATTTTTACCTCCACAATTTTCTTTAAAATGACGACTTTCAAGAGTTCGGGTGAAAGTCGTGATTTTAAAGAAAATTGTGAAGGTGGACCTAATATAGAGATTAAGTGGCTTATATATAAAAATAAACTAAATAAGGTAAACGAGAGAAGAGCGAAGGCTCACCTCACCTAGTAGACGACTTTTATCAATTATTATTTTTGGTAAATATGAAGAATTACTCCACCCTCGAAAATTTCTTTAAAATTACCACTCTTATAGGTTTTCAGGATCGCTGAAAACGAAAATAACATTTAAAATTACGGCAAACGAGTAGTTTCCAAGATATGAAGAAATGTTAGTTCTAAAAAAGTGGGGGATCGATCACTTTTCTATAATAACTTAACGTAAAATCTTTTAGGGGAGAGGGACTTTCTTTCCACCCTCGGAAAATCCTTTAAAATTACCACTAACGTTTAAAATTCCAAGAAACAAGTAGTTTCCAAGATATAAAAAAATACACTCACTTTATGACCACGGCTGCCGGTTTGTTTATCGTTCTTTTTTTTGAGGGGGATATTCAATTATAGAACTTGTATAGTTTTTTTATAGGTTCTTATGCAGTTTAATTAACCATTTTAACGTAAGTAACGTGCCCATATTAACCGAGCAGAAGAACTGTTTAATATTTAACAAAAAATCTGTTTACATTTGGTGGGAGACGATGGAGGCGCGGGGGGGGGTGTTTTGGCGGCCGGCCGCCAAAACACCCCCCGCCCCTCCACCAAATATAAACAGAATTTTCCGAGAGTGGAAAAAAATCCCCCCCCCCCCAAAAAAAAATTTTTCCGAGAGTGGAAAAAAGTCCCCCCCCCAAAAAAAAATCCTAGCCACAAAGTGGGTGATCATTTTACGTTAAGTTATTATAGAAAAGTGATCCCCACATTTTTAGAACTAACATTTCTTGGAAACTACTCGTTTGCCGTAATTTTAAACGTTATTTTCGTTTTCAGCGAACCCGAAAACCTCTAAGAGTGGTAATTTTAAAGGAATTTGAGGGTGGAGTAATTCTTCATATTTTTAAAACAAAACAAAAAAGAACGCCGACAGTTTTATAGTTCTGAAATAAAATTAAAATTACAAACAAAGTCTTAAACAATAAATAATCGAATTTCAAAATCAAATAATAGCCAAATATAATCAGGTAAAGTGAGTGTTTAAAAAGAGAGAGAGAGAGAGAGATGCGCTATTTTAGTAGTTGCAAAAAAGAAACCGAATCATGCTTATTTGCAAATGAAACAGAATTCTCGGTTGTGTTGTGTATGTTTTCAGCGTCTCAAATTTTTTAATTATTTAAGATCGTTAAGTAACAAAGTAAAAGGCGGACCTGAACGAGAATCCCCCCCCCCCTATAATTTTTATTGTATGTAGTATAGTTTTCGGGGTCGGGGGTGTTTATTCTGAAAACCGTTCTTATTTATACTACGCTGGATTAGGCCGAATACCGGTTTAAATTAGGGGGAGGGGTGATTCTATTTCAGGTCCGCCAAGTAAAAATAGTCATAATAAATATTCAATTCTACAGATTTTTATATGCAGAAAAGTTACCGTTTTCTGAAAATAACTTTATTATTTTAGAAACCTATTCTTAGCGAGTGAATGGTGTTTTCTTGGTATTATTATACAAACACCGTGACAGCGTTAGGGTTAGGATTAGGGTTAGGGTTAATTCGCTGTCACGGTGTTTGTATAGTTTTACCGTTTTCTTTCCCCCAATAATTTAAGAAAAATAGATACGGTAAAACTTGAATTTAACTTGAAAATATTACAAAGCAAATTTTAAAATGGCATAAGCACAACAATATTACTATTTCGTTTTGCTTTTCTTTTTTTAATATTAAAAGGAAAAAAGGGCGGCAGTTACGCAGTTTAAGGTCCGTTGCCGAACTATTTAGAAAACCGTTCTTAATATAGGGAGGGCTTTAACTTTTCTGTACTCTCACTTCACAATTTAATAAACAAAAGATATCATTAAAAAAATACATTTAACTAGCAAATACAGTGCTAATGCACTTACTGATCAGCGCTATTTTTTAAATCGTATTTCCAAGTTTAATTAAAGTTTTGTTTTCTTATTCAATTGTAAGATTAAAGTACAGGTACAAAATACACCATCCCCTCCCCATGTTAAGAATGGCTTTTTAAATAATAACGTTATTATTTCAGCACGGATCAATAAGTACACTAGTACCGCGAATCCTATCTAAAATAAATAAATAAAGCAGCACGGTCCGTAAACTGCGCAAGGACGCGTAAAATTGACTAGGGCCTGATACCACATTTCATCTATTCAGTGAAGAAGAAATACTTCGATAAAGACAATTTTTATTTTTGTTCCAATCTAGAGTACCTCTTAGGATAGGGTGGGGGCTGGATATTCTCCACATAAGAAACTGATCTGTCTAATTGCCCTCGTGGGGAGACAAGTAAATACGGATGATAGATGAAAATAGAAAACTTGAAAGAAAAGAAAACCAATATAAAATTAATTTTTATGAATATTTTTACTACATCTTAAATTCCAATGTAATTTTAAAATAAATTGAATAGAATTACGTCTCTTTTGAAAAGAAAATTTTGGACGCCGAAAACGTACACAAACCCGAGAATTCAATTCTTTCATCACCGGGTGCAAAACTACTTGCGTATTTGATAACATTTTTATATGTATATATGCAAATATTCGTACATCAAAATTTAAACAAAGCTTACCTTTTGCACAAAATTGGTATTCATCCTTCGATAACCAAAAGCTTTCTTCCTTTTTATTTTTTTTTTTTTCAGATTAGCATCGAAACACAACTAAATATCCGGCCATCTTTTATGTTGTCCGAGCTAAAAATCCTACTGCTAAATTCAAGACCCAACTGTCATTAATAAATAAATTTTTTAAATATTACTAATTCGGTTGCAAATGTGTAATCCGTTTGGAAATAATGTTTTTGTAATCACAAAAGTCATTGTTTAAACAAAAATGCTACATTTTTAATAGTTTTAAGGAGATTCTACGCTTTCTATTTTTGAATGCTATAAGCGACATTGCGAACAAAAACAAAACAAAAAAAGCAAAAAAACGACTGAGTCACTGAAAGGGAATCACCTGCAGACGACACACAAAAGTGACATATGAGTTTTATTTCACCTTTTATACCTTATTAAAAACTTTTCAAGGAATTAAATTAGTCAATTAAGTTAGACAATCTTCATTGACCTGCCCTTATTAAAGCTTCGACATGCATCCGGCTGTACCAATTTGCCTAGTATTTATAGGCTGTTGTAGCAATGTTGTATTTTTGGAACTCCTTGTCAGGTAAGGTACTTTCTTTGAGTAGGCCACCTTAACAAAAAACTTTTGTTTTAAATAACTAAATCAGAGAAGAGAAGCTCAATCTTTATTTGTCAAGTTCTCGAATTTCCATTGTTCTTTTTTTTTTTTTTTAATATATATATTATAAAGTTTTCTGAGTAAGTGTTTGATCAAAAAATCCAAACTTTATGATCCATGTGTTTTCTTTTTGTTAGGGATTTTTTTTCTGTGTGTTTTGGTTGGTGACCTTAAAAAAGAGGGGAAAAAATTTTTTTGTTTGTGTGTGTGTGTATATATATATATATATATATATATATATAATTGAAATTGGCGTTATGCCGAAAGATGTCAACAACTGTATATTGTTTGTTCATACGATGCATTAAAGGAACCAAATATAGACACGATGGAATTGTCGACCTCTGCAAACATTGTTTACGTATTGTCACTAAATAAAAACTAAATACGATAACTTTTTTTTAACTATAACAACAACGTAACCGAAAGTTGGCGATTAATGCTTCTTAAAACCAAGAACGAAAGAAACTTCTTTATTTAAAAAGTATTAATTACGTATGTTTTCTTTATTTGGTCTTGTGCTAAAAAAAATAATACCGTTTTTTTTTTTTTTTTTTTTTTTTTTTTTTTTTTTTTGTTATTGCGCTCCGTTACGCCAACTGAATACACATCAACATTTTCTTAAAAAAAAAAATGACAACTTTTATGGGTTTTCGGTATGCTGAAAATGAATATCGCAGGCAAAATTAATGCAGACAAATAGTTTTCGAGATATAAATACCTGTTTTATGCAATGTAAATTCTAGTAGTTTGAATTGGCCGCCATCTTTGTTGTTTCAATGAAATGGTTCAGTGAGCATGTGCAGACGAACAATGAAGTTAAGTCTGCGAAATGCAAACGTAAATTCAACGTCATTTCTAGCTAATTCATCCAAAAAATACTTTCAAGAATTCAAATTCAAGAAAATTCGGTCAATGTGCACTTTTTGTCCATTCTGTTAATTCCGGAAGCCATTCTTAATAAGGGGAATTTGAAAATAAGAAAATGCCTTTTAGAATAAACACCCCTCAAGTTCCCCATGTTTTCGGAATTGCGCTGAAAAAAAAAAAAAAAAAACGATTTGCCACTTTCATATGCCGTCCATTCAAACATGACTGCCAGGTAATACAGGTATTTATATCTCGAAAACTAGTCTACGCTAATTTTCCCTGCGATATTCCTTTTCACAATACCCGAAAACAGATAAAAGTCGTCGATTTATCTGAAAATGTTGAGACATATTCAGTTGGCGTAACAGAGCACATTGACCGTTTTTTTTTTTGTTTTTTGTTTTGTTTTTAATTTTTTTAGTATTAGTTATGTAGCCTCCAACCCTCTTCAAGTATATCTTGTCAAACTCGGAAATCTCTGTCGAAAGCCTATTGCCTACATGAATTAAATAAACAATTCCGTTCGAAATTCCGTGCAGTTGCAGTTGTAGAGTTCAACAAAAATATTCCTGAGTTTGACAAAAGGCACCTGAAGAAGGTCAGAAGTTATATCAAGCGAAACGTGAATACAGCACTGAAGATGAGAACAATAGTCCGAAGAATTCAAATTATACGAATAACGTTATTTAAAAACCCATTCTTAACGTAGGGGAAGGGGGAGAGCTTTTTAACTATTTTGTACCGTCACCTCCCACTTTAAGAGACAAAGATAACGTAAAAATTGAATTTAACTTGAAAATCGTATCTAAAAAAAAAAAACTGCACGGTTTGTAAACGGCAGAAGTACAATTTGCTTACAGTTTTACTTTTTTAAACATCTCGACAACTTCCTGTGCAAAAAATGCTTCAAAAGCCAAGATGATGCCGAATGTCTATATGAAACAAAACTTTAAACATTTGGATTATTCACACTTCTGTTCTCATCTTCAATGTTATTCGCACAACATTTTGGCTGATGTAACCTCCAAGTTTTTTCTGGTATATCTTATTAAACTCCGTTCGACAGAAAGATGCCAGAGTTTAAAAATATACACATGAAGAAGGTTGGAGGTTACCTCGACCAAAACGTTGTGCTAATAACACTGAAGATGAGAACGGTAGTGTGAGCAATCCAAATAATGTTTTATTTCATATAGACATTTATATATAGTAATGTTTTCCATTATTATCTCATTCTTTATCATGATAGCATATTTGCAATTATTTGTCTAGACAACAAGTCAGCAACCCTTGGAACATGTGCTAAACTTGGCATATCAACTATGAATTTTTTTTCTTTTTTTTTTTTCTGACACCTAAACCTCTTTTTTCAAAACAAAAAAACAAAATATTAGGTTGGTGCAAAAATAATGTCGTTTTTGACATTCAACTTCAAAAGATCATAACTTTTTTCATAATAAACTTTATTAATCGAAATAAGAACCATTAGAATCAACACATTTTTACCAACAAGAAACAAGTTTATTTATCCTATCAGCAGAGAAATCCGGAGTTCTGGAAACGATAAAGTCATTAAAGGCCGATTCGGCATCATCTTGGCTTTTGAAGCATTTTTCATGCAGGAAGTTGTCAAGATGCTTGAAAAAGTGATAATTGGTGAGCAAGAGGTCTGGTGAAAATGGCGAATGGTGCAGTCTCATAGCCCAATTTGTTCAGCTTCTGCAGGGTCAGTTGAGCAACATGTGGGTGAGTGTTGTCATGGAGAAGAATTGATCCCTTCATATTGACCAATCTTTGGCACATACGCTCATCAATTTGTCGGCAGTACTTCCCCACTGTAATCATTTCGCCCAGATTCAAAAAACTGATGGATGAAACTGGCCGTAGACCACCAAACACTCACCAGAACCATTTTTTTGGGGAAGTGTTGTGGAGCTTCTCCAGCATGCAACCACTGTGCCAAATGTCGCTGATTGTCATAAAGGATCCACTTCTCATCACACGTCACAATCCACTCAAGAAATAGGTCATCTTTGTTGCACAGAATGACAATTTTTTTTTTTTTTATTATTATAGTTCACTTCGCACTGCGGCACCCATTTATCCAACTTTTTTAACTTTCCTATTTGCTTTAAATGGTGAACAACTGTTGAGTCGTCAACCTCAAGTTCAACAACTTCTTGTATGGTTTTGTGAGGATCGGCTTCAATTAAGGCTTTTAAATGTTTGTCATCAATCACAGTCGGCCAGACGCGACCATCTTCATCTTCGAGGCTCTCATCACCATTGTGAAATTTCTTGAACCACCATTGTGACACGCTTTTGTTAGTGGTTCCTGGACCAAACACATCATTGATATCACAAGCTGTCTCGGCAGCTTTTCAGCCTAGTTTGAACTGGAGCAAGAAAATTGTTTGGATTTGAATTTTGTCCATGCTGTTGAAAATCTGAAAAAAAAAATGAATGAAGAGATTGAGAACGATAACAAATAACATGATTCAATAGAGCAAAAAATAAAACGCACTTTAAAATGATATATAACATGGCTATATATATATATATATATATATATATATATATATATATATCAATGAATTAATTCAGAAATCGTATATAAAAGTAACATGTGAGAAACCGACATTATTTTTGCACCAACCTAATAGCAACATTCATCACATATCCATTCCTGGAATAGTGGGGAAATAGTCTGGTAAATAACTACTTCTGCTTAATAGCGTAATCTTGTAGCTGAAATAATACTACTGAATTCTTCTATGATTTCTTTTCTGTAATATTTTTAAGGGAATACAAATCAATTAAAAAATATCTTTAACTTTATATCCTTTTGTTGTATATTCATCATTATCATCATATTCAATTTAATGTCAATTTTATATGCTGGCATTTAAGTTAACTTTCTTTCAAACTGACCTTTATTTATTTATTTATTTCTCTTTCCCTTGAATCCATTTTTATCACTTCCTCTTATGCTTTCCTTGACCTTTATCTGTAAACTCAACCTTCTAACTCAACTGTTCTACGTCTGCTAACCCCAAAACTCTCACCAATTCTTTTAACATGGCTATACCTTGAAAGTCTCCAGTTCCACACATATCTTCCTATACTATCTAGATTTGATCTTCCTCTGAGATTATCAGAACTGTCTATAAGCATCCACTGTATCATTCTCATATCATTTCTGTTGCAATATTTTTGATTCAGAATGGGGTATGATCCCACACAGTCGGGCAATTCTATTTATAAACGATGCTGCTAGGAACTGACGAATCAAATTAATTCACGTTCTGCTCCCAACCAATGAGAAACCAGAATTGTTCCTTAAATATTAAACCTTTTCTGTAGCAATTTCGCATTTTTTTTTCTGTCTCGACACGGTAAGAATATTCTGCTCTGTGGAACTGTCTACTGCAAACCAGTCACCTCTCAGGACTTGTGTGTAACAACAAACCATCAGAAACTGTTCTGTCTACTGCAAACCAGTCACCTCTCAAGACTTGTTTAGAACAACGAACGATCGGAAACTGTTCTGAAACTAAACATGGCTTACACTTCTAGAGGTTATGCGCCCAGCGTGCGTCTTTATTTTGATGGATCCGAATCAAAATTCGATTTGTGGTAAGTTAAATTTCTAGGATATCTATGAATCCAAAAGCTACACAAAGTACTTCAAACACAACCTGAAAACAGAAACGACCCCGACTTCATTGAAAAGAACGCAAATGTCTTTGCGGAATTAATACAGGGTTTAGATGACCGAAGTCTATCACTGGTAATGAGAGAAGCCCTGGACGATGGCTGCAAAGCATTGAACATATTGAGAGAGCATTATTTATCGAAAGGAAAACCCAAAATTATTTCTTTATACACTGAACTGACCTCTCTAAAACGAATGGAAGCCGAAACTATTACTGATTATATTATAGGAGCCGAAACGACTGCAAATTCTTTAAAAATGTCTGGTGAAGTTATAAGTAACAGTCTGTTAATTTCCATGGTCCTTAAGGGATTACCGAGTGATTTCAAGCCATTTACCACCGTGATAACCCAGAAAGAAAAACCCATGACTTTTAGCCACTTCAAGGTAGCACTCAGAAGTTATGAAGAAACGGAAAAAATGATCACAGAAAAAAATGAATCCACAAATATCATGAAATTTAAAAATGCACACATAAAAACACCAAAATTAAATTATACCTATGCCAGGAATAAAAACCGCAACTTTGCCAAAAACAATTTTTCTCCTAAGAAAGGTATAAAAATTATTTGCTATAATTGTGATCGACCTAATCACAAGAGTTTCCAATGTAGATACAGGACTCAAAATAGCGACTTCATTAAAAATGTGGAGAGCTCTGTTAGCGAACACACATTTTTATTTTCGTGTACGTTTGATGCTTCAACAAACAATAATAATTTTCTTGCCGATTGTGGGGCCATGGCACATGTGATTACAAAGGAATATGATTTTATCAATTTTGACCCCAACCTTAAGCCACAAAATCATTTTGTAGAACTAGCAGATGGGAGTCGAGTAAATGATATCGTTTTGAAAAAAGGCGATGCTAAAATCTCGCTAAAGAACAATAAAGGTGAACTATGTTTTTTTATTCTAGAAAACGCTCTTCTAATCCCAAAATTTAAGCAAAATATATTTTCTGTACAAGCTGCCACGAAACAAGGTGCAAATATAAACTTTAGCCCCAATAAATCAAAACTGGTATACCCGAATGGAACTGTATTCGACATTAAAGAAAATGGAAGACTATATTATTTAAATAGCATAGTCCCATCAAAAACCACCTGCCATGATCTATAGACATGGCATAAAATTCTTGGACATTGCAATATTCCGGATATCAAAAAGTTGCCGACTGTAGTCGATGGAATGAAAATACAAACATCAAAAAACTTCAACTACGACGTCTGTACGCAACAGAAAATGACAAACTATCAAAGCAAGAGACCAGACAAGAAGGCCAAAAAAATCCTATCAATGGTGCATTGTGACTTGAATGGTCCTGTGGAACCGATGGCCAGAGAACTATAGATATGTGTTGAATTTCGTAGATGACCATTCAGGTTTAATAATGGTTTACTTTTTAAAGAACAAATCTGATACCCTGCTAGCAACTAAAAAATATCTAGCCGACATGGCTCCCTACAGTGAAGTCAAGTGTATTCGCTCTGACAACGGTACAGAATTCACCAATAAAGACTTTGAACTTTTACTAATTAACCATCATATCAGGCATGAAAAATCAGCTCCTAGATCACCACACCAAAACGGGACTGCTGAAAAAGCATGGCGGACACTTTTTGAAATGGCAAGATGCCTAATCATTGAATCAAAACTCCCAAAAAACCTCTGGACGTACGCACTTATGGCGGCAGCCTATATACGCAACAGGTGTTTTAACAAAACACTATCTAAAACTCCATATGAATCTTTCTGTGGTAAAAAAACAAATTTAAGCAGAATGCATATATTTGGTTCAACTTGCTTTGCATATATAGATAAAAAGAGTAAATTGAATATTAAAGCCGACAGAGGTATATTTCTTGGATACGATAAACAGTCCAGCCAATTTAGTATTTTTTCCAAAGAAAAATAAAATAAAAAGAATCTTAATTTTACAGACGAAAACCTGTCATATGAAGAAGATGAAAGTATATTTCCTCAAATAATTAAAACAAACGAAGACAATAAAAATGATGGAGACAAGAGTATCCATAATGATGATGATGATAAAGGCAAAAGATATCCCAAAAGAAATAGAAGGCAACCCGATTTTTTTTTTGGTCGACAATATAAAAGATTATCAAATCGACTATTGCTATTCAATAGAAAATGCGCCAAAAAGCTTTAATGAAGCAATTAATTCAGAACATTGTGATGAATGGAAAATTTCCATGAAAAAAGAAATAGATGCCTTAACCGAAAATGATAACTATACGGTAGTGCCTATCCCAAAAGATAAACATGTTATTTCTACAAGATGGGTCTTTACAAAAAAGACTACAGCATCAGGCGTAGAACAGTACAAAGTTAGATTTGTTGCTAAAGGGTACTCTCAGATTTACGGTATAGAATATTTGTCTGTTTTCACCGACCACAAACCTAACGACAATCAGAATTTTACTGCAAATCGCATCGCGATATGACCTAAATATCCATCAAATGGACGTAAAAAATGCTTATTTGAATGCCCCAATAGACGGTGAAATTTATATTACCCCTCCAGAGGGATTTATAATGAAAAATAAAAATAGCGTGTGGCGACTTAACAAGCCATTATATGGTCTAAAGCAGAGTGCTTAGTGTTGGAATACAGTATTTCATGATTATATTATTAAACAACAATTCAGACAATGCGTTGTAGACACCTGTTTATATACATAACACAAAGACGATAAACTACTGATTTTGGTTTTGTGGGTCGATGATATTTTAATCGCATCAAATTGTGACATAATGTTAACTGATGTTAAGAACAAATTAAGTAAAAGATTCAAAATGACCGATCTTGGCAAAATATCCTGGTTTTTGGGGACAGAATTTACTCAAAGCAAAGGACTTGTCACGATGACTAAATCGAGATACATTGACAGAATACTATTAAAATTTGGAATGGGAGAGTGCAAGAAACGCTCTACACCGGTTGAAAATAATATTAATAAAAATATACACACAGAATCTGAAATAATAAATAAGCAATACCGTGAAATTATAGGTAGTCTTGTATATTTAATGACTGCGACCAGACCCGACATATGCTATACAGTAACAAAACTGTCACAAAAATTATCACAACCGACAATGAAGGATTTAAACGGAGCTAAACAAGTCCTGCGTTATTTAAAAGGAACTAAAGAACAGAAGTTAGTATTTAGAAAATCAAGAAATCCCCTAAAATTAGAAGGGTTTTTGGATTCAGATTGGGGAAACGATGAAGATCGAAAAAGTATATCTTGATATTGTTTCGGACTCTCAGAAAATGGGCCTATTATTTCATGGAAATCTAAAAAGCAAAAGATTGTATCTCTCTCTCTACGTGTGAAGCAGAATTTATCGCGATTACACACACGATCCAGGAAACACTCTACCTTAAAAATATCCTAAATACTATTTTAGAGCCAGAATTAACTAAAAGCCCCATAGTAATTAATTGTGATAATCAAGCCAGTATAGTCTTAGCACAGAACACAATAATCAACCAAAGATCTAAGCATATAGATATAAAATACCATTTCATAAAAAACGAGGTGAAAAAGGAATCCATTATTTTGAATTATATATCATCAGAACAAAATATCGCTGATGTATTCACGAAACCTGCAACAAGAATAAAGTTAAAGCGTTTTTTCTCAAAACTTGTTGGGGGATTCGACTGAATAATTTTTTTTTTTTTCTTGTCACGACCCTGTATGTATATAAATTTCTATATATAAAAAAAAAAGAAATAGTCCTAGACAAGACGTTAAACTGTATCCATTTAATTTGTATTAACACTTTAACTTACTAATGCGTAACTAATACTTTTTCTGAAAGAAAAGAAAACAAACATTTTTTTTAAAAAAGTCACTTTTTTAAAAACCTCTTTGTAATTTTACTTTTCGACAAAATACTTTTTGCATGGTTATTTTAAGGCGCGCAGAAATTACAATTGACTTTTATTTTTTTGTGCACAGTTTTATTTCTTATTTTTCCAAAATGTCCTATTTTTTTTGCATTGTTTTAATTAACAAAAAAAAAACTCTTTAAACGGGTACATATTGCATGTATGTTTATTTTTATGTATATTTATTTATATGTATGCGTTTTTCTTTTCTTTTTTTTTTATTACAAAACTGCATAATCAAATTTAAGAAATGGCTTCTTTTTCACATACCCACCCCTTTTCAAGGTTAAAATACCTTCCATTTCTTTTATTTCTCTTCTCTGTACACATATATCTCTTTTGACATTTGAACACAATTAAAAATGGCATCTTTTTACATGCTAAAATTTTAAGATCCAAATGATTTCTAATTTTTGTTATGTATAATTGAATATAAAAATATATATATATTTATTTTTTAGCAGAACAAATACAAGGGACTTCCCCATTATAAAAATAGGAGGGATGTTGCAATATTTTTGATTCAGAATGGGGTATGATCCCACACAGTCAGGCGATTCTATTTATAAACGATGCTGCTAGGAACTGACGAATCAAATTAACTCACGTTCTGCTACCAACTAATCAGAAACCAGAATTGCTTCATAAATATTAAACCTTTTCTGTAGCAATTTCGCATGTTTTTTCCGTCTTGACACGGTAAGAATATTTTGCTCTGTAGAACTGTCTACTGCAAACCAGTCACCTCTCAGGACTTGTGTGTAACAACAAATCATCGGAAACTATTCTGTCTACTGCAAACCAGTCACCTCTCAAGACTTGTTTAGAACAACGAACCATCGGAAACTGTTCTGAAACTAAACATGGCTTACACATCTAGAATTTCTCTTCATGTTATCGTATACTCTCACTGTCTAGTAGTGATGGGACGATTCTGATATGTTTCCTGATTCTGTACTAAATTCTTGATTCCAATACAATTACCAATTCCGATTCTTGATAAATCTTTAAATAGAGTTGTTATTTATTCCCAATTACGATATAAAAAACATGTGTTAAGCATGAAGATGCTTTCTAAAGTGTAAAAATACACTTGTGGGAGATGATTTATAGATTTTAATTTTACTGGTAGTTCAAAATCAGAAACTATTATTTTATCATTACTCCCAGCAGTGGAAGATTTTGCTTTAAATAAAAATGATTATTAAAAAGAATTGTTTTTGGCATCGGAAAACATACACAAATTTTTTCAATGACAATTTTGTACTCCCAAAAGTTCTGGTTTTTCTGATACTTGATTCCATCCAAACACTAGTATGTGTGTGTGTGTGTGTGTGTGTGTGTGTATATATATATATATATATATATATATGATTTGTATTTCATTGAGAATTGTAATGTATTAGAAAAAATAGATGCAAAACCTAATGGCTTTTATTCTTATTTGTTTATTTACTTTTTTTCACCCCCAAACAAGGCATATTGCCACGGATGCGAGGAGCTATTATTTTGGATCATGTCTAACAGGGAACTGTGTGGAGTTGAGCAGTGAGATGTCTATTTATCTTACATTTAAATTTCTGCAAGATAATACAGTCAGGGAAGCAGGAGACTGTGAGGGAATTCCAAAGTCTAGCAGTCCCAAGGAAGAAACTATTAAAGTTTTCCGGCATCCAGGACCTCCACAGTGAAGGGGCGGGATTTTGCTGCTCGTTGAGAATATGTCTAGGGAGAACATATACTATGAGTTCAGAGTACATTTTATTAAAGAACTTGTAAAATGGGCACAGGGATGCATTATTGCGGTGATGAGATAAAGATTGAAGTTTGGTTTATAATAGTGCTGGACCTATTAGATATTAGACTCTTTTTGGGACCCTATTTAAGAGTGAGAGACTAGTGGTAGATACACCAGCCCAGATGTGGTAACAATACTCCATGCATGAAAAAATTGTGGTTTTGTAAAGATATAGGATACTCTCTAGTGTCAATAATTTTCTAGCACGGTGAAGGGATCTCGCCTTCTTTGCAGTTGACTTGGCAATGTCCTCAATGTATTTGTCTCAATTAATGTTGCCTGTGAATGTTAAGCCATGGAGTTTGAAAGATTGGTTCTGAGGTTGACATGGCAATTGGCAAGGTTTCCTGTAGTTGTTAAAGAAAAGAAGCTTAGTCTTGGTAG
Organism: Euprymna scolopes; assembly: GCF_053919585.1. NCBI lineage: Eukaryota > Metazoa > Mollusca > Cephalopoda > Sepiida > Sepiolidae > Euprymna > Euprymna scolopes. The sequence continues at coordinate 38,924,635 of NC_136486.1, read as the reverse complement.
CAGTCTAAGTGAAGAAACTATCAGAGTAGAAAGGTTTCTGACATCTAGGGACCTCAACAGTGAAGGGATGGGATTTTGCTGCTTGTTGAGTTAGTTGGGAGTATATACGTCGAGAGGGCACAAGTGCTTTGAGTTCATCAGAACACATTGGATTAAAGTACTTGTAAAATTAGCACAGCGATGCAACATTGTGGTATTGGAGCTTGGTTGATAGTAGGAAAATTATTAGATTTAAGACACTTTTGTTTTGGACCCTGTCTAAGAGTGAGAGAGTGGTGATAACCCCTCCTCTTCAAAATTGACTTCTGCAAAGCTCTAGCTTTGTGATAATCTTTTGCCAATATATTGAATGAAATATCACCAGCTAGAAATATGCTTTAAAGGCTGTTAAAAATTATTCACTTCATAAACAGCAAAGAGTGAGTTAAGTAAAAATTCTATCACAACATTTTTCATTCAATCTACAATTTTACAGTATTTTCTGATTTTCAGGGTGAATTTCGATTATTTGCAAATTTTATCACAATACTTAAAAACACCAACTAATGTTCTCCACAACTTTCAGTTGGTATGTGAGAAGATTTGGATGGATTTAAGATTCTAAGACAATCTTCTTGGTCTTTAGGCAAGGATAGAGTTATAAAATGAAGAGTGAATCGTAATTTTTTACTGAGTACTGAGATGAACTTAGAAAGGTTACTCTGTCTAGTAACCTTTCACAGTCTAGGAAGGAACTATACTGAGATTCAGTGAAGAGTTCCGCTTCAGAGCTATTTGGGGAGCAGCTGGGATGTCTGACTAAGGACATCCGTTCTGAATAGAGTCAGGTGCTAGGTTTGGAATGTTTCAATAATTCTGAATACTATCTTATCTGGTGATTTATTTGGAATGTGTTACCTGCTTAATGGCATACAATTCAATTCAAGCATAGCAGAAATGCCTGATTGTCTGCCCTGTAACAGCACTGAAAAAAAAATCGGTTAAGCATGACTTCTTCAATTATAACAAACTTTGGCTGATTAGAAAGTATGACATTGTGTATCAGTCCCAAGCAATTCGTATGTCTGGAAGTAACATGTGATCAGCGATATTGATCTGCCATTTGCTAGGAAGAAAGAAATAGTATTTCTCATGATCTTGGCTATAACTAGAATGATAGTATTGACGACACATTTGACAGATTTAATTTTATTCTTCATGCATCAGCATAAAGTTAAAATTAGATGTAATAGAAAAAATGTCCCATGGAATTTGATAAAACATAGATACAGTTACCCCAATTCAGAAGTTGCCCTCCACTTGTCTAGATAAAGAGCAACTACTACTGATTGTGATTACTATCCTATCATGGCGTATATTTTGATAATATTTATTAAAACAAGTCTATTCTATTTATATAGTTGGTGACTAAATTTTTTTCTAAACATTTGATTAATAAAAAAAAAAACATCTCTATCTATATCAGTAGATGTGATCATCTGTGTATGCTTCAGCTTCTGAAATGGTGAGATTAATTTGAAGCAATCTGAGTATTGTTAGGAAAAAAACTCGCAAAACCTCACATATGGTAATTGGTTTTGGTTAAAAAAAAACATTTTATGAATTGGTATGTTATAACTAGGGCTATGACAACAGAATATTCTTTTCATTGTTTTGACTTTCGAGTATATATCCGACACAATTAGACACAGTTAATCAACCGAGAACCATGTCACTCTATATAAAAGCATATAAGATATCAATGGATAGACACTCAAGAGTCAAAACAATGAAAAGAATATGCTGTTGTCCTAGCCCTAGTTAGAGCTTTTCCCTAGCTTGATTCTGTTGTTGACATTGATTTTCTCGATTCTTTCTGAAATCAGAATCTAAGTTCAGTTTGGTTGTTTTATTTTATGGCATATCAATCCTTTTCAGATTATTTAATGCTTAATCCAGTAATTTTGTAAAAATGTTTTTATTCTGCAAGTTCTTTTTATCTTCAAATATTTATTTATGATGTTTGGTTTGGTTGTTTTTTTTGTTTTGTTTTTTTTTTGTTTTTATTTTTTTTACAGCATATGAACCTTATTTGGATTATTTAATGCTGAATTCAGTAATTTTAGAAAACATTTTTATGCTTTGAGTTTTGTATATCTTCAAATATTTATTCATGGAGTTTGGTTTATTTGTTTACTTTTACAGCATATTAACCCTTTTTAGGTTATTTAATGCCGAATGTGGTAATTTTGAGAAAAAAAAACAAAAACTTTTATGCTTCAAGTTGTTTATATCCTTAAATATTTATTTATGGTGTTTGATTTGATTGTTTTGTAGAAAAAAATTGTTTTTGTTCTTGGTTTTGCAGAGCATGATTAAGTTTTGGTAAGGGAAATGAAAAAAAAAACGCCAATAATATCAATGTTTAGTGCATTTAAGTCAGGAAGCCAATATCTTCAGGCACTTGAAGATTGTTGATATCTGTAAATGAAAGCGTTGCTATGGAATCAAGTGGATTCAAACTTGGCACACTCAGGTCATCAGTCCGCATTGTTATCACCTTCCATCAGTTTTAGTGTCATGAGCACTTTTAATTTTGTGATGCTCCTATTAAAAAAGTATGAAATTAAAACTTTTTAATATTATTCCTTACTATGCAAGGAAACTATTTCAAAACAAATCTGCTTGTTAGTATTCAGTTTTGAGTTTACCATCTGTTTTTGACCTAACATATTTTTTTAAAAATTCTCAACAAGCATTCAAATTCTCTTCAACTGTCTCTGATACCTATTGTAAATTACACATGATTTCATGTGAATCAGCACGAAATGATATCGATTTGATTTTGTTCTTGGCATTGATTTCCTCCATTCTTTATAGATCTAGATACCTACGTGAAGGTTGTCAATATCTGTATGTGAAAGCGTTGCTATAGAACTGAATAGATTCGAACTTGTCACACTCCGGTCGTCAGTCTATATGAACTTCATCATGTCCATTAGTTTTAGTGTTATGAACATCTTTATTAACCATATTGAAGACATAAAATAAAAATTTCAGGACTTTTAAATATTATTCCTTACTATGCAAGGGAACTATTTTGAAAAAAAAAATCAGCTTGTTAATATCTAGTTTTAAGTTTTCCATCTATTTTTGACCTATCATATTTTTTTTTAATTTAATAATTCCCATATAAATATGCTTTATTTGTCTACAACTTATTCTGATCTTTATAGCAATAGAAAACAAGTGTCTCATGAAATATATTGTCCAATTATTTTTTTAATAGATCAAAGAAAATAGAGATGATATTCTCATGATTATATTGATGTTATCGAAAATTTTTATTATCTTGCTGATACAATTGGAAAACATGGTGATGCAGGTGCTAGTGTGATTGCAAGAGTTAGCAGTGGATTGAATAAGTTTAAGGAACTTTTGCCATTACTAACCAGCAGAGTGTTGCCACTGTTGATCAAAGGAAGAGTCTATCATCAGGCATGTTTACATAGTGTTATGCTGTATGGAAGTAAAACCTAGCCAGTGAGGGTTAAGGACATGTGTTGCATGAAGAGAAATGATATGAACATGTTACGATGGGTGTGTATTGTTAATTTTAAAAACAGGCTTAGTTTTTATGATCTTATAGGAAGATTAAATTTGGACAGTGTAGGGAGATCATGCGAAGAAAAATAGACTTCGATGGTATGGCCATGTTGAAAGAATGGATGAGAGTTTGGGGGTTAGATCTAGAATTGCATATTTAGTTCATAAGGGAAGACTAAAGAAAACATAGAAAGTGATAAAAAATATACCTGAGAGAAAGATGGATAAATAAAACCTAACTAATGATAGGCTACTTTAGAAATCAATTTCTTTAAACTGTCTTCTGCAAGCTAGTACAGTCACACGGAGAATTCCAAAGTCTAGCAGTTGGAGGTAAGAAACTATTATAGTAGAAAACTTTCTAGCATTTATGGACTGCTACAGTGAAAGGATAGAAGTTTGCTGCTTGTTGGGTTAAATAGGAGTATGTATGTTGAAGGGACACAAGTGCTACGAGTTCATTAGGGCACAGTTCATTAAAATACTTGTAAAACAGGCACAGGGATGCAACATTGCAGCGATGGGACAGAGGTTGGGGCTTGGTTGATAGTGAGGGCCTATTAGATTGGAGACTTTGGGGCGGGGGGCATTGTACAAGTTTAGTAACCATTTCAAGTTGTTGAAGATTACTTGGGGAAAGTTTCATTGTTAATTCTTCATCTAATACTTTATGATTTTTTTTTTTAAGTGATGCCACAAGAACCTCTCCATCAAACTGAACTGGACACCATGATATGTCTTCAAGGATTAAATTTTCATTTTTGTATTTTGAAAACAATCTTTTGCATATTCTTTGATTTAAGCATTCTTCTTCATAAACTGAATATTTCAAATCACTTTGACTGCAAAGTTACCTTTTTTTAAAGTTCCTTATGTGCCTCCAATGCTCATTGAATATTATTAGGTTTTAACTGCTTTCAGTATTGAATTTTTTACACATTGGAGATAGTAATACTTTTTCACTTTAAAAAGTGATTAAACTCGAATAAATAGCGAGTGTTCAATTTGATTTGTTCAATTTCAAGTTGGAGTATTCAAACAACTGTTCTCATCTTGAGTGCTATTCACACATTTTCGTCAATGTAACCTCCAACCTTTATTTCAAGTGTATCTTGTCGAACTCAGTGAATCTTTCTGTCAAATTTGGGAATTTGCACAGTTTCTAACAGAACTCTTTATATAATCCACGGAGGTAGCATGCTCTCATTTCATCAGCCACGGCTGGGTAGAAGTTGTAAGTAATTTGCAATTGTATTTTTAGTGTCGCCTGCACTGAGGATTGAACCCTCAACCTCTAGAAGAGTGGAACTTACAACTGAATTTTACCAAGTACTTTATCTACTATGCCAACCCTGTAGATTAAATAAAGGGTTCTGTTTGAAATTCTATGCAGATTTCCAAGTTCAACAAAAAGATTTTCGAATTCGACAAGATACACTTAAAGAAGCTTAGAGCTTACATCAACCAAAACATTGTGAGAATGATGCTCAAGATGAGAACAATAGTCCGAATAATCCAAATAATACGATTTATTAATTCTTATCCCAAAAATTCAGAAATATCTCCTGTTCAATATTTATTATCTTACTTACAACATTCAGTTGTAACTTTAATATACAGACCACCTAACTGGACCCCCACATTTTTGCCAACAGGTTTACAACTTCAGTGAGATAAAGATACATTTGATTCCATCTAAGAACTCATACGAAATCAATCTCACATTGTCTATATTGTCTTTTTCCTTTTCATTTCTTCTATTCTTTTTCTTTCTTTTTTTTTTCTCGTTTTCTTTCTCCTGTTTATTATCTTTTCTTATTCGTTTGTAATACTATTTTTAATATGGAAACATGTTTATCTACTTGTTCATCTGTGGATTATATTCTAATTCTAGATAATTGTAAGATATGTTAGTCCACACATTTATTCATAACTGGTCCATGTGTTGATAAACATTGTCTAGTTGTTTTTTGCTGTGTCCAACTATAAGTCATTCTCGTGTCCTGATATGAAACACGTTCGACTGGTCACAAAGTTATTCTTTTCATAATACAATGATTTGATTCAATTGGTTGTCCTATAAGTTACAAATAGGTTTGATCAACCATGAAATTATCAAGCAGTCAATTGAATGTGGGTAAATTTTGCAGTTTAACAAAATTATGTCAATAGCATGTAAACTATTGAATACTACATGGTGGCCCACTTAAAAATATCCCAGAAACATGTAGTAGAGAGAAAGAACATTCTTTTATTGTTTAAATTACCTGTAGCATTATTTAAATTAACTGTAGTGTTATAAAAGATGTTGGAAGTACTCCCCATTGACATCTATACATTTCTGGGCATGTTTAACAATGTTTGTAGATCCTCTAGTGATTCTCCTGGTAGCATTGATAATGTTCTCCTTTAGTTGGTCTAGATTGTGAGGATTATTTGTATAAACTTTTTGCTTTAAAGTCCTCCAAAGATAAAAATCACATCATGACAAGTCTGGGGGATGTGGTGGCCATAACCCTTTGCTTATTGTTCTCTCTTCTGTAAACATATCATGAACTTGTGTCAGTGATCTGTAAGACGTGTGGCATGTAGCACCATCTTGTTGGAAAAAGAATTGCATATTATCTTGTGGTGTCAGTTTGTCTCTAAGAAAAATATTAGATAGACCGGGCTACTTTTAAGTGGGCCACCCTGGATAAGCAACTGAGAAAGGCCAACATCTATGTTATTTGTTTGTTCATTTTATGGCTGGTATGTACTTATAGAACCCCCCCCCAATACAAAACCTTGATGAAGGAAGGAAAGCTGAATTATTTTTATTCTGTAATGCCTCTAAAAGAGCATATGGATTTGTGGCTTATGTAGTCCAGGGAAGGAATTCATCTCTGTTTTTTTTTTTACCAAGGCAAAGGTGGCACCCCTTAAGTAAAAAAGTTTACTGAGACTGGAACTATTGTCAGCTTTCTTAACCATCAAGTGCCTCCCAACATTATTGAAAATCTATTCAAATGCGAGTTTCAAGAAAATATTTATTGCAGTTTATTCTCAAATAATGTTGTAGTGGTTAGTCACAAAACAAACCAACAACAGGAATGTTTTTGCTAGAAATAGACTGAAAGACATAAGACTAACCGGATCACTAGTCAGAGTTTGTTTGAATCTGTACAATTATGCATGCCTCCACAATCAGAAATAAACAAAAATAATCTTTTGTATTTTTAATAACAAGCAACGAGAATGCTTAGAAAAATGTTTATTCTCCAGTGATAATACTGACAGCCAGGAGAGGTGGCAGTGGTGTGTGTGAAAAATGAGATATGTTTCCACTCTCTCTGCCATAACCGCTTTTTCTCTGCCGTTGACTGGCTGTTTCTCTTTTATTGGGATGGATGATGTGAGAACATTCCCCCATGCCTTTTTTTTGTTTATCTGAAATGTCGGTCAGTCCCACTGAATTCTGTGTCCCCCATTTTGAACTTCTTTGACATCATTCCCAGTGCACCTCGATCCAGGATCACTGCCCTGACCTACCCTCCTGGGTCCACTGACATCATCCTTGCAAGCCCAAACACCTTATCCTTTCCAGAATTACCTCTACTATTTGCAACTCGTCCCCACCCCCTGTAACAATTGGTCAATGGGAGGCTGAACTAATGTTTAAATTAAGCATGACCATTCAGTATAACATTATATACCAACTGCACAGAACCATGTCAACCTTATCACTATGAGCATTCATATCTCCAAACTGAAGGCTAATTTGGAATCTTAGGTATCTGGACCGTCTTGGATGAGAGATCAACCGATTTTTTTACCTGAAAATTCCTTAAATTCTTTGAGTCCACAGAGTAAAAGGATTGTATCCTCAATGGTTTGTGCTGTGTCCCATTACCAGGAAGAGCTAGTTCTATAATGTGACAAATATTCACATTGTCTAAATTAGTGGTGGGACGATTAATCGGAATCGTTAATCATAAGAATCGTGTATTTTGGGAGGCATCGGAATCATCGCATCGTTAAAAAATACCTTAATTTTCCGATTCCTTCATTACGATTCTTTTAGTCTGATGTTGAAAAAAAGGAAAAAAATTCCTGATATTTCTAACTGCAAGAGAGAAATGTAGCATGTTATAAAAAGAAACCAAAGAAATTCATTATTAACAGGGCAATGCTTAGTGCCCCCTCCCTTACAAGGTTCATTCATTCAGATCTATTGTGATCAAAACTACAAAAGAGTTAACTTGAAAAGAAGTATGCAGGGCTCTACATTGCGAGTAAAAATAAAAGAAAAAAAACGCTTATCTTTTTGGCGACTGTTTTTTTTACTGACAAATCTTCTAATAGTGAATGAAAATGCTTTTTCAACTTATATTTTCTTAAAACTAGCAAAGTCAAATTATTTAAACAATAAAAGGTTTAATAGAACAATATACTTTTTTTTCTTTTTTTAAAAGAAGGCTTTTGAAAGAAATATCTCTAAAATGAAATTGATCACGTTGTATTATTTCGCAAAATTTGGACAGTAGTCGGCTTCTTTTGAAGTTTCAAAAAAACCGACCCCATACCTATCTCTTCCAAACCTAAAGTTATTAAATAACCCCTTCGTTAATTTAAGGGTAATTAATTCAATTCAGTCAAGTTGTTTTTTTTTTAAATTTCATTGAAATAAAATCCATTTTTTAAATTTTTTTCTCCAGAAAGATAAAACCCTGAATTTGATTATATTAAAAGCAGAATAATATAATCTTTTTTCTAGAATTTTAAATTGAAAATTAAAAAAAAAGTGTTTGAAGCAGTTTTTTTGCCGAACGAAAAAGAAATTAATATATATTTTTTAAAAGGTGTTGTAATCAATTAATTTTTATGTCTAAATAATATTTACGATTAATTAAATAATTTCATTTTAAAAAGTATTTATAAATAGAATTTTACTTAAGACTTATAGTTTAGCAATATTGAACCGCATCAACCATGTGTGAATTGAACACAGTCAACCAAAAAAAATATTCAAAAGAAATGCATATTTGCATTTCATTATGTAAACTTTTATACATTGGTTTCAAAAATTAAATTCTATAAGTTTTTTTTTTTTTTGTTAACTACTGGTTGGTACAATTTACCGCTCCATCCCTTTATATTTTTTTCTTTTTGTCTTTTTTAGCGGATTATTTTCAATTAATTATCCAAATAAGTGACTAGCTTTAAAACAAAATTTAATAGTAATTTATTTGTTTACAGATAAACTGAATTTTCTAATATGGCCTCAAAGTCCAAAAAAAGTCTTGCATGGAAACTTTTTGAAGTTGATGAAGATCATGAGTTGAAAGCCATTTGCAAAGTCTGTCAAATTAAAATATCGCGAGGAACAAAAGCATCTAACATGACCACAACCAACATGTTAAAACATTTAACTATGAAGCATCCAAATGAATTGGAGGAGCAAAATAAAAAGAAAAGGAACAAAAAATTACCAATTAGTCCCTCAGAGCAGTTTTATTAGTGAGGGTCGAAATCGCAGTGTCTTTTTTTTTGCCTAAGTCACCAATTTTTTTTAACCTTCCTTAACTTCAAAGAGTAAATACAATATATACAACTAAAAAAATAATTTTTAAAAATGCTGATTCTATTCATGAAAAATTCTTTTAACTAGAAATTAAAACTTAGGTAAAGATAGCTGACTGACAGCAACAGGAGCACTGGTTAACTACTGAACCACATGGAAAGGTGTGGGGGAGGAAAAAAGGAAATTAAAGGATGATAATAAATTATGATAACCGTCTTTGAAAGGCACTAAACTCCTAAAATTTACTTCTTTAAAATTTTAGGCGGCATTCCCCGGCGATTTTAAAGCACTCTCTCTCCAAAAAAAAAAAAAAGATTTAATTTTTAAGTTTGGGAAAGATATATTTATTATAACCGAATTCCTGTATGAAGACTGGATCTACTTTATTGGACGTTAATTTGTGAGATAAGTAATTTTTCAATGTTTAATGTTTTTAAAGTTTCAATTATCAATTAAATTTTTTTAATTGCGTTTTTTTTTTTCAATTTATTTATAAAAAAAAAAAACAGGGTTTAAAATGTATTTTTCAAGGTAACAAGCTTCGAAATAAGTCTAATTAAAAAAAATCACTTAATTTTTAATTTTGACAACCCTGAGAATTTAATTATTAAAAAAATATTGAAATGTGACATTTTTTTTATTTAACATTTCTATTAGTTCAATTAATTTTCTTTCAATAATTCATTTCACTCAACAAACTTCACCATTTTTTTGTTTTGTTTTACCTTTTTCTGTAATTTTGGTAACTATTTTTGCTCAATTTTATCTAGTATTTCATTTGTTTTTTATAGTGGTATCATTTTTATATGTGTTCCTTTGATATACCCTATTTCAAAATTAGTTTGGCTAAACTTATTCTTCACGTTAGAAACAACGTGTAAAAGTAATGAAAAAGTAAGAAAAAACAATAGATGTTAACTACTCTTTGTGAATTATGGAGGTCTGAAGAACTGCCGTCACAAATACAACTATCAATAGCCAAACAAAAAATCGTTTTTGAAATTCCTTTACTTGTAACTTTTCGCTATATCTACCTTTTGGTATAAAACACAAAAACTTTCGATTAATGGTATTTCTCAAATATGGTCGTTAACTTTGGAAGGGTTATTTTGTATCTACAGCGCCATGTCAGGTGGTATATTGTTTTTTTTTCATTACGCACGTTCATTTATAAATTATTAAATTAAATATTTATCTTTTTTTATATTTAATTAGTATATATTTTCTTTCTCTTCCGCTATATTTTTTTTTTATTTAATTCATTAAATCTGTAAATTATGAGGACCAAAATAATGAATCGTGTTAATTTATTCTCTAATTTTCTTGTTTTTGTTCTGTTATATAAATTCTATTTTATTTGTTTTTGCTCTGAAGGATAAATTCTATTTTCTTTGTTTTTTTTCTGTATTCCAATTAAGTAAAATAAATTTTCTCTAAAATAAATTTTGCTAATTTTTCCGTTTAGTTTACTATATAATAATTTTATTTAAACCAAAACACGACGGTGTAGACATAAAATATCTCTTCCAAAGTTAGGGAACATATTTGGGAACTACCGACCATAAGTATAAAACTACCTGGTATATTTCAAAACAATAATTCCCTAGGAATCGGAATCTGAATCGTACTTGGTATCGGAATTGTTAATCAATATTTTCCTGGAATCGGAATCGTATAAAAATTAGGAATCGTCCCAACACTAGTCTAAATTATTGAATTTTAAAGCATGTCCAGTTCATTGATAAGCTGAGGAACAGGCTTGAATGCACTTAAAGTGATGCAAAGACGATCCCTCTGCAAGGAATTGGAATATTTACAAAATCTTTCAGGTAGGAGCATACCACAGAGAGTGGAAAACCTGAACCTTTTTTTGGACAAGGCGGGAATAATTCAATGAAAGTGCAGAATTGGAAATTGGAGTCTAAGGTAATCCTTTACTGATTGAAAAGGACCACTATCTTAATAGTCTTATTATATTGGGTTGCAACCACTAGTATAAGCATCTGGGTGTTTCTGCTATCTTAAATAAAGTCAAGTTATCCAAGTATTGGATATTTCAAAGTAGGTAGGCTGTAAAAAGGTTTTATCAGGATGCTCTTTGTGCCAGAAATTCAACTCCACCTCGTTTACCTTCTCAAAAATGACCAATTAACCAAAATATCAGGAGAATATGATAAGGCCCTTTTTACACAAAGGTAGACTATACAGGTCATCTGTGGGTCCTAAGAGGTGGAGAAATGATGAAGATGTACAATCTGGTTTTCACTTGTTTGGAGGTGTGGTCAGTGCATCTGAACTGATTGAGGATACATCTGTCCATTCATTTCTAATGGCTTTAATTCAATTTTCCAACCGGCAAGGAGAAATTAGACACATTTGGTATGGAAGTGTATGAGAAAGACTGAGAAAAACCATAACCTTTTTTGTACAAATTAATTGGTTGTGCTAGCTATAATTATTTTGATCTTCTGATGTACAAAATGTTTTAATGTTGGATATGGAGACATGGCGATGCATATTTGAAAGCATAGGTATGTGCACACACATATTGCAGATGGATATTGATCTACATTCTTGTGTCCCATAAAAATGACCGGAATTGTAATTATCATGAAAACAAAGAACTGTTTACATTCCAGGTTGGGAGTTATGAATTGCGCAATGAAAAATAGAAAATAACAATGTAATATCTTCATATTTACATTCCCAGGAATGTTGATTGATGTCTATATAAGAGCTAACGTAAACAGGAAGAGAGCAGACTGACAATGGTCGAGCGTGATTGACATTTTTTCGTCATGCCACACACAAACTAACCTCTATAACTAACGTCTCTTTCTCTTTGGGCAAACAAAAAGCTTAATAGATGCCCTTTTCTCTACCCTGCAACCCCTCTCCCACAGAAGAGACGTTGCGAGCCTATCCTTGTTTTATCGTTATTTTCATGGCAGGTGCTCGTCTGAACTCCAATCCCTGGTCCCCCCCTCGCCAAACTTTCACGAAAATCACCCGTCTAGCTGAATCCACTGTGAAAAATTTCCCCCACTCTATATCTGTGCCTAAATCAAAACGCGGATTTCATGAGCAAAGCTTCTTTCTTAGAACTGCATGCCTGTGGAACTCTGTTCCGTCTGCCTGCTTCCCTCTGGACTACAACTTGGATGTCTTCAAGTCTAATGTTAACAAATTCCTAATGAACCGCCCCCCTAATTAAACACTTCATAAAATCTCCTCACTAACGTGATGTACTTGCAATAACCCTTATCCCTGAGTGGCTTCCGGGCCTTGATAAGTGGTGATCACTGTGTAAAAAAAAAAAAAAAAAAAAAAAAAAAAAAAAATTGTAAATAAAACTTATATTTTAATAAATTTGTCTCTGTTGATTTTGAGAATATCGACAAAAGAATTGTCAGGTGTATATATTATTTTAGCAAGCATTTGAAAATTGCAAGCTAGAAAATTATATGTACATTCAACAATGCAACAGTAAATGACCGTTCTTTTACCTTATTGGACTCTAGTTTGGAAATTAGAAGCTCAAATAATTTTTTACACCCTCTAGTAAACAAACCCTCATTTAATTTGGAGGATAAAGAAGGAAAGTATTCATCAACTGGAAATTCTTTCTCGAAAACAACTCTTGGAGTCATTGAATTGCAGAAATGAGACATTAAAAAGACTTGGGAGAATCTGGTATTAGAATTATTTGCCTGAGAGACCATGTACATGATGATGATAGCCCTAATTGGAGAGAACAAAGAGGTTGTTTGGATTTACCCTGATTGTGGTAAACTAGACGATGGCGGGGTCATGAAATATTGTGATTGCTGTGATAACAAGAACCGTTTCTCCTGTGCTAGTCTATGTGAACCTCAACAAGTAGAGGAGAGCTGTTGTCAGAATTGCCTCAACCAGGACCCTTTATCATTCTATTCTGATATGTTTGCGAATGATTCTTTAAGGACAATGCTGAACACGCATGCATTTGCCCAGGATGTGTTTAATCAGACGATGGTAGTTCGATGATATGCTGTGGTGGGTGCTGTAACAGCCACCATTTCAATAAATAAAATAGAGTATATTTTTTTTATTTTTTATTTATTTTTTATTACATTTTCACCCCAAACAAGGCACATTGCCACTTTGGTGTAGGGGGCTACTATCAGGGGAAACATCTACTGGGGTACTATGTAGGGATTAGGGCAGCGAGATGTTGGTTCACGTTGCACTTGAACTTATGCATGTCAGTACAGTTGGGGAAGCAGTGACCTGGAATGGAATTCCAAAGTCTAGCAGTTCTGGGGAAGAAACTATTTGAGTAGAAAGATCTTTTACATCTAGGGATCTCTACAGTGTGGGGGTGGGATTTTACAGCTTGTCGGGTCTGTCGAGGGTGTTCACGTCGTGGGGGCACAAGTGCTTGCAGTTCTTCAGAGCATTCACCATTATAATACTTGTAGTACAGGCAGATAAAATGAATACTGTTGAATACATAAAAATTGGTGGTGGATGAATAGTGTGTAAATGCGTTCAGACTGTAAAAATAAGAACGTGAATTTATCGAAATTAACACCTTATCATGCACTTATCAAGGAGGGGTTACATAGGTTTTCTAATAGGAAGTGGGGGGTTGTGATATTTCTGTTTTGTGACATATCAATATCCTTTTGGGCTATCTAATGCTGGAGCAAAATATCTATTGGAAATGATTCATTATATTCAGTCAATTGAACAAAAGTTGCTATTTTATTGAGAGATTTTAGGGTGTTTTAGTTCTCTCCCTCTGCAAGAACTTAGACACCAGGGTTTGAACATGGGATTAAGAAGTCAGTGCCTCTGAAGAGGGACATTCTGACCTGCAGAAAGTGCCTGGGCACCCCTGTCGGCATTCCCCAGTAAGAGCACCTCAGGCGATTAGCAATAACCTAATATCTTCTCAAAGAGAGAAGACAAAGCCTAGGAGCGTGGACCTCATAGAACTGCACAGAACTAAACTCCCATCACAAAATCAACAGGAACCGGATCATTACAGGAATGGTCTAATCTCTGTTGATTTTGAGGGCCGAGGATTTTACTGTGGTTCATGTAATGGATATCATCATCATCGTAATATTCAGTTTAATGTCTGCTTCACATGCTGGCATGTGTTGAACAGCTTTTAGAAATCGACATATAAACTAACCTATCTCTGGCCAGGTCTTCATTACTTCTTTTATTAAGTCTATCTTTATCACTTCCTCCCATGTTTTCCTTGACCTTCTATGAAATGAACATTCCACTCCAACTGTTCTACAGCTTCTAAACAAAGAACTTTTAACCATTCTTTCAACGTGGCCATACAATCAAAGTCTCCTGTTCTGCACACATCTCCGTGTAGCCCAGATGAATTTTTCTCTGAGATTGTAATATCTTGTCCCTGAAGACTTGCTCACTGACTATGGAATTCATTATACATAGTTTAAATAATCTACTATGTTCAATTATGTGCTAATATAATTGGGAAATATAATTCAATTTCCCACAGCTATAGTTAAAAATAGCAACTTGTATTCAATCAGTTGTATACAACAAATCGTTTACAGTAATTATTATTTCAGCATTAAATTAACAAAAATGGTTGATATGCCATAAAACAGATGAAGTGAATGACACCAATTATAGAAACCTGAAGAAGCTTGTATTGTCCGACATATTGTGATGCGTGCGATTGTCTCATCCACTTTCACATCTGCCCTTTACTTTAGTACTATTATTGTTAGCCATATCACATTGAAGTGACACTTATGTCGGCAAGCAAGCAATGAACCATTCTCTCCTCGTTTCTTCACTTCACATATAGAATCTTTCCTTTCTGCTCCTCTTTCATTCGCAATAAGAGGGCCTAAGTTGTATGTACAATTTTGAAAGTATTTGCATGTACATTTCATATAAAAGAATTAACCTTTTTTTTTTTTTTTCCACTTCAAGAGTTCTTCTTCAAAACTAACCAAAGACTGTCTTGTTTCTGAAAAACTGTAGCTCTTTCAACAAGACGCTCAGAGACTTCAGATAAACTTCATGCAAAAGTAGTGGCTGACCTAAATCATCACCACCATCATCATTATCATGCAAACTTTATAAATATATCATGTATGACACAGTAGACTGCCTTATAGAATTTTTTTTTTTTTTTTTTTTTTACTCATGTTCACCCCTAACAAGGCATATCGCCACTTGGACATAAGAGGGCTACTATTTGAGACCATGCCTAGGGAAGATTAATGAGATGTTTGTTTACATTACATTTAAACTTCTGCATATCAGTACAGTCAGGGAAGTAAGTAGCAGGAAGGGAATTCCAAAGTCTAGCTGTTCAAGGGAAGATACTAATAGAGTAGAAAGTTTTCTGGCATTTAGAGACCTCAACAATGAAGGTGTGTGATTTTGTTGCTAAGCAGCTTTGTTGGGGATATGTACGTCGAGGGGGCACAAATACAAGTTCATCAGAGCACATTCCATTAAAATATTCGTAAAACAGACGCAGAGATACAATATTGTGCCAATGGGATTGGGATTGAACCATAATTGACAAAGTGGGACCTATTATATCGAAGACTCTTTTTTGGACCCTATCCAAGAGAGAGAGAGAGAGAGAGACTAGTGGTAGATGCACCAGCAATACTCCATGCATGGGTGAATGGCAGCATACTCTCAGGTGGGAGTAGTCTTCTATCATGATAGAGGGAACCTACCTTCTTTGCAGCAGCCTTTGCAATGTCCTCTATGTATTTGTTCCAGTTCATATTGCCTGTGAATGTTAAACTGAGGAGTTTGAAGGAAGAATTCTCAAGTAGGGTGTTATCAATCATGGATATCAGTGGTTGGAGAGGCTTCTTGTAATTTAGAGGACATTAGTATTAGAAGATTGAAATTGTGATTTTACGAAAAAAAAAAAAAATTGTTTATTTGGACAATATTGAATCTGCAATTGACCCATAATGCAAGAGATATAAGTTCTAAGCATAATCTGTCTTCTGGAGGTTAAGTGTTCAATCATTAATACGGACAATACTAATTACAAATTACTTAAGACTTCTACTCGGTCATGGCTGAGGGAACAAAAGCAAGCTACCCCCCCCATGTATTAATTGAAGGGTTTTGTTTGAAATTCAGCACATATTTCTGAGTTCATTTAGATGCATCTGAAGAAGCTCAGAGGTATGCTGGCTGAAATGTCGTAAGAATAATATCCAAGATGAAAACAGTAGTTTGAATGATACAAATAATACAGATCCTCATCTCAAGAGTTCTGAAACATAATAGATATAAGCATATAAATTTCTTTTGAATAAGTAAAAAATTAGACTGACATACACACACACGCGCGCACAGTTGTAATTTGTGAACCTGTAACCATGCTTCTCAAAGATACAAAATCAATGAAGGTGTTCAACTTGGCAAGGCTGCTTGCAATAAAGCAGCCAAGAAAACAAGATCGATGTAAACCGAGCCAACCATCTGACTCAAAATCTTTTGTTGTTCTTACTGTGATGGGCTCTGTTTTTCCTGCATGTGACTCTGATCCTCACAAGCAGCGTTTGTTCATGAACTTCTTGACCTCTGAACACAAAACTATAGTTTCTGAGGAATGATGATGCTGATCATTCTCTCGTGTTTCATTTTACTCAGAAATCAAAGAGCCCCCTTCCTAGGGCTAACACTGGATCTCTATATGAGATACAGAGATATTCAAGTATCCCATGAAGTTCTCCTTTACCTATCAAACACTGAGTTAGTAAAAAAGCTGGGAACATGATTTCCCTCTCCTCAATTGACCATTTAAATATGTTATAGTATCTCTTGGTCTTATAAGATTCCAGGACAAGAACTCCTCTTGTCTAATAGAGTATCCAGCTTCGTGCTGTTACTTGAGGTAACATCACTTGACGAAGGTGCACCATTCTTCATAAAAGCCAGTGTAGGTTAGCCATCATGAGAAGATCTTGTTTAGACTGCAATACTATGTGATTTGGAATATTTAGTCAGGGTTTACTTGTAGAAAAAGTATCCTCATGCCAGATTTCTCTGACAAACCCTTGTACAAGGAGACCTTAGACACTTGAGGACAGTGTTTAGTAGGCATACAAGTTCCTTCCTGCGTGTGTCCGTGTGTGTGTCCGTCCGTCATTGACTGGGTTCAAAAACAACCTACAGAAAATGGACTCTGATTTATGAAAGTATGATAGGTTATGAAAAGGAAGGGGTGTAAAGAGATAGCTTCGAATTTGGGGGTATCAAAACCAAAGCAAAATATGATGAAAGTAAAAATAAAATAGATAAACCCCATAATTTATTATACCATACTTGTTCACACTGAAACACTTATCAGAATATTCTGTGGAATCTATATTAAAAAACCTTGTTAAACTTTGTGATATATTTCCATTCTATGGAGGTCAGGCGCGAACGAACACCCCATAATTTTATTATACCATATTTCTTCAAACTGAAACATAATTATCAAAGTATACTTACGCAGATAGATATGAAAAGTCTTTATTAAAGTTTGTGCCTATTTCCATTCTATGGAGGCCAGGCGCGAACGCAAACCCCACAATTTTATTATACCATCCCTATTTAAGTTAAAACATACTTATCAAAGTATTATTATGTATATCTATATCAAAAACACTTGTAAACGTTTTTTTTTTTAATTTTTAAATTTTTTATTTCCATACTTTGTTGACCAGGCGTGTATGCTGACCCTACAATTTTAATGAATCATCATTATGCCAGATCAAACATACCCATTCCTGTGTCGCGATACATCTTCTATCATTATATGTGATCAGTTTTCTATAATAGTCAACCATATAGGAGCCTATTCGTGACCAGACACACACAGAGATTCAGCTTTATATATATATATATATATATATATATATACATATATAAATTCACCTGTCACCCCTTTTTTCAAAAGATGGAATCGCCTGATTGTTGAAGATAAGATGTAAGCAATCAAGGTTCACAAAGTTTTATAATTATATAGATATATACATACCTAACTTTATATAAGTTTTTTTTTTTGTGGTTTTTATGAAGATGGTATGTTTAAAATGTATATTTAATAGCACAATTTTATGAACATAAGTAGGAATAAGTAAACATACAATTGATATTCTAAACAAAAAAAAATGAATGATTAAGAACAAGAGTAAAGCTAAATGCTATCAAATATTACTTCCAGAATAATTTGGTATATAACTGGAGGAGATCTATAAACGAAATATGATTGCATCGGTGAGGCTTTTTATCATATCTACTTCTACTATATCTATCATATCTATATAATTATAAAACTCTGTGAATCATCCGGACGAGAGACACTTATCTAGATGGCTGTGGCATAGCTCACAGTCTAAGGAATGAAGATGAAGAGTTATGTTTTGGTTTCGATTCTAGCTGATAGCACCCAAGTCATAATTTTGATCTAACTACTCTATATTAGGTTTAAAATCATAATCGATAGAGAATTGTCTCTATAATAATAAATATGCAATCTTTATGAATTCAAATATCATATTTAAGTGTATATTATGGCTGGGCAATGCCGGGTGGCCTGCTAGTATATAATAAAGCCCTACTATGTATTGAGTGTTCAATTACTTAATCTAAAAAAAGTAGTAAGTGCATATGACAATGTAGTTTATCTTTAGTATGATGCAACTGGTGACTTGATAGATGTCTCACCATGCATGTAAATGATTTTATATTTTGTGGAAATGACCAATTTTGGAAAAATGTGATCTTAGAATCGAAAAGAGATGTTAAAAATTGGAAAGCATGAAAATAAAATTCTAATTGGAAAAAAAAACTGGACTCGATTATTTTTCGTAATAAAGATTGTTTTAATTTTGCATTTTTTTTTTTTTTAATTCCCAATGTCTTAGTCCGATTGTGTTAAAATTACAAAGATATAAAAAATAAAGAATCTATTTAAGTTCACAACACTTCAGTGACTTTTTGAACACCTTGTATTTCTTGGTGTATGGATGTTAGGGATGCCTCTTCCTTCCTGTTTATGTTTGCTCTAGAATAAAGATGGTTGCCAAACAAGAAAACGTGGTGTCCATCACTTTTCTTTCTTTCTTTTTTTTTTTTTTTTTTTTTACATAGACATCACCACTTATAGCCCAAAGGCCACTCGAGGATAAGGCTTAAAGAATGTCCAGTAGGACAATATAGTAATCGTTAGTAATAGAAATTTGGTAAATTTTTTTTTTTACATTGGCATCACCATTGGCATCAAGGCTCAGAGATCACTCGAGGATAAAGGTTAAGAGTGTACAGTAGTCAATTGGACAATATAGTAATCGTTAGTAATGGAAATTCGGTAAATTTGTTAACTTAAGTGGAACGGCTCATCAAGAACTTGTTTATGTTAGACTTGAAGACAATCAGATTGTAGTCAGCTGAAAAGCAGGAAAACGGAAGACAGTTCCACAGGCGTGCAGTTCTAAGAAAGAAGCTTTGTTCATGGAATCTACATTTAGGTTTAGGCAGAGATAAAGAGTGGGGGGAATTATTGATAGTGTTTTCAGCTAGACGTGTGTTTCTTGTGAAAGTTTGGTGAAGGGGGGACCATAGATTGAAGATCAGTTGAGCACTTGCCATGAAAATAACGATAGAGCAAACTCACAACATCTCTTCTGTGAGATAGAGGTTGCAGGGAAGAGAAAAGGACATCTCCTATGAGGTTACGGAGTCTGTTTTGAACTCTATCAAGGCAGGACAAGTCCTTTCTAGCAGCTCCTGCCCAGATGTGGCAACAGTATTCCATTCTTGGACGTGCCTGGCTCTTATATAGATAGAGAATTGCATCAGCAGTGAGATATCTACTGGATCGATAAAAGGATCCCACCATTTTTCCAGCGGCCTTGGCAACAGATTTGATGTACGTGTTCTATTTCAGGTCAGGAGTAAAGGTCAAGTCCAGAAGCTTGTCAAAACATGAGGCCTACCCAAGACGAGAGTCATTCATTTCAACTGATGGCAGATGGGGATCAGAGCATTGATGATGTAAAGATAAAAGCTTGGTTTTAGATGCATTAAAAGTAACCAGCCAAGTAACCTTTCCCCATTGTACCACGTGCTCAAGATCAGAGGAGAGAGAATCGGAGAGAACTTTGTTGTTTACGGTGTTAGATATGCTACCATAGATGGTAGTGTCATCAGCATAGATGTCTACGAATGATGTAACGATGTGATTTGGAAGATCATTAATGTAGATCAGGAAAAGAGTTAGGCCCAGGATGGACCCCTGCGGGACTCCAGCATTAATACTGTGAGCTTCTGATTTTTGCCCATCAACTACTACTCTTATGACCCTGTCAGAAAGAAATGGTTTAATAATTGAGCAACCATTTCCATCTATATCACAGCTGGAGATCTTGTGAAGTAAACCTTTATGCCATACCCTATCAAAGGCCTTAGATATGTCAAGAACAATTGCCCTAGAAAGGTTGCCTTCGTCGAGAGATTTGCTAATCCTATGAGATATAACTGTAAGCACGTCTGCTTTGGATCTAGCAGAATGGAAACCATATTGTGTGTCACTGAGAAGGTTATTTTTGCTGAGATGGTTGATTACTTCTCTATTTAACACAGATTCCAGCAACTTACTCATGATGCACAGGAAACTTATTGGCCTGTACTGAGAGGGGGATGAGCGATCACCAAAATTCGTAAATACAAGGCATACTGATGAGATTTTGCAGGGTGATGGGAAGCAATTCTCCTTAAGACAACGTTTAAACAGTTTTGTAAGGATGGGCGCAAGTTCTGGTTGAAGTCTTTTGAGTACTATAATTGGAATACCGTCAAGGCCGGTTGCTTTAATGGAATCAAGGTTTTTGATTAGTTTGGCAACATCACGTACAGATATATGTATATCACATAGCATGTTTTCTGATACAGGAGGAAATATTGGAGGTTGACGGCCTTAATCACAAAGGGTAGAATTAGCTGCAAAGTTCTTGGCAAAGAGTTTGGCTTTGTCTGATGCTGACGAGATTACCTCAGGTCCATTGATGATAGTTCGGATAGAGCACGCGCTTCTGTTCAGGATTCTGTTTGCTATTTGCCAAAACTGGTGGGAACCAAGCCGCTGCTCAGCTACTTTGGACTTGACAGACTGAGCATACAACTCTCTTGCATTCTTTATTACTTTCTTAAAATGGTTGCTGGCAGTCCTGAAAGCGGCCTTAGTTTCCATACATCTATTACGTTGGAAACAATGGAAAAAGTGATTTCTGTGCACAATGGCAGCAGCACATTCTAGAGAACCATGGCTGGCTGTTAGGTTTTTGCTGAAACTTTTTCGAGGGTATGAAACGGTCTATACCTACAATTAACAATTCCGTCAAGCCTGCTACTACAGAGGGCATATCCTTTTTAAACATGGAATGCATAGGTAGATCCAATATAAATGTACGGAAGCTATCCCAGTTAGCCATAATGTATCGATATACTGTACGATGGAGAGGTACATCTGGGGACTTGTTATATTTCATTTTTATCTTAATTGATACAACAGAGTGGTCGGAAGATCCAAGAGGAGACTGAACAGAAACTGAACATAGTTCAGTGCAAGTTGTGAGAAAAAGGTCTAGTAGACTCGCATAGACGTTTAAACAGTTTTGTAAGTATGGGCGTTAGTTATGGTTGAAGTTGTTTGAGTACTATAATTGGAATACCGTCAGTTGATTACAAGAGGCGTGCAATAAATAATGCCCCTGACCCACTTCCAGTTGTCTGATCTAGCTGAAATTTTGCACGTGCAATGATTTCTATCTCTACGGGTTATGTGGCAAATTACAGCTCTGAACTAATTGTGGTTTCTGTTTTACAGGTGTTTGAACTGAGTCAGGTGTGAAATGGAGCCTGTTGAATGTCGATCCGGTTTTTGTATTTGAAAGGACGCACACCACAGGAGACTTTTGATGAAATGAAAGAAACTTATGGTGATAATGCCCCATCGTATGACTTTGTAAAACGCTGGCATCGTGAATTCAAACATGGCCGGAAGTCTGTGGAAACAGCTCCCAGACCTGGTCGCCCCCCCCCTTCTGCCATTGATGAGGCATCTGTCTGTCAAGTTGAGGCTGCCATTTTGGAAGATCGGCCCATTACTATTCACCAAATAGCCCAAGAAGTCAAGATTAGTACAGGGTCTGTGGAAATTATCATTCATGACCATTTCCATATGCATAAGGTGTCTGCCAGATGGATTCCCAGGTTGCTCACACCATTCTAGAAGCAAGAACGCGTCGAGTGCTCGAGGATGAATTTGGAGATGTACCAAGAAGATGAGTCAAAGTTTTTCAAAAGACTGATTACACAGGATGAAACCTGGGTCCATCACTATGGTCCAGAGACCAAAGCCCAGTCAGTGTAGTGGAAGCACTTGGACTCACTACCTCCATAGAAGGTAAGGGTGCAGCCCTCCGCTGGCAAGGTCATGCTCAGTCTTCTGGGACCAGGACGGAGTAATGATGACAGATTTCCTGGCAAAGGGTACCACAATTACAGGAGCCTATTATGCTTCACCTTTGAGGAAATTAAGGGAAGCTATCACAATCAAGAGGCGGGGCAAAATCAGCAAAGGTACCCTCCTCCTACAGGACAACGCTCCGGTCCACAACTCGCATGTCGCCAGATCAGAAGCACGGGCGTGTGGTTATGAAATCCTTCACCATCCTCCCTACTCTCCTGACCTTGCACCCTCTGACTTTCACCTCTTCCCAGCCATGAAGTTGTTTTTGAAAGGAAAGCATTTCCCAGATGATGCAGCCTTGATTTCTGAAGTCACGTTGTGGTTGGAGGACCAACCTCAGGTGTTCTACAAAAACGGTCTCCAGAGCTGCATCAAACGATAGGAGAAATTCATAACTCTGGGTGGGTCCTATGTAGAGAAAGACTAATAAGTTTCGTTGCTCTACTGCTATAGGAAGTGGGTCAGAGGCATTACTTATTGCATGCCCCTCGTAGCTTGGCAACATCACGTACAGATATTTGTATATCACATAGCATGTTTTCTGATACAGGAGGAAATATTGGGGGTTGGCGACCTTGGTCGCAAAGGGTAGAATTATCTGAAAAGTTCTTGGCAAAGAATTTGGCTTTATCTGATGCTGATGAGATTACCTCAGGTCCATTTATGAGAGTTGGGATAGAGCACACGCTTCTGTTCAAGATTCTGTTTGCTATTTGCCAAAACTGATGGGAACCAAGCCACTGTTCAGCTACTTTGGACTTGACGGACTGAGCATACAACTCTCTTGCGTTCTTTATTACTTTCTTAGAATGGTTGCTGGCAATCCTGAAAGCGGCTTTAGTCTCAGTACATTTATTACGTTGGAAGTAATGGAAAATGTGATTCCTGTATGCAATGGCAGCAGCATATTATGGAGAGAACCATGGCTGGCTGTTAGGTTTTTGCTAGAATTTTTTCGAGGGAATGAAATGGTCTATTCGTACAATTAACCATCCTTTTTAAACATGGAACGCAGAAGTAGATCTGATATAAATATACGAAAGCTATCCCAGTCAGCCATATAGTATCGATATACTGTACGATGGAGAGGTACAGCTGAGGACTTATTACATTTCATTTTTATCTTAATTGATACAACAGAGTGGTCGGAAGATCCAAGTGGAGACAGAATGGAAGTTGAACATAGTTCAGGGCAAGTTGTGAGAAAAAGGTCTAGGATACTCACAGACTGGCTGTCAGTGTTGGGCACACGGGTAGGTTCATGAACAATCTGAGTGAGGTCATAAGCAATGGAGAAATAATGACAGAACTGCCCTCATCATCGAGTGGGTTAACTATTCCACATTGTGAACATTGACGTAAATATGTGAATGTTAGCTGAAAGATAAGCAGATAGGATGTGGTCAATTTTCTCAGATATGCTTTTAAAGATAGTAACTCCGCTGTTATGGGGTGATAGAGAGTAAATATAAACGCAGTAGTGTGAGCTAGTGCAATCCGGAAGCACATATAGGGTAAGTTAGGATCTTCTCTGGAGATGTCCCTACCACATGGAAAGCCATCTTTAATATAGGCACATATTCCATGCCCATGGCGATTTTGGGAGTCAGATTTGGAAGTTAAGTTAGAGTATCCTTTAATTACGAACTAATCTAGGGGAATAGTCTGTCCAATGCCAGTTTCGCTTAGAAATAGTATGTCTGCTTTAGTCTCCTGTAATTGGGTTTCAACCTCTGGAAGGTTAGAACGTAGAACCTGATGTTCAAGAAGGAGATATGGTAGTGGGGGTCTATGTTGGAAGTTGGAGATCCGGATTTAATTGTGTATTTTTTCTTGAAACTTGTCATGATGGAGTTTTGGGATTTGTGGACTAGCTCATCAAGAACTTGTTTGCGTTGGACTTGAAGACAACCATATTGCAGTCAGCTGGAAAGCAGGCAAATGGAAGACAGTTCCACAGGCATGCAGTTCTAAGAAAGAAACTTTGTTCATGGAATCTGTTTGGGTTTAGGCACAGATAAAGAGTGGGGAAAATTATTGATAGTGTTTTCAGCTACATGAGGGTTTATTAGTAAACTAACAATATTTACAATATATATTCAATATCTGAATGATATAAAATATATTACTGCTGTAGAAGATCTATAATCGAAATGTACTTGTATTTATATAGTTTTTTATCATTTATTGTATTATAGAACCCTATTATGTATTGAACAGTATTGAAATAAACACTTGGAAATTCCCCATATTTAATATATTGTATCTAGAATTGGGTACTATAAGAACTTTTGTTGTCGTATTGATTTCATTTTTTTTTTTTTTTTTTTTTTTAATACTTCAATTTCCAATTTTGTTTAAAGTTTTTAATTTAGTAGTTTTTATTTCTAAGGAAGCCGTTCGTTCTCATTTGTTGATGATTTGCAATTATTCTGTCCTATTAAAATAGGACATTATTTCAATAAAAACGTGACCAACTTTGTGATTCAATCAATCTTTTATTTAAGGAGTTAATTGTTGAAATACAACTTTTTTTTTTTTTATAATTTATTACATTTTCAACAATTAACTTCTTTAAACAATGATCATGATGAAATTTTAGCAAGAATAAAACTTAGAATTTTTTTTCTGTTCTAATGCTAAATCGCAAAAATAAAGGCAAGAAATAAATCAACAATGTCCACCTTTTGATAAACACTTTTGTAAAAGAATCCGGATATCTTCTAATTACTTTCACTTCTTTTTCTATATGAATAGAAATATAATATTATTTAACTGTTAGTAAAAGATGAAAGAATGTATTAATAGTGATATTTATTATTTGTAGCTGCATTTATTGCTAGTAACAAAGGTGGCAGCCATGTTAAGTTTATACTTACTAATGATAACAGAGGTGGCTTCTTTCTGAAAAATATTCTGAGTTTGATCAAGTAAGTTTCAAAGAAATTAAATAGAATTTCATTGTATTCTAATATAATAGCACGATCCACAAGGAACACTGACTATTCAGAAATAGTTATTGAGTTTGTAGGAGAAGATCTATCAACAATGACTAACTTTGAAAAATAGACGAGCTTCACTTTATTACATGGATTACATTGTTTCATACTGTTTTGGTTAGACTGAAGTCGGTGGGTAGTGGAGGATAGTCATTTACAGACAGTTTCACTGTATCACAGACTGTATACAGATAGACGGTTTCAGTGTATCACGGTTATGATGTAGTTTGATAAGAATGTATTTCAAACTGCAATCAAAATTTGACTGTTTTTGACAATAAGTAGACTTCTTGCATCGAGCGATCGTCAACAGGTGTAGTTATTTTTAAAGAGGCGTTTTTTCAGTTTTTATATAGATATTTTATTTTATTTGGATTTTTACTTATTTGTTTAATTTTATTTATTTTAACTAAGTTGTCTGTAAGAGAGAGACTTTAACTGATAAGGAAGGGGTGTGGTCAAGTCTAATTTTTATTTTGATATAATTATATATATATATATATAATTATATATATATATATATATATATATATATATATATATATATATATATGTGTATAACTACTTCATTTACTCACATAAATTAATATACGAAATTATAAATTTATGCGTAAACTTTAAGTATTTACTTCAACAGTGCTCAATATGTAGGTAGAGCTAGTTAGTAAGTTATAAAATATATATGGCGATTAAGCTACACAGCGTGGATGAAACACGGAATATTCTGTGTAGCTTAATCGCCATATATATTTTATAACTTACTATATGTATGTGCATGTGTGTGTGTGTATATATATATATATATATATATATATATTATTACTATTATTAATTGTTAAATGTGTTTAATATGTTAGTACCTATATTAAATGCTATTTTGTTAATGCTATGCTGTATTTTTTTTAATATTACTTGTAGTAATTTTAATCTCTGTGCATAATTATTTCAGTACTTAATTTTAATATTAGTGGTTAATGTATTTAGTTCGGCTGATTTTAATGTTTTATTTTGAAAAAGAATATGACATTGAATCGTGCTGTTTTCTAAGATGTGAGACGTCTAGAGAAGGTTGTCGTTGTATGGCCAATACAAGTACTATATGAATTTGCGGATTGGTTTGGAAGACATTCATTGAATGAATAGAAGGTTCGTATATTACATTTGTGTAGCTCACTATAGAGATTAATCGTTTTATTGTTTTTAATTATTAAGCTAGGAGTTTTAAATTTCATGTAATTTATTATTAGTTTAATCTTTTTGTTCAATCGGTTTAGTGTATCATGTTATTAGGTTCATTATTTTTTCATCCAGCTTATAGATAGTATGAAATTTATTTTTGTAATATAGCTAGAAGTTATCATTTTTATTAGGTGCTGGGGTTCGTATTCTTATGTATAGTGTGTGTGTATGTGTGTATATATATATATATATATATATATATATATATATATATATATAAATAAATAAAAATTACAATAAGTTTACCAAGGTAATCAAAATGGTAAACTTAAAATATATTATAAATATTAAAGAGTTAATATTTACAAATAAAGTAATCTCAACCAGATGTAAAAGCTCAATAAAACCGAAAAGGAAATGGAGCTTATAATATGAACAAATGATTAATAAAACATGTTAAATCACATCTTGAAAAAGAGTTAAAAACATATTTAATTTTAAAAAGGAAGCACAAGATAAGTGGATAGTCCTTAATCCGCGGAGTTTCGAAGAAATACTCTCTTTCTCATCAGAGGGCAGGAATTAGCAAAATGCGGGATATATATATATATGTATATATTAGTGGCCTGGCAAGGTCACAGAGGAGACAAACAAGAAAACCCTAAGCAAAATTCATCCCAAAGCTGCAAAACTAAAGCTGGTTTGCCATGACACTATATACACAAATGTAGACAAATTTGGGCATATTTTATTGGTTTGAAAGTATATGTTCATTTTTACTAATTGTCATAACATTTTTTACCAGAGAATAGTATTATAATCTTCAAAAAGCCTACAAATATTCACGTAGTTTCGTCCCATAGAACCAGATATGAGCATTTCAATATTCAATTTGGCTACCAGTGTGTGTGTGTGTATGTATATATATATATATATATATTAGTTGCTAAACTTCTGTCCGACCATCAATATGGATTTAGGCAAGCAGTTCTAGTGCAGATATCCTAACTGTAATCTTTGAACGTATATACTATGTACTGGATAAGGCAGAAGAGAGGAGGGCAGTAGCTCTAGATATATCTAAGGCTTTTGACAGGATATGGCACGATGGTCTTATGAAAATTAAATCCTATGGTATTACTGGACGAATACTTAACATAATTAAATCCTTCTTAAATAAGAGACAAATCCAGGTTGTCCTCGATGGTCGTACGTCTAAACAATATGATATAAATGGGGTGTACCTCAAGGTTCGATTCTTGGACCTTTATTACTCTTTATATTCATAAATGACCTCCCTGATAAAATTGTCTCTAAGATGGGTATATTTGCTGACGACACAAGGCTCTATAACAGGCACAAGGAGAAAATGAATGAACACATATCCAAGGCAATGGCAGAAACCCTAGAGGAAGACCTCCAGTCTGTAATGGAATAGAGAGAAAAATGGATGGTAACGTTCAATCCTGCCAAGACTAAGCTCGTTTCCTTTAATAATTACAAGAAACCTTCTCAACCACCAATAGCTATGGCTAAAGATACATTACCTGAAAGTACTTCATTCAAACTCCTCGGCTTAACGTTCACGAGAAACATGAGTTGGAATAGATACATCGAGAGCATTGTCAAGGCTGCTGCGAAGATGGGCTCTCTCTACCATGCTAGAAAGTTAAAAGTTTTTAAAGTAGGTTTTGTCTTTGTCTACCAGGTCACAATTATCAAATAAATACTACCCCTAAAAAGTAAAAAAATTAAAAAAACAGACGCCCCTTCCAAAAAAGGGTGGCTATAAAGTAAGTGTTCATTTTATGTTAAATTAATATAGAAACGTGATTCCCCACTTTTTAAAACCATAATTTAATTTATATCTTGGAAACTACTCATTTTTGGGGGATTTTAAACATTATTTTCATTTTCAGCAACATGTGAAAGCTTACAATCATGGTCATTTTAAAGGATTTTTGTGGGTGGAAAGATGCTGCACCTTTACCAATATTACAATCATAGTCATTTGTTTTCCTAGTTTTGAATATGTATTACAAAATATCTGATATTTCCCCAAAACCTCTGGCCTTGATGGAGGGAGACTAAAACTTGCTGCTATGTTTTCAAATGATCTGAAATAACAGCAAGGAGAGACTTGATTCCAAGTATTTCTCGCGTGTTATATCTCCCCTCTTTTGAAAATAGGGTATAATTATGAATATCTCCAGTATCAAATAATCCTTATACATTATGAAATTTACTTTATGTATGAAAACCAACGATTGTAATACTATTCTATGGTTAAAATTTTGTGCCAATTGATAAGAAAGAACCTATATTTTCAAACCAATAAAATATGCCCAAATTTGTCTACATTTGTATATATAGTTTCCTAACAGGCAGCTTCAGTTTTACTGCTTCGGTCGTCTCCCCTGTGGCCTTGCCTGGCCAATAGTGTGTGTGTGTGTGTGTGTGTGTGTGTGTGTGTAGCTAATAGCTCTACTTAAGATTAATATTTGTACAGTTTACAAATGGTACTGAGAGGATGGACTTGACCCCAATGTCAAATATTTCCTCTTAGCATAATTAAAAATATTATATTTCAAGTAGTTCTGAAGTAATTGTAAACCACAGTTACCAATTTAGTTGTCATTCAGAAATTGAAATCATATCCATAATTAATATGAGGATAATAAAAGAAAATGAATATATATAATAAAACGGATGCATTTATTTATTATATCAAAGATTAAATCATACAACTATCATGATATTCCACTCTTTCTAATTTAATCTAATTATATTTCAAAATGAACTCAATTTCTATTAAATCTGAGTCCCTATTGACTTGCCACCTTATGAAGGCAAAGGTCGGTTTTTAAGGTGGGGGAAATCTACTTGCCTAACACTCCAAAAAATAAAACGGAACAAATATAAAATTGTCTTACTCTAGAAAAATTTTTATTCACTAATCGGTAGCAGAAAATATGAAGTGTAGTATCAGAACAGATACTACATTTAACTCCTAACTAAAGGATGTTGTAATTCATGAAAATATACTTACAATTTTTTTTTATAATTGTTAGCACTCCAAATTTGTAAAAAAATAGTTGGTATTATCAAAGCATGAACTGTTGCCTTAACAAACTGAAAAATAGTGGTGAATCTTTGCGCTCCCATATATATATATATATATATATATATATATATATATATATATATAATAAAAATATTCCTATCTATCAAATATATCAATCTACCTACACATTCATATCCTGTATGTATATTTACTTATATTTTACTATATGCATTTACTTACATACTTACTTGCTTTATCCGGAATTTGCAGATACCGGCCATTCTCTCCCCTTAAAACATTTTTTTATTTTATTTTTTATTTATTTATTAATTTATTCATTTATTTATTTTTTCCATTTAGTGTCTTTTAATAACTCTTGCTGATATTTTCTTAAGTAATACCCTGTACATTTCAGTTGACCTCTTTTTTTTTGCCCTATATTTTTTGCGTTTTTTAACGTCATCTTGTCTGGGTCATTTTGACATTTGCTTTTCTATTTTATATTTAATTGTATCACCATTTAATCTTTCTTTTCTCTTCATTGATTTTTCTTAATTACACTTTGTCTCGGCAGCTGTGTTAAACGCATATCTTATTTTTCTTTTATTAATATTATTGGAATTTTTTCCCCTTTTCTTGTGAATTATTCCACGGATTTCGGCCTTTTGGATTATTTTGGACCATCTTCCAATTACGCGATTTTCTTGGATTTACTTTTTTGGATTTTACCGTCATTGGATACTTTACCTTTCACCAGAATATCCATTCACGTGAAATCACCTTTTTCTTCACCATATTCCCTCTGCTTCATTTTTTGTTATCAATTAAGATCTTTGACTTACTTGAAGTTTCATCAAATACTTTTGCATGCAAAATCCGATCCCGCATTTTGCTAATTCCTACCCTCTGATGAGAAGAAAAGTATTTCTTCGAAACTCTGCGGATTAAGGACTATCCACTTATTAAGTGTTTCCTTTTCAGATTAAATATTTTTTAAACTCTTTTTCAAAGTGTTTTTTAACATGTTTTATTAACTATTTGCTCTTATATATATATATATATATATATATATATATATATATATATATATATATATATAGTGGAGATGGTAATTAATAAAAACTGAAGAAAGTGCTCAATACTGTTGTAGAGCAAATATGCGTTTTATTTTTTTATTACCATATCTTTCTGTTAAGTTACATTATTGTTTCGGCTACACGGCCGTTTGTAGCGTCCTCAGACTTTTACAGAAATGTTCTCCAAAAAAACGCCCGTGTAGCCGAAGCAATAATGTAACTTAACAGATACGGTAATAAAAAATAAAAACGTATATATATATATATATATGTTTTTTTTTTTGTTATTTTTTTTTTTTTTTTTGGTAAAATGTTTTATCAATTATATTTCACTGTTTGTGTATACCAATCCTTTTTGCTTAGAAGTTCAATATATGTTAAATATAACAGAGTATATATAAAAGAATAACAGTATAGCTACATTCTAAGATCTAAATCTTTATTTTTCATGCAGTTTCTTTCTAAGCAAAGAATTTCTATTTTTTCTGAAGAATATATGCACGAAAAGTCTTGACATTATAATAACTGATTGTTTCTTCATAATGAAACTGATCTTTAAAAATGTACCGAAATATTAACATGTTGTTTTGCATGAAAAATAAATATTTGGATCTTGATATCTAGCTATAGTGTTATTCTTATATACTAGCTGTACCTACCCGGCATCGACAGGGTGGTTTTACTTTCATTTAATTTTTGTTTTGTTTTGTTTTTTAAACTAAGCCTTTTTTTTTTTTTTTCAAAAATATTTTTTAGTTTTGTAAATATAATTTTGGAAGTTAAATTTAATTATTATACTATCGTTTCGTTAATAAATTAATTATTGAACCAAATTGTTATAAAACTATAAATATTTGCTGTTCAGGAAATGTAGTGCCAATTTGTTTTATGTTATATTGCATGTATTTGATGTGTAGATTCAGTATTTATTATGTTAAGAAATTATGACTAATATTTGTGCTTCCTTAAAATCAAATAAGCCTTGCTTTAAGAAAATGTGATTATCACATATCTGAACATTCGTAATCTCTACAAACGGTGAATGAAAATTATTACTAAGAAATAAGTTTATTTACAATTTTTATTTAATTTACCTACATTTTAAAATGTTTATACTTTGACCCACTCATATATATATATTAGCAGTAGAGGACTTAGAGAAAAATAATTCAGAATATAGTCATGTTTACTATTTTCTTGAATAAGATTTTTTAAATTCATTTTGGTATTCGGTTAATAGTAAATAACAAGAAACTTAACAATTCTATCTGTATTTATGAAGTTAAGTATAGGTTAAAAAAAAAAAAAAAAAAAGACACGTATAAACACATGCGACCTTGTCTAATGATGGTTCGGCCATGGTTTTTTATCTCAGCACGAAAATATACAGCATACGTCATTATTGAAATAGCTTTTCCTTGTTAACTTTGGTATGTCTCTGGTCCTATGCAGTTCTAGGAGTTCAACCCTTCCAGGCTTTGTCTTCTCCTTTTGAAAATGGGGTTATTTTGTTGCTAATTGTCTGAGGTGCCCTTACCAGGGAATGCTGTTGAGGCTACCCAGGCATTTTTTTTTTTTTTTTTTTTTTTTGCAAGCCAGAGTGCTCTTCCTCTAGGGCGCTGGCTCTTCAATCCCACTTTCCAACTCTTGTGTCACATCATCTCCGCCATGGGAGGGAGATAAAGAAGGTGATCTTGTCTGATAAAAGTGGCAGATGGTTATATTACAAACTGTTTTTCATTTCCGTCCGGGCTCAGACATTTTTATTAATATCATTGGGAAATCTATGTATCCTTTACGAATTTGTCCAACTTTGGTTGAAATAGTAGAATAGATTGAACTCTAAAACGTTGATAAAAGGAAAATTGACTTGATAATTCTGTCACATGACACATATTATGCATTTGCATGGTCATCACTAGAGCTATGACAACAGAAGGCAGGCTCGAACCCGTACCACGAAAGAGGAAAAAAACCTGACGTCTTTGCTGTTATGACCACCGCCAAACCAGAAATAAGTTATGTTTAAATTAAGCTAGACAATCGAAAGTAGAGGATGACTTTAAAAAATATCGGCGAAAAAAAGCAACCCCTTCCCTGTAGAAAAGTGTCCAGTTGAAAGTGAAGATATTAATGTTTTTAGCCAATTTTTCGATATTTGTCGTCTGAAGGGTCGAACTTCAAAATGATACTGATCTTGGTAAAATCCATCACCTCTGTCAAAAGTTTTAGGCAGACATGCAAACATACATACATACATACATTTATATATTGGTAACTAAAAATTTTCGACCCAAACCAATTAAAAAGCTTGCCCTGTCTCTGAATACCCTTTATGTCAAATTTCAAATGTTTAGACCAGAAATTGTCTGAGTAATTTGGTAGAGACCACAGAGGTCAAATTTTTTTAAACTTTGACCCCTATTATGACCCCTTAACATTTATTGTTTTGGGCTCAAATCAAGTTATTAAGTTAGATCCATGTCCAAGGAACCTATATCTAAAATTTCAAGTGTTTAGACCCAAAATTGTCGGAAGAGTTTGGTAGAGTTCTCAAAGGTCCAATCGTTGAACTTTGACTCCTTAACAGCCAAATTTCTGACCGAAAACGTATCATAAGGATTTTCCCAAATCTCAGTACCCTGTATATCAAATTTCGAGTATGTAGATATTGACAGAGTTATTGCGTAGGGAAATGTACACAGACATACAGACACGTTCACTTTTATAGATATATAGATATGCACATACCTAACTTTATAAATGAAGATCAAATAAAATATAAAGAGCAGTTGTCTGTGTGTATTTATGTATATATGTATGTAAGTCCGGCTAAAACTAAAATAAAATACAAAACGAACACCCACAAAGTTGGTATTTTCTTCAAAGTTGTTCTGCATGGGTAATATTGAAAATTTAGTAAAAATGATTTATACTTTAACCTTAAACACGTACAGATTTACAGTCAGTGGGGGGGGGGGCACTTTGTTTTCCCGCCACTAACTAAAGGGAAGTACATCTTTTTTAGAGTTAATTCCCTTATGCAGACTCATTCCCGGTGTTGTGTGTGTCTATATCCAGAGAGAGGAATAGGCTGGACGGAAAAGAAAGGGGAGGGCGTAGAATTTTTAATGGAGACGTTACACTTTTGCCCAAAGTCGTTTTGTAGGTCTGAAATAAGTTAATATCTTTGTAGTTAAAATCAATGTAATTTTGTTTAAACATGCATAATCTTTATTATAATAAGATATGTATGCATGAGAGAAAATAGTATTGATACTTGCTCTTGTGAAATTTGACTGACACCAAGCAGATTAAATTGGAAGATATGTTTGTCATCGGAACAATATTTCATTTATAGAAATTATTTAAAACCTGACCTGTGACTTATCTATCTATAAGACAGTATTATTCAATAGATAATGAGTATGTGCTTATTTTTATCTGCACAGAGAGACCTGACATTTTAATTCATATCCCCTTTGCTTCAGATAAAATTGTACACTCGATTATTTTTAGTTTTTATTTCGGAAATAAAAAAAATAAAAAATTAACCTACATTTTAAGAAGCTGAAAATTCTCCAACAAATACATGTCAGCTTTTTATATTTTTTTTTTAAAAAGAAAATAAATAAATCAATTGACGTTTTAATTTTCAATTTTATAAAAAAAAATGATTTTTTAGGTTCTTATCTCTTAATGTAAAGCACTCGTATAAATACAATGAAATTGCATTTTACTTCTAAATTTGTTAGTTTTACTCATCTTATGTATTTACAAGCTTTAAAAAGAACAGGCAAATGGAGTTTTATTACTTATGTACCTCAAATTAAGGCACAAAAAAGGCACATCAAATGGATTCTGATTCTTTATTTGTGATATTTAGGCATGTCATTCGATTTTAATTTAGATGGACAGGCATGATGTTTGTTTTTTTTTTGTTTTTGTTTTTTTTGTTTTGTTAAAAATCTGAATTTGTTGATAAATTTTTCATTGTCATTTTTTGTGAACATATATATATAAATAAAACAGATGTATATGCGTTTGTCTGTGTGTAAATATTTAACCGATAAACTGTTGTAGACCCGTGCTAGAGGTTACAAATGAAAGAAACCACAAGTAGTGTAAAGTGTATAAAATGTAATATGTATTTATCATAAAGAATACAGGAGCCACTAAAGTGGTATGAGAGGAACGTGTTCGTAGCATGCGGTTAAGCATGGTATGAATGTCAACATTTAGTCCCTGAAACCAGTGGTATTCATAGAACTAGTTGATTTCACTTAGTACTCAAATAGGGGTGATTTGTACCCCACAACATAAACTCTTAAACTACTGGTCACATAACACTGAAATGAACAGGAAATAGTAATCATACACCAAGGATGATTTATAACAAGTAAAATCTTTATTTTGATGAATGAATATGTACAGAAGTTAGCAAGTTGAAATGCAAAATGTTCATAATTTTACTTCTTTCTGCGCCTACCCAAATTCAATTCATTTCTTCAAGTCGTTTAAGATTAAATCTTTCTTGCCTATCTCTTGATAGCTATCTCGGTAGGGAACACGGCTGGAGCACTAAATGTTTTGGTTTCGATTCTAGCCGATGGCACTCAAGTCATTTTTTTTTTTTTTTAACTTTGGAAATCAGTAATATATATTAGGTACAATATAATATCCAATAGAGAATTTGCTTTATAATAATAAACACGAAATCTGCAGGAATTAAAATATATTCAAGCGTATTTTACGACCCGGCAAGCCTTCCCTCCCTTCCCTCCCCACTAGTTATTAAAAAAATATCAAGACAAAAATAAAAACATTTACGATTTTAAAAAAGGTAAACCAATCTTTTTCTTTTAACTTAAGGGAAATTTTTTTATGTTTTAACTTTTTTTTTTTATTATTTTTATTTATTTTTTATTTTATTATTATGAAAAAAAAGAAAAACTTGTTTACTTTTTATAAAGATTTTTAGCAAAAAAAAAAAAAAGAAAAAAAGCAGTCATTTGTCGTGCCTTAATTTGTTGTACCAAAGTATCAAATAAGTAAAGAATCAGCAGGTAGCATTTGTCATGCCTTAATGTCCATCCATAGCCCTTAAGCCCCTGGAGGGGCATAGGCCATCTACAACGTTTGTAGATGTTTTTGTAGCGAGGAGTTCTTTTTACAAGGTGAGGGTACTGGCACCACACCCAACTTTCCCAGAACGTACATACAGCGCCTAGCCTTCCCAAATGGGCACCCATCTGGTACTGGCCAGGCTCAACGTTGCTTAACTTCGGTGATCTGGCGAGAACCGGTGTGTCAACGTGATTGTGCCGTACATAAATAGTAGAATCATAGTCAAATGTGATATCATACCAACAGGGCGAAATACATTGTCACAATAAATACATTAATTAAACAGTTAAAAACATGTAACGCACAAATATTTTACAGTAAAAAGAGAAGATGGTAAATAAGCAGTTGTTGAATTTTCACTGCTTCATATATAATTACACTGTAGTAGTTACTTTTTTTATTCATTTATTTTACTCTTGTTCACTTCCAAATAAAGCATATTGCCACTGAGATGTGATTAGAGGCCAGATTCATAGGGAGCATTCTAGGTGGGGAGTTGTGTAGCAAGATGTTTATTTGCATTGCATTTAAATTTTTGCATGTTAGTACAGTTGTGGAAACAGAAGGCAAATAGTATGAGGAAAGAATTTATTAAAGTAGAATGCTTTTCTTCATCTGGGAGCTTCTACAGTGAAGGGATGGAATTTTGCTGCTACTGGTTCGTTATGGGTATTTATGTTGAAGACGTACACATGCAGTAAGTTCTTTGGAGCATATTCCATGGAAATACTTGTTAAGCACAGGGATGCAACATTACAGTGATGGGACAGTAGGTTGGTAGACAGTATGGAACCTATTAGGTTAAAAATTGTTCTTTTTTGCACCTTATCTAAGAGAGATTAGTGATTAATGCATCAACCCAGAATTTGCAACAATACCTCATACATGGGCGAATAATCGCTTTGTGTAAATATAGAACATTGGCAGGTATGAGAAGTTTTCTAATTGGTAAAGGGTTACCACTTTCTTTGCAGCAGGCTTGGTAATATCTTCTATGCATGTAACTATTTTTATTTATAATAAACTCTAAAATTCCTTTATTTAGGTCATTTGGTCTACTCTTCTCACAACGTTTCAGCTGATGTAACCTCCGGCCTTCTTCAGGTGTATCTTATCAAACTCAGGAATCGTACAGATTCCCGAGTTCGACAATGATATACCTGAAGAAATGTAACATCAGCCGAAGCGTTATGAGAATAACGCTCAAGATGAGAACATTAGTTCGAATAATACAAATTATCAGTTCTTATTTAGAAATGTTAAAAATTCCTACATTGATTTTTTTTTTTTTTTTTTTTTCTTTTTTGAGAGTTACAAAAAATGTTTACTTGTCTATTAATGATGTCAAGTCATCACATGTGGAACACGTGAATATAAGCTACAGTAAAAAGCGCTCTAAAAAAACTGGAAGTAATTTAATATTAATTATAGGATTTCATTTTGATTGTGCTGTGTCATAGATGCGTTCATCTTTTTATCTCCTAGAATAAAAAAAAAATGTATCACTCAATGAGGTTCGAATTTCTGCTATTGAGGTCACTAGGTAATCTGTCATGCAATGATTTAAGTGCACGTTTGTTTGTGATTTTAAATTGATACGCAACTTGAATTTGAACTGATTCTTATTATTCATAGTCGAGGCTGTCATTCAGTCTCAAGAAACAGTAGGTACTTTCTTTAAGTGCATGTGAATAGTGTTTGGTGAAGCATGGGTTGTACAATCATCAACCACACCTCTCCTGAACAGACATTGCTTGAGTCCAGTAGCAAAGAGAATTTCAAGATAAGCAAAACCAGTGCTGGAATAAGTAGAAAATCCTCCCACATATATCACCTGATATTCCTTAATAATTACCAATTTAGTACTGACTAAGCTCATTGTCACTTTGGTGATCTAGCAAGAACTGTGGTGTTAACGTGATTATGTCATATATTCATAGTAACCTTATTGAGTAGTCGGTATTTATTTTTACTAAATAAAGGTACCACTTTCACGTATTATTCTTTTGACGATGTGTCCGTTAAAGCGGCGCATAGAATTAAAGCAGTTGTTGTTTATTTCGTTTTGATTTTAATAATAATTTAATGATTTTAATAAGAACATAAGATTCATTTGAAAATATTAGAAAACAAAATAATGTACATATATAAAGTAGTAGCATTCGTGTTACATGTGTGTACATACAACCCAAGTCACTGGACTGATCATGACCAAAACTGGCATGGTGATGGTTCCTCACCTGGAGATGGTGCACACCATTTTTCAAGGATCAATGAGATAATGGTTGAAGTTTTTTTCTTCAGTAGTCATCTAAGATAGACGTGTAGAGTGAGAGGTTGTGCCGATTTCTCTGTCTTCCAAAAGCCATCTTGGAAGAAAGGAGTTGGTAGTTCTTTTATGTCAGCTTATTAACTGATACGGTTTTATAAGAGTTGGTAATAGTATTCATAAGGTTTGGAATAATTCATTTGTAGGTAGGTCTCCACAATACCTCCCTCCTTTTCCAAGCTTTTTACTTTGTAAAAGGGCTATTATTTCCCTTTTAATATATTATTCCTTTGGGGATTAAGTGTTAAGAGCTCGGAAAGTTTCCTCTCTCTCCCCGACCTCTGTTGTTGTTCGGGCATATGTCCATTTAATTATTTTCCTCTTCAATAATCCAACATTAAGTTTCCTCTTTATCTAGGTAAGGGCTCTTATGCAAGAGGATACATTTTGGAAACTCCACAAGACAATATTTTTACAAACAATTTTTGATTCCCCTCTCTCTCTTTCTCTTGTCTAGAGGTCAGATTGAATTTGATATTTCAGAAGCTCACTTTGTAATCTTACCCAACACTTTGTAGCATCAGTCACAAAGTAGACAAATGATAGAAAAGAACTTCAACTCGCTTTTTTGTGTTATAACAACATTTATTTCTGGGTAGTTTTCCTCGCCACGCATGACTTCTCATTATGGCTGTGATGTCAACCACCTCTCTAATATGATCTCGAATGTCATCGACGTTTCTAACATGATCGTCCTCTCTAACATGCTCTTTCTTCTTTTTATAGTCTTTTTCTTTATCGGTGGCGTCATTTCGCATTCATTTGCATATGCGCGTTCGCGCTCTGTTACAACTTTCCAGTCCTTACAGTTCAGCAGGTTCACTGTTTCCAAATTCCACTCTGTACGATCTTTTCTACTTTTCTAATCGCTTGCTTCCAAGTTTTCCTTGACCTGCCAACCTTCCTGCAATTCAAGCCTTATTATCCAGCTTGCAGTCCTAATATTACTTAATACCAAACCTGTTTACTATGAATGCTCATGCCAAGAATTGGAGTACCAAACTGCAAGCTCTGGTACTACCATGCTGCCCCCCACCCACTCACCATGATAAGAAAAAGTTGGACTTTAGGGAGAGGCGGCTGATGGTGATGTGTCGTCTGAGATCTTGTGAATGATGTCTCTCTCTCTCTCTCTCTCTCTCTCTCTCTCTCTCTCTCTCTCTCTCTCTCTCTCTCTCTCTCTGAAGTGTCTTACTAACAAGGTCATGACATAACAGGTGTTGGATTCCTAGCCGTTAGTCCTATATTTAGGTGGGAACGATCCTGATTGATTAAAAAAATGTGATTATGGCTTGATAGGTGTTGGCTCTGGCTCCCAGGAGCCAATTTTGTGTTTATGCTGGGACGCTTCTGATTGGTTCTAAAATATAATAAATTGAAATGATATCTTGTCAGTAATAAAATAACAATATTTTGCCCTAGGATATTAGATAAAATGACACTTCCAATTGCAAACTTATGAAAAGTGGTATTGCCCGCTGTTCACACATCTAGATAATGACCAGGCTCAATGATAGTTAACATGCAATGATCTGATGAGAACTAGTGTTCAATCTGATTTAGAGATAAACTTTGGCATATATATATACTACTCAGCTGAACGTGAACAAAAATCTTTTTTTTTTCTTAATAAACACATTTTTCTTTATTTTGATAAATAAATTTTTTTTTTTTTTAATTTATTTCTTAATATGGATATATTTTTCACAAAAACAATTGGCGGGGGGGGGGTGATTATATTCATAAAATTTAGAAATTAATTCTTAGTTGTTTTTTTGTTTTTTTTTGTTTTTTTTAATACTATTTGGTCACCACTTATGAAAGCCAAAACTAACTTGAGGATAAGGTTAATGAGACAGAATGATTATCAGTTGAAAGATGAGAAACACTATGGGAGTACTAACATTAATCAAAGGTACGAACTGGATTTGATTACTTATAAGGGCTTCTACGACAACAATTTGTTGAAATCAGAAGTAGATTAGCAGTAATGTGTTCCACGGGTGTGGAAGCCCTTTCTATTTTGATAGACGAGTTCTTGCTGGAACCAAAGCTTGGAGCTCAGTCGAGTTCCTTCTATGGAAATAATGATAGAGTAGAGAATGACTAACAACGTCTCTTTTGCAAAAAAAGGTGTTGTAGGGAAGAGAAGAGATCACCTCCTCCTCTTTCTGCTAGATTTCAGAGTTGATTTTACAGTCAGGGCAAGAAAGAGTGCTCTGTGCTGAGAAAGCTGAGTTTGCATTCTACATGAACACTGTTAAATGTTAAGCAAAAATCTTCACAAGTAATGTATCCGGTTTCATATTTTGACACATCTGGAAAAGTAATTCTAAGTTTTCTTTTATTCTCCTGTAGAATTAGTAAAAGAACCAATTGCTGCCGTCTTTTTTTTTATTTATTTATTCTAGCAACAAAACAGGATGCAATGAACAATACTTTTCTTAGATTTTTTTAAAAAAAAGTTATTAGATTTCACTTGGGGAAAGGAAGTATAAATCCTGTAATAGATACTAACACAGACTATGAAAATCGACGGAGCAGAGTTTAAATTTAATTGGATATACCACAAGAACCTGAAGTCCTACCTAACTAATAATCTTGGTGAACCAAGTGCAAAAGAGATTCAGACAATTGCACTTAAGGGAACAGCGAGGATACTAAAAAGAGCTCTCGGTTGGTTTCAATAAAAAGCAGGACAATGTTGGTAGCTGGTTTGGCTGCCCCATACGCAGCATTATAATCTTCAAAGGAAGGAAATAAAAAAAAATATATATATATATATTGTTTATTTATTCACATTATTTTAATTCTTCAAACTACTGTTCTCATCCTGAGTGTTATTTTCACAACATTTCAGTTGATGTAATCTCCAACCTTCTTCAGGTGTATCTTGTCAAACCTGGGAAATCTTTCTGTCAAACTTAGGAATCCGCATGGAATTTCAAATGGAACGCTTTAATTCATGGACCTGTGGCATATTGTATAGAGGACTTGGTAAACTTTAATTTTAAAGTTACTCTTCTGGAAGTTGAAGGTTCAATCCTCAGTACAGACAACACTCAAAATACAATTGCGAATTGCTTAGGACTTCTACCCAGTCATGGCTGATAGAATGAGAGCATGCTATCCTTGTGGATTAAATAAAAGGTTCTGTTTGAAATTCTGTGCAGATTCCAGAGTTCAACAGAAAGATTCTCTAATTCAACAAGATACACCCGAAGAAGGTCTGAGGCTACATTAACTAAAACATTGTGAAAATAACACACAAAATAAGACCAGTAATCTGGAGAATCCAAATAATGAATGATCAATTCTCATCTCAAAAATTCAGGAATGTAATCTAATTTATTTATTTATTATGTCCCTTTGTTCATTTCTTGTTTTAATCAATAATCTCATGTAAACTTTAAAACAA
Source organism: Euprymna scolopes (assembly GCF_053919585.1). Taxonomy (NCBI): domain Eukaryota; kingdom Metazoa; phylum Mollusca; class Cephalopoda; order Sepiida; family Sepiolidae; genus Euprymna; species Euprymna scolopes. The sequence goes on along the minus strand of NC_136486.1, from coordinate 38,882,758 downwards.
AACATCTCACAGAATGTTTTATGTATAAAAGAGAAAATTTGATTGCTTCTTATAGAAATCGACATGTTAACAGTTAGAAAATTCAAATTAGTTTCAATAATGATTACATTGTTCAAAGAATTTCATGACACGATTCAAATTTCTCTCGGATTCCATCTGGAGTTGCTAATGTTCAATTATCAATTCTCACTATCGTTTATCAGGGATGCAACTGAAAACAGACTTATAACAAGATGGAAACAACAAAGTTAAATTTTACAAAGAATGCAATATAGGTACTAAATTTATATTAGAGATTTTTTTTTTTTTTTTTAGAATATTGTGAAGTCAGCATTTATGCTGGACATCCATAAACAGCAGAGATGCTTTTATTTTAGAAATAAAAAATAATAATTGTAGCATGAGGTTCAGAATTGAGAACAGAAACACACAGAATTCTCATTATTTCCCGGACAATGCCGGGTGTGAGCTAGTAGATAATATGAATATACAGCTTAAATTCTTCTAAAAATTTAATCAGATAAAACCTTAAAATGTTCTTGTAAGTTCATTTTTTACTATTATTTCTGAATTCATTTGATTTATTCTTAAAACTACCTATGTTGTAGCACTTTATACCTGCATTTGGCATTTATAGGTGTTTAACTTGCCTTAATTCTTATGTAAATTGCCAGTGGCCTAGAGGTAATATCCTAGCCTATGGAGTCAATCGTGACTTTGTGACTAGGTTCGGATCTTCCAACCAGCAATAATTATCTTTTCCTGCACTGATGATTGCGAAAGCATGAAACACTAGTGTTTGTAAGTATTAAAATAATTACAAATACTTGTAATTGTAAGCCCCTTTTAAGTAAATAAGTTGAGTCCTGTTTACGGAATTAAGAAAAGAGTCAACTAGCAATATATTATACATCTGGTCATAAGAATACTCCCTGACTGTTTATTATGTTATTATACATCTGGTCGTAAGAATGCTCTCTGACTGTTTATTATGTTATTATACATCTGGTCGTAAGAATGCTCTCTGACTGTTTATTATGTTATTATACATCTGGTCGTAAGAATGCTCTCTGACTGTTTATTATGTTATTATACATCTGGTCATAAGAATGCTCTCTGACTGTTTATTATGTTATTATACATCTGGTCATAAGAATGCTCTCTGACTGTTTATTATGTTATTATACATCTGGTCATAAGAATGCTCTCTGACTGTTTATTATGTTATTATACATCTGGTCGTAAGAATGCTCTCTGACTGCTTACTATGTTATGCCCGTACTTGGCATGTACAGGTGTTTAATTTCCCTTAATTTTCATGTAAATTGCAGTGGCCTAAAACGTGAATTTTGTAAGTCTGGGTTTGAATCTCCCAACAGTAATTATCTTTTCCTATACTGATGATTTCAAAAGCATAAAACACTGAAGGTATTTAAATAATTTTTAATATTTATAAATATATTTGCTGAGTTTATGTAAAAAAATATATATTTTATCTATTTTAAGGCATATATTCCTTATAATATCATCCAAATTCTTACAAATAACAAGCTCAGTTATGTTTCCGGCTCCAGGGCATATATTCTGGTTAGTTGCATCTCAATGATCAAAGAAAAAATCAGTCCACAATCATAATTTTTATTTTTTTATTTATATTTTTATTTTTTTTTTGGCAAATCTCTTTCTTTTTCCTTATGCCAAACACGTTTGACAAGCTGTAGCAAAAATATTATCCTTGGTTTTATAGACTGCTCTTCAGAGACAACCATTTATTAATAAATAAATAAAAAAAACAGGCACAAGAAAGATGAAAAGAATGGAATGTCAAAAACTCATTTTAAAGATGAGAGATCTTCCCCGAAAGTAAAAAAAAAAAAAAAAAAAAAAAAAAATATCTCACACAATGTTAGATTTTGAAGCTGCCATCTTAGATTAACAAGAAAAGCTAGAATCGTCATTTTGCGATTCAAAACTAAAAAAGCGGATTGAACTCCAATAAAATTTGAAAATATTCCTGGATAAAATATTGTTAGCTCTACCTCGAAGACGTATGGGCTTAATTTCATCTCTGCTAAACTGAAGGAAAAAAAAAAAATGCTCTGCTGATGTTGCCTCAGCTTTCTCCAAACTCTTCAATAAATGCCTTACTGAATCCTGCTTTCCTGACTGCTGGAAAATTGCTACTGTGATACCAATTTTCAACAATTCTGGTGAAAGAACTGATCCATTCAATTATCGCCCCCATTAGCCCCCTTTCTCTCTTTTCCAAAATATTTGAGTCCTTAATCAATCAAGCACTAGTCCAAATTCAGATAAATATGTAATCTATAACAGATAGTATTAATTCTGCTGAAAATAAACTTAAAACTAGATAATTAAATTTTTTCTTGATTTTAAAATTAAATTACTGTTATTTAGCACTCTACTATTTTTATTTTTCATAAACCTTAAAAAAAAAAAAAAAGGAAATCTAGGGGACGCAATACTGAAGAAAAAGTTATGTCCTTTTTGTGTCACTTTTATGTCTCTTTACACAGTTTAAACTCGAAAAAAATGATGCTAAACCTTATTTCAATTTTCATCAAAATCCATTATATGATTTTGATTTTAGAAAATTTTTACAATTTAAGACTTAAATTAATAAGAAAGAATAGGATAGTAGGAAGTGGATCCTGGGCTTATTTTCAACAGCCTCATAACCCTCACTTCTCTTATTTTGTCCTTTAGTGATGTTTCCGACAAAGGAGAAAGATTTGCTGTTTTCTGGGTCAGAATCTATCTCTCACTTATTTTTAGTTTTGGACGTTGAAGTAATATTTTATTTAGCTCCTTACATCAAATGGCCTCATGCTTTGCCTGGAGCAATTTCCATTAAATCAATAAAAACAGGAATTATCATTTAATTGTGAGTTAGTATTTTATGATAACAGTTTAGCTATAGAGCAAACTCACTTTGCCTACAATTGTATTTTACTAATGGTTAATCAAGTTTTATTCCGGTCTTTCTATCTAGTTTGTAGATTAGTTGAATCACGGCTTTCTGGCCACGTCATTTCAGAGGTTGGGTTACACAAATCTGTGAACAAACCAGGAAATTAGATCTTCAGAAAGAAGATATGCAAAGTATGAAAACAATAGGATCACACAAACAATAGATTACAAGAGAGAATCACCAGTATGTCAACATGACATAAGCCAAACAAAATGTAGAAGACTGATGAGCATGCAATTTCACCCTCTATTATTATACATATAGCACATGACTGCCGTCAATGATTGGTTGGCAAAATGATTCACTTGCATAATCAGAAACCTGGATTAGTTGATTGTCTCAATGGATTACTTGATTGTTTCATTTACAGAGTGGAACGATAAAATTGTCGCCCTAGAAAAGACGACATGATTCCATTTCTATTTGATGAAAACTGGTTTTCTTTTTTTGTTGCAGACCATCTATTAGTTGGCCAGTAGCATACAAATCGCAAGAGCGATAGGAGCCTTCTAACATGTCTGAAAGTGACATAATGCTCAACGAGCGAGATTGGAGATATGCCGCTGTACAACTCATGCTCTCTACCGATCCAAGTTATGACAACAGGACCATTGCCAGCACACTCAAAACGCATCGCTAGATTACCACAAATAACAGGGACGTGCCTGGGTTATGAAAACAAAGCTTCCTGCTACGGTTATGGTCTTTGGTGTGGTTTCAAGTAAGAGTCACATCATGCCATTTTACATCTTCGAAGGCTTGAAAGTCAACACCAAAGTGTACCTGAATGTGCTGAAGAGTGTAGTGATCCCCTTGTGCAATCAGGTGGTTGCTGGCAAACCTTGGGTGTGGCAGTAGAACTCAGCACCGGCCCACAAGTCCAAAGAGACCCAGGCTTGGCTTCAGAAGGAGTGCTATGACATTGTACCCTTCTCTTACTGGCCCTTACCTCTTCCTCTGATCTGAACTTGCTGGACTACTTTGTTCATACGGTGAAAACATCACCAACATGAACGTCAACCTGATTGCCGCCATTCGTCAATCTCCCGCCGGCACTTTTGGAAAGGGTATGTTTCCAGTTTTAGACTCCTATCAAGGCGGTGATTTAGGCTGAAGGCAGCTACATTGAATAGACGTAAGCTCTACTACATAATAAAGTTACATGAATTTTCCAATAAAAGCTTTAACATAATCAAGTTACATGAATTAAGTTTTTCAATGAAAGTTTTAAGATAAAGCTGTAGAGTTGTTTTCTTTAGGGTGACAACTTTATCGTTCCACCCTGTATAACCGAACATTCTCAGGTTCTTTCTTTTGGAACCCCACTAGTTCTCTTCCACAGCAGATAAAACATACGTTTCAACTGACAAGGATTGCCGTCAGCACCAGAAGCAGTGAGCATTTCATGTTGTGTATTAGCTCATAACGTTAGTCCTGAGATTAAGTCATTGAGTGAAAATAAAATTTTCTGGTGGATTGACAGTTGGAAACTTAAGTCGCACAGTGGTTATCAGCAAAAATATGGACACAGCTTCTCATTTACAAGTTCTATCAGGATTATTGTGTCACTTCTACTACTTTGAGAAAATAAGGTAAACTAGACTATAAAGCCTTAGTAGAGCAACAATTCTAATAAATGTAAAACTGAAACCAAATAGATCTTTATGTGGCACCTGTACACTAATGATTTGCTAATGATGTCTGTTTTGGATATCTCATTTTTTAACCATCTTTTCAATTTTAGTCTTTGACCCAAAAAAAAAAAAAAGAAGAAAACATACTGCATAAAACATTTACCTATTAACACAATAATAAAATATAAATCTAATTCAGTTAAATATTTCATCTGATAGTTCCCAAAATTGTTCTTAATTACTTTTTTACGTTATTTTTCAATTTTTCTAATACTATCTGAAAATGTTTTAAGTTATTGCTGATTTTAATTTGATTTGGAAACTTGTACTCTACTAGAAAATAATCTATATTTTTATTAGTCTGCCTGTTTCACTTTTTTCGGAAACTATTGAACCAATCTGACTGAAATTTCATATGAACCTTTATGATACGCTTCAGCAAACTAAATATTATAGTATCTTTTGCAATATTTTTTTTATAATGAACATATGATTAAAGAAAATTATAAGGTTCTACTTATAGACACTGGTGCTGCTAGCAACCAATCAGGAACCGGAATCACTCCATAAAAATATTTGATCTTTTAGAATCAGCAAATGTAATTTTTTGTGTCCACACAAGAAAGATTTTTACTCTTTGTTTGCAAACTTTTAAAGTTCAAGACTTATATCGATTGGCTACCCAACGAAAGCTCTTTTTCAACTCCAGGACTCGTACAGATTAGCTACCCATCTGAAACTCTCCTGAAATTAAGCATGGTTTTCAATTCAAAAGTATCTGTTTGATGCACGATTAGGGATTAATAAGGAGTAATATTTAATGCAAAAATGAGCATAAATTAAACCATGTTAAATGATCAATTTAGCATAAACCACTTATTCGAAATCAATGGGCTATAACTTTTGCTTGTACTTAATGGGCTAAAAAATCTAGTTGGTTAATAATTCAAGTTTTTGAAGTCTGCCTTGAAAATAACCTTCCAGACAGTGTGTTTTCTCCACCATACATGATCCATTTAATACAAGATGGTGTGTGAAAGTTTTTAGATAGTTTGAAGTTGGACTGACTTTCCAGTGATCAAGAGACTATTTTATACTTATCAAACTAATTGGTTATATTAAAGATTGTCTGCTCTTTTTGATTTCTGGTTTCTGCTATACAGACGTGACGATGCTGACAAGCAATATATGGATCCTTCTGATTAATGATTATCTTCCTCTCAGATAATGTGAAAGACCCCTTTCCCCACTTTCCTCATGTGCAGAATGGCTTTCTTGTTCGCTTGACCATGTCTAATTATCCAGACAAATGGACAGCAGACACCGGAAGTCAAAAACAACAGACAATTTTGAATATAACCACCTAATGTAATAGGTAATAGACACGAGCACTCTAGTTGGTGCTCTCATCTCCTTGGTTATAAACAGTGTCTATTTTGGAAGGCTACATTGTTTTGTGCAGTGGAGGTGTTAAAAAAAATTCAAACAAACCTGGTAAGACGGAACCATGCAGATTACTCTTTTTATGATTCGTATAATTTAAAAAGGTGGAAAAATTTGGTGTGTGTAAATAAGATGCAATCTATATATCTATAAAAGTGAACGTGTCTGTCTGTCTGTCTGTCTGTGTACATTTCCCTACGCAATAACTCTGTCAATTTTTAGTCTATAGACTCGAAATTTGAAATACCGGGTACTGAGATTTGGGAAAATCGATGTGACGGGTGTCAGCCAGAAATTTGGCTGTTAAGGGTTCAAATTTCAACGATTTGACGTTTAAGAACTCTACCAAACTCCTCCGACAATTTTGGGTCTAGACACTTGAAATTTTAGATATAGGTTCCTTGAACCTGGATCTAACTTAATAAAGTGATTTGAGCCCGAAACTATAAATTTTAAGAGGTCATAATAGGGGTCAAATTAAAAAAAAATTGACTTTTTTTTTGTTTTGCTAAGCGTACACCTCAAAACACCCGGGCAAAGCCGGGCTGAAATGCTAGTGCATTAATAAATTTAAAGTCTTATATTCAGTTTATTGATAAGCTCTAGTTGTTGATGTCACAAATCTTTGAGAGAAGACATGGATGTTGAATGAGAGAGCAGTGAAACTTGGTGTTAATCTGGCAAGCAAGACTGGCACTCCATTGAGCTATGCTGCTAATTCTTTCTTACTTTTAATCATGAAAAATCAATAATTTTACGATTAATAAACCAATCTATATAACTAAAACAGATGTATGTATGTGTGTCCGTCTGTATGTAAATATTTAACCGGTAAACTTTTAAACTACTGGCTGCATAAAACTGAAATTAACAGTAAATAGTAATCATACACTAAGAATGGCTTATAACGAGTAAAACTTTTGTTTTAATGGATGAATAACATGTACAGAAATATGTTGGCAAGTTGAAATGCAAAATGTCGACATTTCTATTAGTTTGTATGAAAACTAATAATAGCTAAAAGTGGTTTAATTTTATAACTTTCTTATCTATCTGTCTGGTTAGCACAAATGGTAGCGATTGCATCTGGAGTACTAAATGTTTTGGCTTCGATTTTAGGTGATGGCATGTAAATGTAACAGGTGAAGATCCCAGAGTTGTATCATGGTCAAACGACAGCAAAGGTAGCACGTGAAGACCCTAGAGTGTCCACCGGTATGTAAGTGTAATCCTAGGTGGTTCCGATTTTGGAACACTCCAAAAAGTTTGGCAGCATGGCCTTGACCACCTATACAATGATGGGATTTGATGTGCAATTCCTGTTATTTGCTTCACCAGTGGTCTGTAGGAAAAAGAACAAAAACTCAGTCTCCAGGGAAATAGGAGTGCCATGGGCCACAGCCTGGACTGGCATTAAGTTTGCTGACTTTTTTCTGCTGGCTGTCTCCTGAAAATAATCAACTCAAATTGACGGCGTTTGTTTGTTATTGGAGTCACGAATTCCATAAGCAATGAATAAACTCCAGTCGTAAATTCTTTTTATAAAGATTAATTATTAAATAAATTCATGACTACAGTATTTGCTAAGTAAAGTTAAATGAAAAAAAATATATGCAACTTGCTTTTCAACAACACAGTTTTACAGTCGTGTGAATAATTCGCTCAGAAAAAAAAAACACTTGTGACGACCGATTGTCCCGTTTTCTTTTTATCCTTCTCTCTTTTGGGAGTGAGCAGGGAGTGTAGCATGGGTGGAGGGACGGTTCAAACTCAACTCCTTAAACAACTGCTCTCAACTCGATTCAACTCCAACTGCCAAAACTCCCTCCTGCAAACCTTCTTATAGGAAGGTAATGAGGGGAGTCTGACGTGGTCTGGGGTTTCATTCAGCAAATCCACCTTTGTAGCATGAAAATTGAATTCACTCTGGCCAATTTGGTAACATCACTTGTGCATATTAAGTAATTTTCCATTAAGTTTCTGATACAGCGCAACTTTAAAGTCTTAACCTCGGGTTCATATCCGCCCTGACAAAAACTCAAAACAATAACTTACCACCTCTCAAATTACATCATTTGATTAGTGAAACATTATTAATATCAAAATATTATTATCAATCTCAAATTCGCTCAGCTGAAGTTATTTTTCTTTATTTTGGTTTGAGTCATAACCAAACAAATGGAACCAGCAAAATAACCAGGAACTGCCCGGGATTGCTCACATACTAAAGCTCTAATTCAGCTCTATTTTTACCGTTATTGATGTAATTTTTTACCATTACAGGTGCTTGGGTCACATAAAAATACAGAGTGGAACACTAAAATTGTCACCCTAGAAAAAAAACGATATGATTCCATTTCTGTTTGATTAAAACCGGTTTTATTTTTTTTTACTAGTTGGCCAGTGGTGTACAAATCCCAAGAGCAATAGGAGCCTTCTATCATGTCTGAAAGTGACACAATGTTTAATAAGCGAGGTCGGAGATGCTCTCTACCAATCCAAGTTATGAGAACAGGACCATTGGCAGCACACTCAAAATACAAATCCAGATAGTTCAACGCTTGAGGGCACAGCTCACCAAAGTTTTCGGCTACGGTTATGGTCTTTGGGGTGGTTTCAAGTGAGGGCCACATCATGCCACCTCACATCTTTGAAGTTGGCTTGAAAGTCCACACCAAAGTGTACCTGGATGTGCTTAAGAGTGGTGATCCCCTGGTGCAATCAGACCCTGGGTGTGGCAGCAAGACTCTGTGCCAGCCCACAAGTCCAAGGAGACTCAGGCTGACTTCAGAAGGAGTGAATGACTTTGTACCCTTCTCTCAATGCCACCCCTCTTCCCCCCGACCTAAACCTGCAGGACTATTTTATTTGATCATATGTCAAGAACATTACAAACATAACCTCTCACAACACCAAAGCCAGCCTGATCGTCACCATCTGCCTAGTATTCACCAAGCTCCCGTTCGGCGCTTGTGGAAAAGGCATGCTCCCAGTTCGGAAACCTGTATCGAAGCAGTGATTGTGACTGAAAGTGGCTACATTGCAGAGATATCATCTCTTCTACATAATCAAGTTACCTGAATTAATTTTTTCTATAAAAGTTTTAAAATAAAGCTTTAGTATAGTTTTCTTTAGGGCGACAAATGTATCGTTCCACCCGGTAGTAGTAGTAGTAATAATAATAATAATAAGCATGTTAAGGCTTATGCTCACTCAAATTCTAGTTAAAGCCAACAGGCGTTGCCAGTAGGAAATCAATTATTAACAGCTGTTGTGATAATGCAGTGTGAATTGCCATGATTATTGAAAGAGACGATTTTGCTGGAAATCTGGGAAAACTTGTCACTCAGACTTCAGGGAATACCACTTGTTATTAGCTGTGAGCAATCACTGATAATGACTTGTTTAAAAACTCCTAGTGAGTACATAATAATAAACAGGTACAAATCTTTAGTCAAAAGTCTAGGGTTATAAACTGGTATTTATCTCCTTCCCATAGCAGGGAGGTGGGATTTGAAAAGCTAGTGTTCTAGAGGAAGAACTCTCTGGTCTACAAAAAATGTCTGAGCAATCCCATTAGAATTCGCTAGCAGAGATGCTTTAGGTGATTAGCAAAATACTAACCTCTTCTCAAAGGGTGAAAATGGAAAGCTTTGAAGGATGGACCTCCTAGAGCTGTACATGACCATACCTCAACAGAGACCAAGTCACCATAAAAGTGGCCTAGACAATAGTGGCTGTGGGGGCTGAGGGAAAAATCCTCCAATCTCGGTTCAAGTCACGAATCTAGGATCCACTATCTAAAGCTATAAGTTAAAAACCTGCCAGAAGAAACTGCAGTGTTTAAGATAATCAACAAACCGATTTTTTTAAATATGTGGTTTTAAACAAAAACAACGGTACTGACTTAATTTTTATGTCGAAAATAGTAATATATCCAAAAATTATGAAAATTCATTGAGTAGAAAATTATTTATAGTTAAAGGTGATTTTTACAGAAAATTGGGGGAAATTGTATTTTCTTTGAAAATTGTGAGTACAGAATACATACTTATTACCCTTTCCACAAAGTTAATGATTGACATTTTTTTATTTTTTCATTTTTGTTATTTTTTTACAATAGCAATTGTTCTTCTCAAATTTTCGTAATTTTTGTATATATTACTATTTTTGGACATGACAAGTAAGTACTGTTTTTGCTTAAAGCCACATATTTAAAAAATCAATATTTGACTCTATCTTAACAAGCACTGAAACTGCATATTAAATACTTAAACAAAGCACATCCCTTTATGGATCAATTTATTGCTTTATTCTCTCATCATGAAGCCAATTTATGATTGGTTATAATGCGCATGAACTGTTGCGAATTAGCATATTTGAATATTTGATTTTCGGAGGAAAACATGGAGTCATTAATATACTTTGGGTCTATAGAAACGAAATGCTCTCCTAGCATGTAATGAAAGATGTTGCATGAAAGGAAAAACAAAACCTTTTTTATAACAACGAAATTGTTTGGTACAAGTGGAAGAAAGTTGGACAGTGTCCAAGTGGAGAATGAAAAGATGGAAAGTTCTTTAGGCTCAACAAAGTCTGTCAGCAGATATATTTAGGTGAAGATAGTCGATGCTTGATCGTCCAGTGGGCAGGGAGGGAGAGAGAGAGAGAGAGAGAGAGAGAGAGAGAGAGAAGGGGCGTTTTTCCTCATTATTTCCTGGGTTATTTTTGCTGACCAATCATCAAGGGGGCTGATGAAATGAATGCTCTCTGCAAGCTGATTGGTCAGTGTGTAATCAGATTGCTTGGCATAATCACCTTGACGCACCAGTTCCTGCTGGATCATCAAAGTTAAGCAACGTTGAACCCAGTCAGTACTAAATGGGTGACCATTTGGGACTGTGTGTGCTCTCCGCTTATCTCAGCATTGTTTCCAGATGTCTAGCACTTCTTTCAACTAGACTCAAGCAGTGCCAATTCAGGAGAGGTATGGTTGGAGATTGTGCAACTCTTGCCTCACAATTACTTGCTTAGCTACCCTTACAGGGGATATCCATTGTCTTTCGAGATCGAACCAGATTGCCTAGCAGGAACATTTCTCCAAGAGAAAAAATAGGTCATTATTTATAACTGTTAAAGGTCCAGTGTTGTTTAGTCCAGGCAGGGTATGACGGAGGTTGATTGTCAAGTTAAGGCTACTAGATCTGCCTTTGTGTGCCTTGAGTGGCCCTTAAAGGGCATGTTAGAAGATCTCAATATCAATAAAGAGGTATATATATATCAATCTGCTCTCTGGTTGATTCTCCTCTATGGATGTGAGATGTGCTCAATGAGGGTGGGTGATCAGTGGAAACTGGAAGTTTTTGACAGTGTCTGCCTCTACCACATCTTTCATTACCAGCGGGTTAACTGCATCCCAACTTCATGAGGACCTCCATTTAAAGTCTGTCATGTGTCCTGTTGCAACAATGTCTTCAATGATTCAGATGTGTAGTTCCCCCTATTTCATTGCCTAGATGGTGTAAGCATATCGGTGGACAATTGAGGAGCTGGACAGTGACCATCAAGGAGAACTTAGCTGAGCTTTTAGGTCCACAGGTGAGGTTAGGTCAGCCTTTGATGATGGAATTTCAACTGGATATGTATATTGTGAAACCTTGCTCAGGACCACTATGGATGGGTTGCTATGATTTATATAATCTGATGAAGGCCTGAGAAGCTAGGTCAACCTGACCAGCGTGAATGCTATCACAAAAACATTAAAGCTGATATCTATAAAAATGCTCTCGTCATGGACATTATTTTTTTCTGCAAGTAGAGCAAAATGAAAGTGGAGTCATTTTCAAAGTGAGACATTTTCCTTAAGGCAGATATTAATACATTTCTTTAAAAAAAATAATCAACTCAAAATTGATGTTTCTTCTGATATTTTCTTTAAAACATTTCTTTTCATTTCTTTTTACAGTGAAATGCCTGGAAGCGGTAATATTATTACTTTTTCCCAATTCCTGTTCATTGCTATTGAAGGCTTTATCTTCACAGCCAAATTTGGAACAAAGTCTCCAGCTATACCGATGAAGTATGTATGAGTTATCTTTTCTTTTTCTTACAATTTTTTAAAATACAATAACTGAAAATATTGTATCGTGATTTTTAAATATTAATTCACTGGTTCATTTTTAGCACACACGATTGAAGATAGTCTGTAATGTAGTGTGGAATGAGATAAGAAATACTAAATTGGGATTGGCTGAGCAGATCATGTGACAACTTAGGGTAAAGCGATTTTGAAATAGTGACTCAGTTAAGGCAGTTTGTAAAATGCAAAGTTAGCAGATAGGTGATCGTGTGGGGGCACTCTTTCCTTATGGCTACCTGTATGAGAAAGCTGCTAAACTCGGGAATTTGCATGAAACCCTTTATTTAATCCATGGTGGTAGCATGCTCTTCGTCCATCAGTCATAAACAGAAGTCCTAAGTAATTCGCAGTCATATTTTGAGTGTCACCTGTACTGAGGATTGAACCTTCAACCTCCAGGATATTAATGAATGAGGTTGTTAATGCCATGTTTATTTATTTATAAATATCCAGATTTTCATTTACAGACACCAAACATTTATTATATGACAAATCGTAATGATGTTGAATCACTATTACATTTGCTAATAGATATGAGTATTTGATGAGACGAAACTAAAAAAGAAAAAAAGAGAGAGGTTTTGGCAAACATGCTGCATCTTCAGTGGTCAACTCAAAAAATGTAGGAAAGAAGAAATTGTGTTGTCGTGCCTTTTATATTGAATATGATGATCATGATCATCATATTCAGTTTAATACCCATTTTACATGCTGGCATATCATGTGATTAAATCAACCAATGGTTGACCTCATGGTTACATGATCTTGAACTTGACACGTGATGAAGTGATCCCAGCACCTATTTTATTTGTATATTTGTGAAATTTCCTAATGTTTTTATGACTATTTCGGCCTATTTTAACAATTTCTCCAAATAAAGTTAACTTTTACATGAAATAAAATATGGTATGTAACAATGTATTTAACAAGTATTTTTTTTTTTTTTCAGAAATTATTTTCTTATGGTGATAATGTTCTTTCTAGTACAAGTTGTTAATAATCTGGCCCTTAACTTTCACATATCTATGCCACTTCACATGATTTTTCGAGCTGTAAGTATTTTTCTATTTTTTACTCTTTTGTAAATTTCAACAATTTTATTTTTTTACTCATATTCACTCCAAACAAAGCAGATTGCCAACAAGACATAAGATTAAGGCTAATATGAATTACAGACCATGCCTACAGGGACACCCTAAGTAAGGAGTTGAGCAGCAAGACGTTTAATCACATTTAAATTTATGCAGTTATGGAAGCAGGATAAAGGGAGGGAATTCCAGGCTCTAGCAATTTGAGAGAAAAAACTTTCAGAGTAGAAAGTTCCCTGGCATTGGGAGACCTCTACAATGAAGGTGTTGGATTTTGCTGCTGGACGGATCAGTCTGGGGTATTTACATCGAGGGGGCACTAGTTCTATGAGTTCATCAGAAGATATTCTATTAAAGTACTTGTAAAACAGGCATATGAATGCAACATTGTAGTGATGGTGCAAGGATTGGAGCATGATTGAGAGTGCGAGACTTATTAGATTGGAGACTATTTTTTTTTTAGACCCTGTCCAATAGAGAGACTAGTGGCTGATACACCTGCCCATATCCAGCAACAATATTCTATACATGGACGAATGGTAGCTTTGTAGAGATATAGGATACTGCCAGATGTAAGTATTTTTCTAGTGTAGTAGACGTACCCACATTCTTTGCAGCAGTCTTGGCAGTATCTTCTACGCATTTGTTCCGATTCATGTTGTCTGTGAATGTTAGGCTGATGGATTAGCTAGTGTTGTTATTGATGACAATCAGTGGCTGGAAAAGTTCATTGTAATTGTTGAATGAAAGGAGCTTTATCTTAGTAGCATTAAATGATGCCATCCATTTACATTCCAATTCCACAATAGACTTTTCTTAATAAGTCACCACTTATCAAAGCTGAATCATCACTCAAGGATAAGAGTTAATGAGATTGTCAGTTGAATGATGACCAACACTATGAAAAGAACAATGGTGGAATGAGCAGAATTTGATTGCTTAAGAATAGGGCTGTACTAGTATATAGATGATAACAATAAAAATTTGATTGCTTAAGAATAGGGCTGTATTAGTATATAGATGATAACAAAAATTTGATTGCTTAAGAATAGGGTTGTACTAGTATATAGATGATAACAATAAAAATTTGATTGCTTAAGAATAGGGCTGTACTAGTATATAGATGATAACAATAAAAATTTGATTGCCTAAGAATAGGGCTGTACTAGTATATAGATGATAACAATAAAAATTTGATTGCCTAAGAATAGGGCTGTACTAGTATATAGATGATAACAATAAAAATTTGATTGCTTAAGAATAGGGCTGTATTAGTATATAGATGATAACAATAAAAATTTGATTGCCTAAGAATAGGGCTGTACTAGTATATAGATGATAACAATAAAAATTTGATTGCTTAAGAATAGGGCTGTACTAGTATATAGATGATAACAATAAAAATTTGATTGCCTAAGAATAGGGCTGTACTAGTATATAGATGATAACAATAAAAATTTGATTGCTTAAGAATAGGGCTGTATTAGTATATAGATGATAACAATAAAAATTTGATTGCCTAAGAATAGGGCTGTACTAGTATATAGATGATAACAATAAAAATTTGATTGCTTAAGAATAGGGCTGTACTAGTATATAGATGATAACAATAAAAATTTGATTGCTTAAGAATAGGGCTGTACTAGTATATAGATGATAACAATAAAAATTTGATTGCTTAAGAATAGGGCTGTACTAGTATATAGATGATAACAATAAAAATTTGATTGCTTAAGAATAGGGCTGTATTAGTATATAGATGATAACAATAAAAATTTGATTGCCTAAGAATAGGGCTGTACTAGTATATAGATGATAACAATAAAAATTTGATTGCTTAAGAATAGGGCTGTACTAGTATATAGATGATAACAATAAAAATTTGATTGCTTAAGAATAGGGCTGTACTAGTATATAGATGATAACAATAAAAATTTGATTGCTTAAGAATAGGGCTGTACTAGTATATAGATGATAACAATAAAAATTTGATTGCTTAAGAATAGGGCTGTACTAGTATATAGATGATAACAATAAAAATTTGATTGCTTAAGAATAGGATTGTACTAGTATATAGATGATAACAATAAAAATTTGATTGCTTAAGAATAGGCTGTACTAGTATATAAATGATAACAATAAAAATTTGATTGCTTAAGAATAGGGCTGTAGTAGTATATAGATGATAACAATAGCATCTCATATGAAGAAGACAATAAATTTAGAGTAGATAAAAAAACAAAGTATTAGCATCAATCCAGTAGGAAGTAAAAAAGAAGTAATTTGGTAAAAAAAAATAAAAATAAATAAATTATAGTAAATTAATCTATATGTTCTGTGAAATTATATCTTATAGCTAGAGGAATACTCATTCCATGACATGAAATAATATTTGTTTATGTCGAACTTGAAAACAACCATTTTTGTAGTATGTAGTGAAACAGCCCCTACAGTATTGTTTTCCAGAAATGGGAAGTTCTTGAAAAAGAAAGAAACTGTTCATGAAAGTTCCATTTGAGTTTAGGTACATAGAGGAATAAAGGTAAATTCTTTGCAATGATTAGTGCTAGAGTTTGTGATGTGAGTGTTTTACAGAGAAGGACCAGAGGTTGGCGCTTAGGTTAGATAATCTTTAGATATAGTTAATAGAAGTTGCGTTTAGCTTTACATATTTGCAGAATCCATGCAGATTCCAAGTTTTAAATAGAACTACTAAGGATTAGAGATTAAAATTTTGATTTTTATATTTAACAAAAATGTATTGGTGAAAAATTGAAATGCAAAAGAAAGCAGATATATTTGATAGAGAAATAAACAAGAAAAAAAATGATAGGGCAGGGGGTATGTAATAAGGTGTATGAAGACCGGTGGGTAAGAAAACCCCTCTATCATCACTCTTATTAGATTCATAAAGAAAGTTACATTTATATGTACTAGTATATATATGACAATA
Source organism: Euprymna scolopes (assembly GCF_053919585.1). Lineage (NCBI taxonomy): Eukaryota > Metazoa > Mollusca > Cephalopoda > Sepiida > Sepiolidae > Euprymna > Euprymna scolopes. The sequence continues at coordinate 38,866,509 of NC_136486.1, read as the reverse complement.
GCATCTCATACGAAGAAGACAATAAATTTAGAGTAGATAAAAAACAAAGAATTAGCATCAATCAGGTAGGAAGTAAAACAGTAAATTTAGTAAAAAAGAAAAAAGAAAGTATAAATTGTAGTAAATTAATCTATATGTTCTGTGAAATTATATCTTATAGCTAGAGGAATACTCATTCCATGACATGCAAAATTAATTCCATAAACAGAATTGTTTTGCACTACTTTTATGTTCCTTTACAAAAATTAAAATCAAGATGTAATACTACTAAAACTTATGTCTAGAATCCTCGGCCATGGCAAATACAAGAGACTTTTACAAACTACTAAACACAGCACCAGCCTATATACACTGCTAGCCGAACTCTCTCACACCCCAATTCATACATACTCTCCACTAACAAAGCATGTACACTAATATATATATATATATATACATCATCGTGCCTATCTTACATTTATATATGCATAAATGCAGAGGCACCAGTCTACCCAAACATTTCTACTCAATTTTTTCTTACAAATAAAACACCTTCTTGCACCTAGAACGTTCTCAGACACTCTGAACTATTAATCTTTACCAGTAGAATAGGACACTGGGATACGGCATTAAAAATTATAAATTAAAATACAGTACAGTATATAATACATGTGTATATAATCAAATAACATTATAAATAACACTGTAAGCAGGGCAAATACTGTAACTAGGGACCGGAACATATCCTATTCCACATTGTAACCTGAAAAAAAAAAAGCTATCCTAAGGCCACCATATCCCATGGTTCTGCTGTACTTTATTTTTTTATTGCCTTAAAAAATTGTCAATAAAAATGAATTATTTTTGTATAGTTAGATTTTGTCATATTCTTTCTAATATTGCTTTCCATCTACAATATAATTTTTACAAATTTCTTTATTTGTCTTGTTGATTTTTTAAAAAAATTATTTCTTTTTTTTATCTCAACAGGGATCACTAATGGCAAATTTAATTCTTGGAATAATAATCTTAAAACGATCGTAAGTAAATTTAAAAACACAAAATCTTTATCATTTGTAAGGTTATTGTCATTCAATATAGTAACTTACTAAAGCAATAATATCTATGAAGAAAATTTATATATATTAAGTTCTTTATAATGTTCAAATAATTTTATTTATCTATAAGCAGTATATACTTAGTGAGCACTTTTGAAAAAATATTCTATTTTATTTCATGTTAACAATATATATTTGATTAAGTCCAAGTATATATATATATATATATATATATATATATATATATATATATATATATATATATATATCCCAAGCCTCTGGCCTTGATGGAGGGGAGACAAAAACTTGCTGCTATGGTTTTAAATGATCTGAAATAACAGCAAGTGGAGACTTGATTCCAAATATTTCTATGTTATATCTCCCCTCTTAATAGTCGCGCAAAAACTACATTTTGTATTATTAATGTTATCAACATTGTTACATTCAAAAAAAAAAAAAAAATCGGCGCAGCTTTTTTTATTATTTAATAAAAAATATGAAACATGAACGAGTCTTTTAGTAAACGAAGGTTGTCTCCCTCCGCACAGTGACAAACTGTAAAACAGCGCCGAGTTTTCTATTTAACATTTTTAATTGAGATCAGGATTTTACACATCTTTTAAATGTAACAGGATTATATAAAATGATTGGATATTTTGTTAATTAACGTGTTATGTGATTACAAATTTTAATAAAAGTAAAATATTTTTTTCCGAAAAAGACTCATCTAAAAGTAAAGGTAAGTAACTCTAGATTCAGTAAATTTTGCAAACTTAATTATTTCCCTTAGATCATTTGAATATTATCGATTTCAGCTTATCACTGAACTATGAAGAAAAGTGGTTATTTTATATTTATTTATTTTTTTACATGGTAGTCACCACTTATCAAGGCCCGGAAGCCACTGGGGGATAAGGGTTATTGCGTGTCCAGTAATCAATGGGATAATATCGTAGTAATCGTTAGTATTGGAGATTTGATAAAGTATCTTAGTTAAGGGAGCGGTTCATTAGGAATTTGTTTATGGACTTGAAGACATCCAAGTTGCAGTCAGGTGGGAAACAGGCAAACGGAACAGAGTTCCACAGGCGTGCACTTCTAAGAAAGAAGTTTTGTTCATGGAATCTACGTTTTGATTTAGGCACAAATAAAGAGTGGGGAAAATTATTGACAGTGGTTTCAGCTAGACGGGTGTTTCTCGTGAAAGATTGGTGAGGGGGACCAGAGATTGGAGCTCAGACGAACACTTGTCATGGAAATAACGATAAAACAAAGACAGGCTCACAACGTCTCTTCTGTGGGAGAGAGATTCCAGGAAAGAGAAAAGGGCATCCCCCACTAAGCCACAAAGTCTATTTTGTACTCTGTCAAGGCAGGATAGGCTGTTTTTAGCAGCTCCTGCCCAGATGTGGTAGCAGTATGCCATCCTTAGACGTACTTGGCTTTTATATAGATAGAGAATAGCATCAGCAGTGAGATATCTTCTGGAGCGGTAGAAGGATCCCACCATTTTCCCAGCGAACAAACTGTATTACTCTTAACCAGTTTTTAAATGAGTTCTTCAAATCTAAATTAATACAAAATAACCTGACTTCACAAATTGATAAAAGTTTCATTATCGTATTTTAATTATAAGATAAAGCTAGAAGAAGCTCAAACATTATAACTCGAGGTGGATAAAGCTAAAAATATCCACGCATTAATATGGGAGGAGAGACTATTTTCAAATATTGTCCTAAATTGGGAATGGAGCAATGGACTTATATTAGGTTAGCGATTATGCCATCCTTTCTTCACTATAAACGCCTTATTATACAGCCATTCTTTAAAAGGTATCTATTCTCTCTCCATAGATGGTCTATAGTCATCTCCAAACTGTTGTGTAAAACGTCACCATTGTACACATTAACTGCAACGTCATCATTTTGTGTGTTTACTATAGTCTGGGTTAATTTCTATGGAAGAGCTTTGGTGCTACAATTTTTTTTTCTATCGGATTACATATTTACATTTATATTATACTGATTTAGAAAAATTAATAATTGTATATTTATGTATTTATTAATCCGTTTGGCTTATATTTTTCCCTATACAGTAAATAAATGTATTCTGTCATCTAAAAAATAATACTTATTTATATTAGTTTTTCTTTTTTAACAAGTGAATTGAAATTGTATTATAAACGAATAAATAAAATTTACAATAAAAAAATGGATAAAAACAATATAAGACTTACCTTTTGTAAAACAAATAGACTTTTATTAATGAACTACACAGACGAGAAAATTAATTTTAATGTCTTCTGTTGACACTTATGTATCTAAAGATAATGTTGCTTACAGGCCTCCATACATTTTGGGAAAAAAAGATGCAAAAATTGATTATCACTATCATTTTAATTAATCAAATTCAAACGCATTTTTTTTAGTCGATTTTGCTTTTGCAATTTTCATTATCTTAAGAGTCATATATTCTATTATACGAATGTATTTTTTTATTACTGGAAACCTGTTATAAAAAAATCTTTGTTTAAACTTCATATCACATAATATTTGAATTTAATATCATTTAAAGCTTTTTAGAAATAATTATTTTTTAGAATTCTGTTTTTTGTTGTAATTCAAATAATAATATTACCGAGAAAAAATTATCAAGGAAAAGTGTTTTTTTTTTCTTTTTAACATAAAAATATTGATTTTTATGCCCAATTTTAATTACAACTTTAAGGTAAATGAAATAATGTGATTTTATGTATGCGTGCGTGCGTGTGTGTATAAAAAAAATATTTTTTAATTATTTGATCTTTTCAGCTTTAAAATTTGTTGAAATTTTTATCAACCTACATTTTTTTTATTTTTCATAAAAAAAAGATTTCCTCCAATATGTAAGTTTATTTCATAATGAATAAATACAAAAAATTTCCAGAAAATATTACTATTATTTGATTTTTGCTAGATTTTTAAAACCTGGGTATGTCTACGGCTTCAAAAACGTCACTATATAGGAACGTTGTTTTGAAACGTTGATAATGTAAACATGATTTTTGTCTCGCATTTTAATTATTTTTGTATGCTGTAAAAAAAACTTTAAAAAGATATTTACAGTTTATTTGAAACTTCTTCTTTTAAATGGTAAAAAAGTTAGGATGATAATATTAAATTACAGTTGCATCGTGTTACATACAGGGGGGATTAAAACTGTGGTACACACGTTGGAGGTACCTAATGGTCTAACTTTTGCAGTAGATACTTCAGTAGCCATCAGTTCTTAGAATCTTAATAGATTTTGATAAGTATTTTTTTTTTCATTATACTTTATCAATAATTAGAAGAATACCTGTCCCAGGACGAAGCATAATTTTTTTATGTCCACTTATAAAAATCAAAATATAATGATACTAAACCTTATGTCTAGACTCTTATTCCAATTTTGATCAAAATCCATTACATGATTTGGATTCTAGAAAATATCTAAAATTTAAGACTTAAGCTTAAAGGATCTCAGGGAGAAATTGAAATTTAGGGAATTTTGCTTAATTGGAGTCTAATAACTAAGGATTTAATTCAGTGTAAATCTGAAATATGTAAATTTTCAAAAAGTTGTTCCCATATTATACTTTCTAAAATAAATTAATATCTAATATCCGTTATTAAAATAAAAAAATTGGAGATACCCGAATTTTTGCAAAGGGTTACCACCCTACCCCACTTTTACACACTTTGCATACAAGTAAATTAAACTAAATATAGCTCACATTTGAAACCCCTACGCCTAGAAACTGTTTCAAAATTCATAATCGCTTAATTACGAGGGGCGTGCAATAAGTAATGCCCCTGACTCACTTCCAGTTGTCTGATCTAGCTGAAATTTGGCATGTGCAATGATTTATATCTCTACGGGTTATGTGGCAAATTACAGCTCTGAACTAATTGTGGTTTCTGTTTTACAGGTGTTTGAACTGAGTCAGGTGTGAAATGGAGCTTGTTGAATGTCAAGCAATGATCCGGTTTTTGTATTTGAAAGGACGCACACCACAGGAGACTTTTGATGAAATGAAAGAAACTTATGGTGATAATGCCCCATCATATGACCTTGTAAAACGCTGGCATCGTGAATTCAAAAATGGCCGGAAGTCTGTGGAAACAGCTCCCAGATCTGGTCGCCCCCTTCTGCCATTGATGAGACATCTGTCCATCAAGTTGAGGCTGCCATTTTGGAAGATCGGCGCATTACTATTCGCCAAATAGCCCAAGATGTCAAGATTAGTACAGGGTCTGTGGAAACTATCATTCATGATCATTTACATATGCATAAGGTGTCTGCCAGATGGATTCCCAGGTTACTCACACCATTCGAGAAACGAAAACGCGTCGAGTGCTCGAGGATGAATTTGGAGATGTGCCAAGAAGATGAGCCAAAGTTTTTCAAAAGACTGATTACATAGGATGAAACCTGTGTCCATCACTATGATCCAGAGACCAAAGCCCAGTCAATGCAGTGGAAGTACTTGGACTCACCATCTCCAAAGAATGCAAGGGTGCAGCCCTCTGCTGGCAAGGTCATGCTCACAGTCTTCTGGGACCAGGACGGAGTAGTGATGACAGATTTCCTGGCAAAGGGTACCACAATTACAGGAGCCTATTATGCTTCACTTTTGAGGAAATTAAGGGAAGCTATCAAAATCAAGAGGCGGGGCAAGATCAGCAAAGGTATCCTCCTCCTGCAGGACAACGCTCCGGTCCACAACTCGCATGTCGCCATATCAGAAGCACGGGCATGTGGTTATGAAATCCTTCCCCATCCTCTCTACTCTCCTGACCTTGAACCCTCTGACTTTCACCTCTTCCCAGCCATGAAGTTGTTTTTGAAAGGAAAGCGTTTCCCAGATGATGCAGTCTTGATTTCTGAAGTCACGTCGTGGTTGGAGGACCAACCTGGGGTGTTCTACAAAAACGGTCTCCAGAGCTGCATCAAACGATGGGAGAAATGCATAACTCTGGGTGGTTCCTATGTAGAGAAAGACTAATAACTGTCAAGTTTCATTGCTCTACTGCTATGGGAAGTGGGTCAGGGGCATTACTTATTGCACGCCCCTCGTAGGTTAAAACTGTATGCTGTACATAAGGTTGCTGCAAAAAAGGTGGGCTCTCTCTACCGTGCTAGAAAGTTACTTACATCTGAAAGTATCTTGTATCTCTACAAGGCCACCATTCGCCCATGTATGAAGTACTGTTGTCACATTTGGGCAGGTGCATCTGCTACTAGTCTTTCGCTCCTAGACAGGGTTCAAAAGAGTCGCCAACTTGATAGGTCCTAAACTGTCATCTAAACTTCAACCTCTGTCCCATCGATATAATGTTGCATCCGTCTGCCTGTTCTACAAGTATTTTAATAGTGAATGCTCCAATGAACTACAAGCCCTTGTACCCCCTCAACGTAAATACCCCCAACAAACCCGACAAGTAGAAAAGTCTTACGCCTACACAGTAGATATCTCTAGATGTAAGAAAGCCTTTTACTCTAATAGTTTCTTCTCCAGAACTGGTAGACTTTGAAACTCCCTTCCGAGTTCCTGCTTTTCAAACTGTACTGACATGCAAAAGTTCAAGTGTAATGTGGATGGACATCTCGCTGCTCAACTCCCTACATAATACCCATGCAACTTATGTCCCCAATAGTAGCCCCTACATCAAAGTGGCACTGTGCCTTGTTTGAGGTGAAAATGGAAAAAAAAGTAAAAAATACCTAACTTTATATAAGAACTGATCCAAAAATATGCTTAAATATGATATTTTAATTTATAAAGATTTCGTTTTATTATTATAGAGCCAGGTCTCTGTTGATTATTATATTGTACCCAATCATTACCGGGACCTTTCTTATAGTTTATTTAAATTCTTGCCTTTATTATCTGTTATTCTGTTTCTATTACTTTTTGAATGTCAGATTTTGTTTAGAACCATAAAATTACAACAAAAGTACATTTTCCCAACATAGAGGTTATCTTAAGATATAAATAAAAAAAAATAAATAAATAAAACATGGCTTACTCAATAATTGTGTTTGTGCCGATTGTTACATAATTGAATCCTTTATAATCTTCAGTTATGCTTTGTTACTTTTCCGTTTAAAAGTTTGATAAGTGATTTATATTTTATGTAGACAACCTTCACTTATCTGCTTTCGATGAAAGAAATATGTGATAATCAATGCTTTAATTGTAATATATACACACACAATGGCTGACACTGGTAATGTGATCTGTATATATTATAAATAGTGATAGGATTATTCCAATATTATTTCCGATCACGATATAATTACCAATTCTGTTTTAAATTCTCGATTCTGATACAATTACTGATTCAGATTTCAATTCTTTTAAAATCTTTTAACATGTAGTTGTAGATTTGTTATTAATTATTTTCTCTGTCAGATTACCGTAAAGACGCATGTATTTTATGCATATTTTCACAAACGTAAATCCTATACTTTTGGGGGTGATCTATAGATTTTAATTACATTGGCAATGTAAAATCAATAAATATTCATCATTTTATTTTTAATAGCAGCAATGGAAGATGAAATTTTAAACAAAATAAAACCAAAAAGATTACAATTAAATGAATCATTTTTAGCATCAGAAAATAAGCACAAATTTTTTCCAATACCGATACCCCAAAAGTTTCCATTTTTTTTTTTTTTTTTTTTTTTTTTTTTAATTCTCGATTCCAATTAATCATCCCAACACTAATTATAAAGTGACTTTGTGTGTTGAAACCAAACTACTATGTAAATTTCGATCTAGACACTTAAAACTTGATATATAGTATATTCAGATATGTGAAACAAATTTAATTTGTTTTTTAGCCAGAACAAATAGCTGTTATGAGATTAAAATTGAAAAATTGGAACTTGGCAGGTGTAAGTCTACTTAATATGTATCATTTACACATACACAAATATACATATATAGGTTTTAAGTTTGTTAATTTGAAAAGTTTTGATATGCATACATCCCTAGATCAGATGGTCGTGAATACCGCTAGAAAGCTAAATGTTTTGGTTTTGATTCTAGCTGATGGCAACCAAGTCATATTTTTTTTTTTAACTACGTATTGAGTACAATATAATGATCAATATAGAATTGGCTCTATAATAATAAATACGAAATCTACATAAATTAAGATATAACATTTAAACATATTTTATAACCAGGCAATGCTAGTAATAAATGCTCTCAAAATTTCAGTTTCTCTAGAATATTTAAGTATTTAGGGGACATAATATTGGCACAGTCTCCCATTTGAAAATCCAATTGTTTCAGAGCTGCATTGAATTTGATTCACAGTCATTAGAAAACCAATTATGCAAGATTCCTTGAATTTCAATTTCTTAACCTTTAAAATTTAGACATTTTCTGGACTGAAAATCGTCTGATGGATTTTGATCCAAATTGGAATAACGGTTCTAGACATAAGGCTTAGCATCATTATATCTTAATTTTAATCTTCATCATGGAACATAAAAGTAGTGCAGAACTGTCCTTTATATAATAGATTTAATTTTATATGACGATTTGAAAAATTATTACAAAAAGTTTTAAGATTTCAGCATATTTTAAACATAATCATAAAATCCAAATACTTAAAAGTTAAATTTATACTTTAAATTTTTTTTTTTTTTTCAGATATAAAATGAGCAAATATGTATCCGTACTAATGATAAGTATAGGTATTGTATTATGCACCATAGCATCTTCAAGCCAAGTGGTAAGTTTCTATTTTTTTTTATTTTTTTATTTTAATCATTCTTCCTTATTCAGTTTTGACATTGAGGGGGCTGTGCCTCAGACTCCAAGGTGAGCAACACTACATAATGTCTTGCACTTGCTTTCCACATTGGCCGATCAAAGGGTTGATATCAGCTAGGTTGCATACAGTCATAGTGGCTGATAGGTCTTCTGGAATTGATGCAAAAATTGGGGCCCTGTTCATGGCTAAACTATCTAAAAGGCTAAGTGTCTAAGGCATCCATAATCCCACTAGTACCCTAGTTTTTAATAAAGCATGATTGAGTCTTTTTTTTTTTTTCTAGATTGTAGCTGCATATTCACCTGATTGGTCCACGATTATTATGTTGAAATTTGTTGCAGATTAGAAATTTTTTGCTTTCATGGCTCTATGAAACCATGTGCACCCCCCCCCTCTTAATAACTGCCACCCCCAGCGCTATTGTATACCATGGTTCTTTTCTATTCTGCCTGTGTTGACAATTGCTAAAGATGAAAGCGCTGACTTACAAGTATATGAAAAATAAAGCAAGAGAAAACACAAAGTCCAACACATTTTGTAGATATCAGTTGTGTGTGTGTGTGTGTGTATGATACTATTATGGAAAACGGCTTTTCAAACACTAGCTTCTACATCTTAGTTGCCTATTGAGGCCACTCTCACGATCTGCTCTGAGCAACCAACTGTTGTTAATGTTACTGAAAACTGTTGTCAACTGTCCTAAACTATAAACTAACTCTTAACTCCTAAATTTATTGACTCGAGGAATAAAAAACCGAAAAGTCTTGCCAGAGTCTTAGAGTAACCAATAAAGCAGGAATAACTCACCTTCTCAGCCACTATCATAACTATTTGAAAACTGATCACTAACCATAAGGCATCTTACTGTCTTGAGAATTCAAAAGACCTTGGCTTCGTCTCCCATCATCTTTTTACTAACCTCACTTCCTATGCTTTTGTTCTACTAATAAACTATTTCCTCCTATTGTTATAGCTTTTTTTCTTTTTTTATGAAGCACTTCCTTAACACTCTGGGAGGGGGCATCCATAGTATCACAGCTTACTGCCATGTAAGATGACAGATTGATAAACAAAAACTGAAAAGAATTTGCACCAAATGTTGAAAACAATTTTTTTAGATGTAAGTATTGACAACAACTTCATACAACAAAATAGTGAGCAGTCGACTACCACCATGAGCATTCAACATGTCACCCAAATAGCAGAAGGCAGCTCCAACATTAAGTAAGGTGCCATCTACATCACGCTCATCTTGACCATTTATTGAGTGAACAACACTTTAAAACAAAAATAATCTATATCAATTCCTAATCTCCCAGTAAAACCACTACATATCTTGTGAATCCTAATCATTGAAAAAACCTGTTAAAAGAATGATAGATATACACACATTACTATTGTAATCTTGCAGGTAGGTAATAATCAAGACACAGTATAAGAAACATAAGTAACAAAAGACACAGTATAAGTAACATAAGTAACAAAAGACACAGTATAAGTAACATAAGTAACAAAAGACACAGTATAAGGAACAAAAGACACAGTATAAGTAACATAAGTAACAAAAGACACAGTATAAGTAACAAAAGACACAGTATAAGTAACATAAGTAACAAAAGACACAGTATAAGTAACAAAAGTATGTTATAGAAGTATACACCATGATTCTGGGACCATAGCTGCCATTAATTGCTGGTATTTACTTGCTTTCCACCACAGGAAGATGGGACACAGTGAGAAAGTAGGGAGAGTAAAGCTGTAGCCCATAAAGGCAGAGCACTCTGGCTTTTTAAAAATTGCTTGGGTAGTCCAATCATCACTCCCTAATCAGGACACCTCAGGCAGTAAGCAATAAATTTACTCGAAAGATAGGAGGCAAAACCTGGGAAGGTTGATCTTTCAGGACTACCCAAAACGAATGCCTCAGCCCGTCAGATAAAAGGTCACTGAAATGGCCCAGTTTCTGTCAAAACTGATTTTCAAAATCGGAATCTCGAATGGCATGTATCATTGATTAGAGCGAGTGGCCAAATGAATGGTGCATCTCGCTGCCTAAGACGTTTAGATGTAACTATATTGTCTTTGGGTAAGTCCATTTATTCCTGAAATGGGTAGATCAGCTTATCTCATAACATTTATTATCTAAATTATTCCTCAAGCTGACTTGTAAACCTGTTTGCATAGATCCGGGAGTTTTAAGCATTTTATTATATTGGAGTTTAACGTGTCTACTGCAATTTTGTATATTCTAGGATCGAAGTTTTCACTTTTGTTCATGTTATCGATTACAAATATGACAAGACAATAAGTTTTCAGTGTGCGAGTTGAAAAATAAAATAACAATATAAGGGAAACAACTCATTGTTAACAGCAAGAGTTACTTCCCTCTTCTAAGGCTGGATAACCAGAGTTAAGCCCTTGCTATGTGAAACTCTCTGAAAAGCAATACTTGATCGTCTAAACAAACACGATTAAAGCAAAGTATTAATTCAACGTAAAAATAAAATATACATATCAGTATGAAGTGTTTTTCTTCTTTGCTTAATGAGACCAGTGTGCGCCTACAATCATTGAAACTGTTATTAAACTTAATCCAACCAAAACAAATCATTTACCTTGACGACATAATGTCTTCAATATAAATTATTTAAATAACTTTACGGAGTAATGTCTAAGACATTACTTCGTAAAGTTATGTAAAGAATTTAGAACACCAAATAATGTTATGTAATTTATTTTTGTTTATTAAATGAATAAAATCATTTGGGGAATTTTTTTTCTGAGACATTTGACAATATAATTATGTTATCAAAGAATACGTCTTTAACAAAGCAAAACTTATCAAGATAAGAAAAGCCCAACACTATTAAGAGGAGCAAATAAATATATTAAATGGAAAATAAGGAATAAAAGTTATAACTTTATTATATCATCAGAATAATAAGGAAAAGTAAAAGAGGAAGATTAAGAAAAAGAAACCTCTTTAGATCATGGCATTTCAAAGCTAAATGCTTCTCATCAGAAGACGTTTGACAATATAATATATTCAATGATGTGACCAATCTCTTTTATTCAGAAAAGCACCAACCACTCCACACGTCTGATTTACACATTACTTAACAATATTCGTCCAGAAGATCGAACGTATATTTCACTGTATCCATGGTGAGGCTCCCCTTGCAATTAATACCAACAGTATGAAGATAGGAGAAAAAAAAGTATTTTTTATAAAACAAAAAAAAAAAAAACGAAAAACGGATATCGTTGAAAGTTTCAGAAAAAAAATTAAATAAATCATTTTGTTTCAGAAAAAAAAAACAAAAAAAAACTTAAAACATTATTTGCTGTGCTAAATTCTTTAGCCCTTTATAACCTGAATTATAATGTGGATGATTAAAAACATTAATTGTTCATTTTAGAAAATTTAAAGGGTAATGATACTATGATTGTCTTCAAACTGAACAAAGCTTCTTTCTTAGAACTGCACGCCTGTGGAACTCTGTTCCGTCTGCCTACTTCCCTCCGGACTACAACTTGGATGTCTTCAAGTCCAATGTTAACAAATTCCTAATGAACCGCCCCCTTAATTAAACACTTCATAAAATCTCCACACTAACGTAATGTACTTGCAATAACCCTTATCCCTGAGTAGCTTCTGGGCCTTGATAAGTGGTGATCACTGTGTAAAAAAAAAAAAAAAAAAAAAAAAAAATTATAGTTAAACTAACATTGAGAATTTTTGTAACTTACCTTGATTATTATCCTTAGCGCTTGAAAAAAGTGTGTCTATAACAACGAATGAAATCCTCCACTCGTTGAGACAGATGGTGGCGAACTGAATGTAAGCAATGGGCAATTATAATCTGGAGGTAACTGGTATCTACTCAGGTACTGGACTAATACATACAAAGCATGTTTGAATCAATTCCCACTTTATTCATGCTGTTATATTCATTTATTTATGACTGAACAAATTAGTTCAACCAGGTCATAAAGGGTTAGATAACTTTACGAAATAATGCTTTCAATGATATGAGATAAAAACAGTAACCTGAACACTCAATCAAAATAATACATTTTTGATACACTCTAATATTCAACTTACCAAGCAACATTTATAAATTTTAATAAGTCTTATTTTATTCATCTGTTGACATAATTAGTTTTAGATGAAAAGCTTTTAATATATACTAGTTCTACCTAACTACCCTCTGGCACCTGGGAGTTTTTTTTTTTGTTTGTTTTTTTTTTAACATTCATTTTCGTTTTATTTTTTTATTTTTAAACTATAATATTTTAGGAGGGGGAAATGAGAGCAATTATTTGTTTTATTAAATAAGATTTGAAAGTTAAATTTTATTATTACTGTATCATCTGGCCATTAAATTATAAATTGAACCAAACTTTAAAGGCAATGTTGTGTTAATCTTTATTGATGAAATTATTGAATGTAAGTGCTTCTAAAGCTTTCACTCTTATAATACACTAGCAAGGGGTACCTGGCGTTGCCCGGGTGTTTTTCGGGGTATGTGAAAAAACCCCGAAAATGTGAGAAAAAAAAAAAAAAACGGGTGCCCGTGAAAAAAAAATGAAGCCTTCACGACGCGCAGTTGGAAAATAGTAAAGTGTTAAAAAAAAAACAGGTGCGCGTTTTTGATTGACGTGACGGCGATAGGTACTCAGCAGTTAGCATTTTGTGCGGGACAGTTTTGAATGAGGTGAATAAATCGGTTTGTTTGTTTTTAAAAACCCACTCCCTGTTTATTAGGAGGAGCAAAATGAAAGCTACAGTCTGATATGACGAAGTCGACATTGAACAAACGTTACTTAGCTCTCTTGAGACAACTGGCTTTCGGCCTGTGATTAGAGTCGAGTTTCGCTTTTTTTTTATACCGAAAACCGAATGTAACGCGTGCCGATGCGGGAAATGTCGAATAATTAACGTTTGAAAGTCAATAAAATTAAATAGACAGGCGAGCTCCGTGGGTAACTCTGAGATATTACAATTTATAGATGATATAAAAAGTTTTAAGAAGTTGTGAACCGAGCAAGCACTTCTCTGAAAGAAGCCTTTTGTGGACATCGAGGAAAAGCATACATACATACATACATACATTTTCGCTTTTATATATATAGATAATGAATTACTAAGAATTTTAAGAAATGACATTTTATTCGACAGTTTAAATCCTTCCAAATTCCTTTTAAATTTCAAAGAGTTACAAAGTATTTGTATTATTTGGAATCTTTAGTCTACTGCTCTCATCTTGCATGTAATTTTTACAACCTTTCGGTCAATGTAACCTCCAACCTTCTTCAGGTGTACCTTGTTGAACTATGGAATGTTTCTGTTGAACTCAGAGATTTAGATGGAATTTAGAACGGAACCCTTTATTTACTTTATGGGTGTAGCATGCTCTTGTCCCATCAACCATGACCGGATAGAGGTCCTAAATAATTCGTAATTGTATTTTTTTTCGTTATTCATACTGAGAATTGAACCTTCATGAGAATATCACTTTTACAATTGATTTTTCCAAGTATAACTACTACACCATAGGTCCTTGTGATTATGTTACATCGACCAAAACATTGTGAAAATTACACTCAAGATGAGAACAGTAGTCCGAAGAGTATAAATAATACCAATAACCAATCCTCATCTCAAAAATTCAGAAACATAAGTCACAAAGTAATTCATTCTTTTTTCAACTATTAGCAAAAGATTAAAATGGCAGATTTAATTTTGTAACAAAAGTTATTTTTTAATAGAATTTAAAAGTTACATTTAGTATTTTACAATATTTTTGCTTTTGGTTTTTTATTAAATAATTAATAAGAAATAAAAAAAAAAATGTGTTATTCAAATACATTCACACAATTTTATTAATACAAACATTCTTTTTTATTTAATTTTAGAAAAGCAGTTCAGAGGAAACTGAACAGAATAAAACCTATGAATATATGATATGGTTAATAGGTGAGTATCATGAAAACTTGTACAGGTCAGGCTGTCTGAAGATGCTGGCTCCCTGAACAAAAATGTGCCAGACATTGATACTGTTTTTTTTTCCTTTCCCTTTGTAAAAATCA
>NC_136486.1:38801565-38839065 GCF_053919585.1 Euprymna scolopes | reverse complement strand
ATCGGATTTTGCATACAAAAGTATTTGATGAAACAAGTAAGTCAAAGATTTTACTTGATAACAAAAAAGTAAAGCAGAGGGAATATGGTGAAGAAAAAGGTGATTACATGTGAATGGATAATCTGGTGAAAGATAAATAATCCAATGACGGTAAAATCCAAAACTATAACTTCAAGAAAGTTAATTGAATTTCCATTTGCACAAGTAAAATCCAAGGAAATCCCGTATTTGGAAGATGGTTCAAAATAATCCAAAGGCCGAAATCCATGGAATAATTCAAATATGTACAAGAGAAAAGGGGAAAAATTCCAATAATATTAATAAAAGAAAAATAAGATATGCTTTTCAAACTACTGCCAATACATAAATATATATTTATTTAAATAAATTAAATATATATTTAAATAAATTAAATATATATTTATACATAAATATATATTTATGTATTGGCAGCAGTTTGAAAAGCATCTCAGCAGGGTTTTTTTCGTGGATTTTTGGAAATTTATAGATTTTATAAAGATGGAAAATTTAACTTAAGTACATTATTCTTCAAGTTTGCAATAATGGCCTAAACAATTCAAATGAACATAAGCAACATGCAAGCAAAGCCAGTTATAGAATTCAGATATTATCATCTATATATATAAAAGCGAAAATGTGTGTGTGTACTTTTTGTGTATGTCCGGCAAAGGCTTTTGGGGGGGGGGCACTCAGTCGGGTCACTCCTTCCTAAAACTTTTTATATAATGTCTAAATCATAATATCTGTGAGTTACGAACGGAGGTCGCGACTTTTACATGCTATTTTCGAGATTTTTTTTTGATCGCTGCATTTTTGTTTCGCTTTTCAGTATAAAAAAGTGAAACTGTGAAAACGAATTTGTGTTCTCGGCCCTATGTGCCAGAAAGTAAGTTAGATTTGGTCAATGGTGAGGGAAAAAAACCTGTCATATCATATCAAACAATTGCTATTCATTTGATGAGGGGAAACAAACAAATACGCAGAAACTGGCTTGCAGTGCCAAACTTAAGTCGCATGATGTTTGACCTTTATTAAATTCTCGCACCTGTCAATTTCACTTTATAAACGTTAAATTAAGACAGTTTTCACTTCCTCTCCCCTCGTGGCCAAGCGGGTTAGATGTCATGTTTTTTCCCCTTTCTTTTCCACCTTCACGTCAAGGCTTTGGGTTCGAGCCTATCTTCCTACCAAAACTTTTTTTTCTTTTACTTAATCTACTCCCCAACACACACACCTCCAAACACCCGGGCAATGCTGGGCACCCCCGCTAGTACTTAAATAAAGTTCTTCTAGATCCTAAAATTTTAAATATAAGTCCATCTTTATAATAAAATACGATAATGTAATTACGTATCCGCATGAGTAGCAGACTATTTTGTATTAATTTGGATTAGAAAAATTGGTTTGAAACTGGTTAAATAACAAATAAATAAAATACAGTAATAAGGCATTACTAAAATACAAGGATGTAGTTAAGTATTTTTCCCCCTTTTTCTTGGGTGACAGATTTTAATTGCAGACAATCAAAACATCAGAAAAAAAAATTTTGACATCACAAAATGGACGCGATTAAAATATTGAGAATTCAAGTAAAGAAGAAATAAAAAACAGTACAATACACACGTTTGTGATGTTTAGAACGAGTGGATTTCAGAAAATAAAGTAAGTGAAAAATGACTTATTGTTTAGTTAAATACTAGAAGGCTACCCAGTTGCAAAATGTGAACAAACATTATATTTTAACCAATGCAAAACTCTTATTTATTATAAACTAGCAGGGGTTCCTGGCGTTTCCCGGGTGTGTAGAGGTGTAGTAAGGAACCGGGGCGAGAGGGAGGGTAGAAGTGGTAGTAGGGTGGGAGAAATCAAACCGACAGTAAGCAGTTTCAGTGAAGAGAGGTGTTTAAAAACATGTGACGTCTTTGCCGATGTGTCCATGACAAAACTGAAAGTCGTGAGCGTCAAAATTAAGCATAGTCAATGCAACGATGATGATGACTTGCTAAAATGTCGGCGAAGAAAAGCGACCCTTCCTTGTACAAAATGGCTGAGTTAAGGGTGAAGGGGTGAATGTTTTTGACTAATTTTTCGATATTTGTCATCCGAAGGATCAAGATTTAAAACTATACTGGTTTTGTCACATTCTGATGCATCTGTTGGAAGTTTTTGCGAGAAATACAAACATACACGCATTTTACCCTTTATAAATATAGATTGTTTGGGCTGTTATTGTAAGGTTATGTTTTCAACTGTTTCACGACTGTGCATGCACGGTCCTGAACCATAACAGCTTCCTTATAATAAGTATAAGTTGGTTTGAAAACACATGTCAAGCTAATCTGATGGTTATCGTACTTAACTCACTCTCTTTAGAAATAAAAGTTAAGCCCTCTTTAACTAATTAAGAAAACTCGGTAAACATTAGCATAAATGTAACATCCCAACTTCTGGTCATCGAATACTCTCATGACTGTTTACTATTTATGTCCACCGATTTCGCATTTATAGGCACTTAATTTTCTGGAGGTAAGATGTTAGCCCATAAAATCATGACTTCATGACTAGGTTTGAATTTCCTGACCAGGAGTAATTATCACTTCCTACACTGATGATTGCACAAATATTAAACACTAGTGTCTGTAAATATAAAAATAATGGTTAATATCCATGTAAAAAATATATATAAAATTGTGATATTTTTTTCTTTCATTTGTATATCCACAGCATGCTCTACCCCTGCCTGGATTTTTATTCTTCACTGCTGATATCTACAAATCTGCTCTTATGTTTTCTCAATCAGGTAAATGATTTTTTTTGTTTTTACTTATAGATTAACATCATCGTCATTACTAATGGATTCAATTTTTATAAATATATTATACAGTCACTTATGAAAATCAGACATTTACAGATATGAATGACTCTAATAATGAGTATACAAGTTAGAAAAGGATTTCATCCAAGGCATGAAAATTGTTAAACAAAATGTTTTTACAATAGGCTTTAAAAATAAAGGTACAAGATACAATTTGAAATTTATTTATCTTCAAAGTGCACTTTTATAAATTTTACAAAGTAAGGTATAAAAATTTAATTTAAATTCAATCAAAAAATTACCTTGGATTTATTTTATGTAATGTACATTCTGTTGCACTTTTAAAAAAAAAATCATTGGAATTTTTATATCTATATCATTAATTACTAGATGAAAGATAATGGAAGAGAAAAGGTAATCCTCCACCAAGCCACAAAGTCTATTTTGTACTCTGTCAAGGCAGGATAGGCTGTTTTTAGCAGCTGCTGCCCAGATGTGGCAGCAGTACTCCATCCTTAGACGTACTTGGCTTTTATATAGATAGAGAATTGCATCAGTAGTGAGATATCTTTTGGAGCGGTAGAAGGATCCCACCATTTTCCCAGCGACCTTGGCCACAGAATTGATGTAAGTGTTCCATTTCAGATCAGAAGTAATGGTCAAACCCAGAAGCTTATCAAAACATGGGGTCTCCCCCAGACAAGAGCCATCCATTTCAATTGATTCCAGATGGGGATCAGAGCGTTTATGATGTAATGATAGGACCTTGGTCTTAGATGCATTAAAGGTAACCAGCCACCTCTTCCCCCACTGTACCACGCGCTCAAGATCTGAGGAGAGAGAATCAGAGAGAACATTGTCATTTACAGCCTTTGATGTGTTGCCATAGATAGTCGTGTCATCAGCATAGATGTCAACAAATGATTTTAGTATGTGTTTTAGGAGATCATTGATGTAGATCAGGAAGAGAGTTGGGCCCAAGATAGACCCTTGAGGGACTCCAGCATTAATACTGTGAACGTCTGATTTCTGCCCATCAACCACTACTCTTATGAGCCTATTCAGAGAGAAATGATTTAATGATTGAGAAAACATTTCCAGTTATACCGTAGCTGGACATCTTCTGAAGTAGGCCTTTATGCTATACCTTATCAAAGGCCTTTGATATGTCAAGAGCAATTGCCCTAGAAATGAAGCCTTTGTCGAGAGATTCGCTAATCCTATGAGATATAACCGTTAGCACGTCTGCTGTAGATCTAATAGTAGTAGTAGTAATAACAATAATAATAATAATAATAATAATAATAATAATAACATATATATATATGCAATCATTTTTAATATTTTTTAGTTATATATTATGATGATAATAATAATAATAGGCTTTGAAAAATTTACAACGCTAAAATATTATTATTTTTTATTTTTTCATTAAATGAATAAAATCGTATTTTACATTTTTTCTGGGACTTTATGTGGTATATTACCCTTTTCAAAGATTTTTTTTTCTTTATTTTGCTGGGCACATTAATCGCAAGATGTAGACACATCGTGGAGAGAGAAAAGTATACACCTAATCTTGTTAACGAGTGTTGTGAAATCTGAATCCAATATGTCTGCATGGCGCTATTTGGAGTGTAAATAGTTTGGTCACATTATTAAAAACATTATATCGTAAATAATAATGATGTTATGGGCTACAGTTTCCTGCTAATGTAATGTAGATTTCATTTCTTTTTTTTTTTTTTTTTCAGCACCAATGTTCATTCCACTGTTGAATCTTGCCGTGCCAAAGATGTGGATTTATCTCCTTGGAAATGTTCTCACTCAGTATCCTTTCACTTCAATCAATTGAGAGATGTCTCTCTTAACTTATTTTTAGATACATTAATTATCGGCGACTATATATATATATATATATATATATATATATATATATATAATACTTGTTTATTGTTATATAAACATGCTCACATCCCGCTGCTACAAATAGCCACTTGTTTCAATCAAACAACAGATATCATCAGGCAGCGACTTGACTATTCAAAAGTTCAATGAATAATGGATTTTTATTTTAGGTAGGAACTCTTTAGAAGTTGGAGTTAAAAAACTTAAAACACAGGACTTTAATTAAATAAAAAAGTAAAAAGGGAGAGGCAATTTAAATAAAGTTAAAAAAATTTCAATGGGGAGAGAGTGATTGAGAAGAGAAAAAAGGAATAGAGACAGAAATAGAGAAAGAAAATATAGAGAAAACAAAGAAGAGGTGATGGAGTTTGCTAAACTCCTGTCTGATATAAAAGACACTGAAATTGAAATTGTACGGACATGTAGAAATACTACATTAATTAGTGGAAATGATCAGTGGTTGAAAAAAGATCAAAATGACCTGTTTGACATTTCCATGGGGTCTTTGGATTCGGCTGAAATGACAGACTTAGTAGGTCTATTCATACTATACAACTTAACCAAAGACATCAATGTCATGGATATAGGCTTGTATCGTGATGATGGACTGATGATCATCAAGGAATCCAACGGCCCTAAATGTGAAAGAACCAAAAAGATTATCTTAAATGAATTCCGTAGAATTAAATTAAAAGTGGATATTATATCAGATGTTAAAACTGTAAATTTTTTGGATGTGAACTTTGATTTAAGGAAAGGCATCTACCAACCATATAGGAAGGAAAACTTAAACCCAATTTATGTACACCCCCTATCAAATCACCCAAAATCTATCATTAGGCATATCCCCAAATCCATTAGTAAAAGAATCAGTGACAATTCTTCCAATCTTGAAACATTTAATAAACATAAATATTTCTATAACAGGGCCCTTAAGGATAGTGGATACAAAAACACCCAAATTGAGTTCATAGAACCAACACACACAAATACAAATAGAAACCGTAAGAGAAAAATCCTGTGGTACAATCCCCCTTTTAATCTGAAACTTAAAACAAATCTAGGAATGAAATTCTTAAACTTAATTAAAAAGCACTTCCCTATTAATAATATACTACATAAAATTTTCAATAAAAATACAATAAAACTTAGTTATAGCTGTAATGAAAACCTTGAAAAAATAATTAAAAAACATAATAACAAAATATTAAACAAAAATAGCACACCCATTGCTACCGAAAGTTGTAACTGTAGAATTAAATCAAAATGCCCTCTTAAAGGAAATTGTCAAATTACTTCTGTAGTGTACCAAGCAACTATTTCTACTAAGGAAAATCCGAATGAAAAAAAATATTACATAGGAATGACAAATAACAATTTTAAAGAAAGATTTACCGGTCACAAGTGCTCTTTTGAAAATAATGAGTACAAAAATAGAACTTCCTTGTCTAAATATTACAATGAACTAGTAGAGCAAGGTTACTCCCCAATAGTAAATTGGAAAATTTTAAAGAAAGCGAAAACCTGTTCATCTTTAAACTCGCCTTGCTACCTATGTCTTTATGAGAAATTATTTATACTTACTTTTAGAGAAAGAGATAAATTATTAAATAAGAAGCATGAAAATTCAATTAATTGCAAACATTATAAAACCCATCTTTTAAGTAATTTAGTTTAGATATAAAATTTAAATAAATTAAAAATTGTCACTGATTTCTATAATTTATTAATATTCTATTAATATACTTTCTCCTCTCCTGATTTCATTCTTTACTTCTCCTATCTTATATACCTGTGTGTCTATGTGTATATGTATGTGTCTATGTATTTATTTTATGACCGTGTGTACTTAGATCTATATATTTCTATATTATTTGGTATAGCCTCCCATGTTTATTCAATCCATTTGTATGTTTCTATGTGTGTATGCATCTATCTGTACCCTTGCCAAATTATTTGTATTCTTATGTATTTCTATATATATAATTTATGTAAATTATACATATTTATGTGTGAGTATATATATATGTGTGTGTGCGTTGTTGTTTATTAGTATATGATTGTGTGCATATATTTGTGTATTTTTTGTATGTATGTGTATACATAAGATTATATATATATATGTATATATATATATGTGTGTATATATATATATATATATGTATATATATATATATGTATATATGTGCTTATTAATATGTCGGTTGGTTCTCTGTGAGTATATACATATGTATCTTATTATTTTTAATTTGGGTACTATCTACCTGTGCGTCGCTATTTTTGAGTATTTCGTTGATTTAATTACTTCTTTTGCCTGAATATATTTATAGGTAAGTGTACTTGTATCTGTGTTATTAGTAATCTGGTATTGAATGTATTATTTTGTGATTTAATATGACTTTATATCTATACTTAAATAGCTTAAACTTCCAACTTAATAGTATAGTTACACCTTTACTTATGTGCATGTATATGTGTATATATATATATATATATATGTATATATATATATGTGTGTGTGTATGTGTGTGTATATTTGGGTATATATATGTGTGTGTGTATATATATATATATTTGTATTGTATTCTTTTTATATACATAAATATTAGTAGTTTTTTATTTATAATTATTGGACCTATTTAATTTATTTAATCCCCTCTTATGGCTAAATATATTATATTAAAAAGATAATAAATATTAATTTTATTCTGTTTTTATTATTATTATTATTATTATTATTATTATTTTTATCATTACTATTATGTTTATTGTTATTAATAATAATTTTATATTGTTTTATCATTATTTTCTTCTTTTATTCATATATTTATCTAATAAAAACGCGAAAACTTTAAACTTATATCATTTAGCATAAAGGGCCTAATTAATGGTAGACGTATGTTTGAATTGCGTTGATTTTACTCGTGGACGTATGTAAGAGGATAAATATGCTAGCCGAATACATTCACTGCCTTTTTTGACACGTTCATTTCTGACGCTTGGATTGTATCTTCTGTTTGTATTTGTAATAATATGTTTCATTACTGAATTGTATAATTGTTCATAAATTGGTTGACACGCAGATTTTTTCTTTTTCTTTTTCTTTTTCTATATACTGTCAAATTCTTACTTTCTCTCTTTCCCTATTTAACTAGATCTCATTATTCTTTCCTTTTCCTTCTAGTTCTTATTCTCTTTATTATAACCATTTATTTCTTTTTTCTTTTCTTCTCCATATATATATATATATATATATGTATGTATATATATATATATATATATATATATATTTTCTCTCTTCTTTTTTTCTCTATTTTGTTTTCTCTATATTTTCTTTCTCTATTTCTGTCTCTATTCCTTTTTTCTCTTCTCAATCACTCTCTCCCCATTGAAATTTTTTTAACTTTATTTAAATTGCCTCTCCCTTTTTACTTTTTTATTTAATTAAAGTCCTGTGTTTTAAGTTTTTTAACTCCAACTTCTAAAGAGTTCCTACCTAAAATAAAAATGCATTATTCATTGAACTTTTGAATAGTCAAGTCGCTGCCTGATGATATCTGTTGTTTGATTGAAACAAGTGGCTATTTGTAGCAGCGGGATGTGAGCATGTTTATATAACAATAAACAAGTATTATCAGCTCTTTTTATTGAGCACTATCTAACAACCTCGTTGAATTCATTAGTCCATTACTTTTGAAAATAAAAACCCCGAGTATATATATATATATATATAAGTCGCCTATAATTTCATGTATGTGTTTCATTGAATAGCAGAAGACCACTAACGAACTCTCTCTCTCTTATATATATATATATATATATATATATATATATATATATATATATCTCAGAAGTGGGGAGACTGCTGAAAAACTATGATTCCCAACTCTTGTAAAAACTCCTCACTTAGACTCAACATATTAAAAGTAAGAAGTCAATTGAAAAAAATTGACTTCCAACTTGGTTAATAAAAAACAAGAACAACTTCAACAAAAATTAGCAACCCCCAATACTAACTTCTCACTTTTGATCTCTGTCTCTTTTTTTTTCTCTCCTTTATTTTTTTTCTTTTTTTTTCTAATCACTACAGATTTATATATATGAAATCCGCACAACACCAGACTACTATATGTAATACTTGACACTCACGACATCAATAGATATACTCTATGTAATTCTCAATAGGGAACAGTACAACTACCATCACAACCCTAGACTACTAAATAATACTTTTATATATAATACATATATTTATAATTATAAATAATAATTATTCTTTATATCTACACACACAGGTGTTTCATGCTTTCACAATCATCAGTGTAGGAGGTGACAATTCCTACTAGTCAGGAGATTAGAACCCAGCTATGAAGCCACCTTTGACTCCATTTGCTAAGCCTTTATCTCTCGGCCACTAAACAATTGCCATGGGAATAAAGGGAATTAACAACTTACAAACGCTAAGTTCGGGCATACACAGCCTATAGTGTTCAAACGAATGAAAGTCATGCATAAACGCAAGTTGATTGCCTTTTATCTTTTATTTCCCAGACATTAAATATTCTTAAAGGGGTTTGATAATTATAATTTAAAACTTTACATTTCGTGCACAAGCATATGTATGTGCATATGTGCACATAGGTATACATATCATGCATGCTAGCATATGCATCTGTTTGTTTGTGTACGTACGTGTTAATATACGCACGTTTCTTTCTTGTCTGCACAAGAGAAATACACACTTTGCTTCTTCGCTGTGCAAAGCTAATAACTCACCATCACTGAACACCAGTTGTTTCCCTTTGATCCCTTCTAGATTTATGCATGTAAACATTTATACTTTTAAATGAACAATTTAAATGAAGCACAAAGTGATTTTAACCTGATATTAATTTCACAAACAAATAATTTTAAAATTTGAATTTTTTTTTCTTGAGGGAGAAGGAGGGTTTTTTTTTAATCTGACTTAATTAAAAAAAAAAAAACTACAGGCAAATCTTTATGATATACATACCACTCATGGCTTAATCACATTGACACACTGGTTCCCATCAGCTCACTAAACAACCTTGAGCCTAGTTAGTACTAAAATGAGTGACCATTTGAGAATTCCAAATGCTGTATGTGCTCTTTGCTAATCTTGGCATTATTTTCAAATCATCTAGCATTTCTCCTTACCACTGGACTCAAGCAGTGCAAATTCAGGAGGAGTGTGGTTAGAGATAGTGCAACCCTTGCCTCACAGTTACATCCGCAGCTACTCTAACAGGCGGTATCCATTGTCTCCTGAGACTAAACAGACACATCAACCAGTCATAGAATTAAGATGTCAATTGATCAAGTATTTCTTTTTTTAAATAATCAAATGAAATTTTATGACAAGAGAAACAAGAGCTGGGAGCTGCCGTGTTGTTTTAGAATTTGTTAAAATTTAGGGGCGATAATTTGAATTCAACTACTGAGATTTTGTTTATATTTAAAATAATTAAAAACTTTTTGTTTCGTTGAAAATTTTAATTTTCTTATTTAAAAAAAATGCTATGTGATTTTTGAAATATGACATTTTCATTCTGTGATACATATGTATACCAAAGATTTTTCTGTCATTTTACTTTCTTTTTTTTTTTTTTTTAATTAAGTTGGATTGTAAAGAAGGACCTGTTTTTAATACATAATTTGTCATTTAGATATGAGAGTAGAAAGTGGATCTTGAATTTACTTTCAACATTCTTGTCACAATCACTTCTCTTCTTCTGTCCTTTAATCCTTACAATTTGTGAGTGATATTTCTGACAAGGGAGAAATAATTGCTGTTTTTTGGGGTTGGAATCTATTTATATAACATTTATCCATGATTAGTTTTTGACCTTGAAGTGATACTTTAGCTTCATACTTTTTTAAAAATGTGTAATTTTATTTATATTTTTGTGTGTTTCTTTTGGCTTTTGGTTACTTATTAAAATAGCACACATCGGGCTGTGAAGATATTGGCTTCCTGACCTAAAAGGCACCAAACATTGATGTTATTGTCTTTTTATTAATTTTCCCTTTGCAAAATTCAATCATGTTCTGCGAAGTCAAAAATAAAAACAACAATTTTCCTCTACAAAACAACCAAACCAAACACCATGAATAAATATTTGAAGATATAAAGAACTGCAAAGATAAAAACTTTTTTTTTCAAAGTGACTGGATTCAATATTAAATAATCTAAAAATAATTTATATGGCATAAACCAAATCAAACTAAACTAAACCTTATTAAAATAAACATTATAGCCAGATTAGATAAATGTCAGAAAATCGCATTTGACAACACATGCCATAGCTTTCTACAGCTTCCAAAAAAATTGCCCAAAAAAATCCTCACACGTAAAATGTTTCTTCTCCCATGTCATTTGGTTTTTACTAGTAAGCTTTAGTGATTGTTCACATTGCTGATCTTTTAAACCGACACATTTAAGGTGAAAACTTTATTACATACTTACGTGTCCTGGCGAAATTAGTATCAATTCAAAAAATTACAAAAAACGATTCAATAGAAAACAAGTAAAAATCGAATTATCGAGTTTTGTTGTACAATTTAATATGAAAGAGTTGTGCGACCAAGTTAAACTGACTTATCTCCCTTGGCTTAATTAACTTGAATAAAAAATACCTCATTTTTAAATGGAATGTAATTGTGGCTGATATTTTGTTAAAAATACATCTAACACATCTTCTACATCATTTTTTGTAATTTTTATTAATTTCGCCATGACACATAAATACATAATGTTTTCACTTGAAATGTGTTTAAAAGATCTCCAATGTGAACAAGTCTTTATGCTTTTTACTGTATTGCCTTTATGCTTTGGTTACTTATAAGTCTAAACATTTAAAAAAGACAAGCATGCAATCTTGCAACGAGATAACAGTGAAAAGAAAGTTGTAAAATATAACTAGAGATTCCTAGTCGTTTCCATAGAAGTGATCGTTTTGGCAGCTTTTTGGAGATTCGTTAATCAAGGCCCACAAATGAACGAAGGTATGTTTTCTTTATTGGCAAGATGCATAACCACCTAGAGCTGTAATCTGACTCTTTGTATAATTTGTATTGTAAATGTCCTGTAACCTTTACCACACAAACATCCACAAGAAATTATAAACAATAGACAATACAAGGAAACCATTATATACACCCGTTTATTATATACACTCCTAGATCATTTTTTGTAATTTTTATTGATTTCACCATGATACATGAGTACATAATGTTTTCACTTGAAATGTGTTGGTTTAAAAGATCTCCAATGTGAACAAGTCTTTATACTTTTACTATATTGCCTTTATGCTTTGGTTACTTATAAATCTAAACATTATAGTTGATATATTTTCTCTCTTTATTTCATTTTCCTTAATTCCTCACCCCAGATATGTGTGCATCCGCAGCGTCTTCATCCTGACGACAGAATGTACTTCACTAACTGTAACTCTCGTAGTGACACTGAGAAAGTTTGCCAGCCTCATTTTTTCTATTTGGTATTTCCATAATCCTTTTACGACATTCCATTGGATTGGCGCCTCCCTCGTCTTCATCGGTACACTCGTCTTCACAGAAGTATTACAGAAAGTGCAAGCAGCAATATTACCAAAGAAAAAACAGCTTTAATGAAAATGGATTTTAGAAGTTTTCAAACAAAAATGGATGTTTGGAAAAGATTTTATTTTTTTGTTTGTATCTTTATTTTTAATTATTTGGTACTTATGCATACTAAGGATCATGCTATTGTCGGAATTTTCTGGGCAATTTACGTAGAACGCCAGAAGATGCCAAACGAAAGTTTTATGGGGTTTTTTTTTTTTTCACTCAAATCCTGGCCAATTTTTTCAATAAAAATATATTATTTCAAAGATAATTCAATGAAAAATGAAAACGATATTCTTTTTGTTATGACGTTTCTGAATTTTTGAGATGCGGATTGGTTATTCATATCACTTAATCCATCGAACTACTGTTCTCATTTTGAATGTGATTTTCACAATGTTTCAATCGACCTTTGGTATCTTGTTGAACTCGAGAATTTGGATGGAATTTCGGACGGAACCCTTTATTTACTTCATGGGGTTAGCATGCTCTTGTTCTATCAGCCATAACTGGATAGAGGTCCTAAGTAAGTTGTAAGTAATTTGAAGGTTCAAGTCTTAATTGTGAATTATGGTGCCTCTCATCTTGGGGAGGCTCCATGTTTTGACAAGCTTCTGGGTTTGACCTTTACTTCTGATCTGAAATGGAACACGTACATCAAATCTGTTGCCAGGGACGCTGGGAAAATGGTGGGATCCTTCTACCACTCCAGAAGATATCTCACTACTGATGCAATTCTCTATCTGTATAAAAGCCAAGTACGTCCAAGGATGGAGTACTGCTGCCATATCTGGGCAGGAGCTACTAAAAACAGCCTATCCTGCCTTGACAGAGTACAAAATAGACTTTGTGGCTTAGTGGGGGATGCCCTTTTCTCTTCCCTGCAACCTCTCTCCTACAGAAGAGACGTTACGAGCCTGTCTTTGTTTTATCGTCATTTCCATGGCATGTGCTCGCCTGAGCTCCAATCCCTTGTCCCCCCCCCTCGCCAATCTTTCACGAGAAACACCCGTCTGGCTGAAACTACTGTCAATAATTTTCCCCACTCTTTATCTGTGCCTAAATCCAAACTTAGATTCCATGAGCAAGGCTTCTTTCTTAGAACTGCACGGCAGTGGAACTTTCTGCCGCCTGCTTCTCACCTGACTACAACTTGGATGTCTTCACGTCCAACATAAACAAACTCCTGACAAACACCCCCTTAAGTAAGACACTCTATCAAAACCACCAATACTAATGATTACTACAATGCTATCTCATTGATTACTGTACACGCAATAACCCATAACCCTGAGTGGCCTTCGGGCCTTGATAAGTGGTAACCCCCATGTAAAAAAAAAAAAAAAAAGAAAAAAGAGTAGTGGTCGATGGACAAAAATCAGAAACCTGCAGTATTAATGCTGGAGTCCCTCAGGGGTCCATCCTGGGCTCAACTCTCTTCCTGATCTACATCAATAATCTCCCTAAACACATACTTAAATCATTCGTTGACATCTATGCTGATGACACGACCATCTACGGCAACACATCAAAGGCTGTAAATGACAAAGCTCTCTCTGATTCTCTCTCCTCTGATCTCGAACGAGTGTTTCAGTGGGGGAAGACGTTGTTGGTTACCTTTAATGCATCTAAAACCAAACTCCTATCTTGACATCATCAACGCTCTGATCCCCATCTGGCATCAATTGAAATGGATGGCTCTCGTCTAGGAGAAGCCCCATGTTTTGACAAGCTTCTGGGGTTGACCTTCACTCCTGATCTGAAATGGAACACGTACATCAAATCTGTTGCCAGGGACGCTGGGAAAATGGTGGGATCCTTCTACCACTCCAGAAGATATCTCACTACTGATGCAATTCTCTATCTGTATAAAAGCCAAGTACGTCCAAGGATGGAGTACTGCTGCCATATCTGGACAGGAGCTGCTAAAAACAGCCTATCCTGCCTAGACAGAGTACAAAATAGACTTTGTGGCTTAGAGGGGGATGCCCTTTTCTCTTCCCTGCAACCTTTCTCCCACAGAAGAGACGTTACGAGCCTATCTTTGTTTTATCATCATTTCCATGGCAGGTGCTCGTCATAACTCCAATCTCTGGTCCCCCCTCGCCAATCTTTTACAAAAAACACTCATCTAGCTGAATCCACTGTCAAAAATATTCCCCACTCTTTATCTGTGCCTAAATCAAAACCTAGATTCCATGAACAAAGCTTCTTTGTTAGAACTGCACGCCTGTGGAACTCTGTTCCGTTTGCCTGCTTCCCACCTGACTACAACCTGGATGTCTTCAAGTCCAACGTAAACAAATTCCTGATGAACCGCCCCCTTAAGTAGACACTTTATTCTCCACACTAACGTACTGTACTTACAATAACCCTTATCCCTGAGTGGCTTCCGGGCCTTGATAAGTGGTGACCACCTTGTAAAAAAAAAAATCCAGTCATGGCTGATGGAACACAAGAACATGCTACCCCCGTAAAGTAAATATAGGGTTCCGTTTGAAATTCTAAGTTCCCGAATTCGATAGAAACGTTCTTGAGTTTGACAAGATACAGAAGAAGTTCATAGATTACATCGACAGAAAATGTGAAAATGATTCTCAAGATGAGAACAGTAGTCCGATGAATCCAAATAAAGCAAATGTTTTTTTGTTGCTATGAAGAAAATACAATGAATAATTATTGGACAATATTTATGGAACTAATTTTTTTTTTTTTTAATGATTTTTTTTCATTATTTATATATTTCTTTTTATTCACACCAAGGTAAATATTTAGGATTTTGTTTAATAATAAACAAATTTGCTCAGCATTTTGGCACCTTTTAGTGTTTTATGCAAACTGCTCGAAAAATTCCAATGATAACATGGTCCTTATTTTACATACATATACCAATTATTTGGTACTTGTACAGTTTAATCAAGACATTAAAAAATGAAAATATCAAAAAAAAGGTTATATTGTACGTATCCGTTCTGATCTGAAGATCTCCGAAAAAAATTTCACTTAATTTAATCGAGTAGTTTTTTTTTTTTTTTTTTTTTTCTTTTTTTTACAGCGAAAAAACACGTTTTTATGACAGCACATTGAAGGCAGACCTCTTGGATTTTTTCTTAATTTTTGTTTGGAGTTTAGAAACGCCATGGGAGATAACTCAATTTAAAGCGCCAACACTCCCTCCCCTCTTTAATACTAGCTTTTCTTCCTAAAAATCGAACCTTTTGCTCGGTATCATAACAAATTGTTTTTTCGCTGTAAAACAAAAACTACTTGATGAAATTAAGTGAATTTTTTTTTCGGAGAACTTCATTCCATAACAGATACGTACAATTTAAATTTTTTTGATATTTTCATTTTTTAATGTCTTGATTAAACTGTACAAGTACCAATTATTTTAATAGATGCTTTTTTTTTTGTTTACAGTTAAATCACATAGTTACATCATTTCTTGTTGGATGACCAAAGTTAAACCACATTCAACCTTGTTAATACTTCTATGGCTGACCATTTGAAAATACTAGGTGCTGTAAGCAAATACAGATCCAGGAGTATAAATGGGTACCAACCTTGCTGGTAGTATAATCAGTGACAGACTAGTAGCCTGCCATTGGGGACGGTTCATGCCATCCCTTTCACTTAACTCTATAAAATTGGGGTTGAGCATCAATCTTATTACATTGTTTTTTTTTTGTTTTTGTTTTTTATATTTGTTTGTTTTTTATCTTTTGTTATTTCTATTTTATTTTTTGTTATTGTTTTTTTTTGTGTTGACCTACTTTTACATGATGTTGATTATTTTTATTTTTTATTCTTTCAATTATTTTTTTATTCACCCAAACAAGGCATATAACTATGGAAGCATAAGGGGGAAGGGGGTTACTCTGATAGGGGCCAGATTTATAGAGGGAACCTGGGTTGGGAGTTAAGCAGCAAGACATTTGTTCACATGGCATTTAAATTTCTGCATTTTGGTTATGTCAGGGAAATAAGGAGCAGGAACAGACTTTAAAAGGGAAGTGGTCCAAGGAGAAAAAATATGAGAATAGAAAGACTCCCAGCTTCTAGAAGCCTCTACATTAAAGGAATGAGATTTAGCAGCTAGTCAGGTGAATCAGGGGTAATTTATAACATATGCTATTTAATTACCATTTTAATTTCCAAATAGTTAAATAAATCTAACCAGAAGACGTTTGTAGAAAATATATTCACTGCATCATGAAATATATATTTTAAAAGTAACAAAATAGGGAGATAATTCTGTTATAATATTTTTGAAATATAAATAATAAAAAAATCTTTTTTATTTTAACCAAGTTCAGAAAATATCATTGGTAATTTTTTTTTCTTTTTTGTAATTTACAAATTTTGAGGTTTCAAATTAATATGTAAAAATTAAAAAAAATTAGTTTATTTCTAATTCTTAATTTATTTTAAAATACTGTTAGACTAATTTGGACTAATATCTTATATATATATATATATATATATATATATATATATAAGGTGTCTCAAAAAAAATGTAAAAATGTACTCACAATTTTAATGACAATAAAATGTTTATTTATGAACATAGCGTAAAATGGAATAGTTTTGATTACAGAAGACAAATGTAATTGAAGAACCATGTTTGCAAATGTTCCAATAGATGACCACTATTGTCTAGACAACACTGATAACAGTTAAAGTGTAAGTACGTTTTTTAAGACCCCCTGTATATATATATATATATATATATTGTAATATCTAGTCTAAAACAAGCCCTATTCAATCTACAGTCCACCAACTTTTGCCCGAACCTACATATACATATTTTACAGTATTTTGATTTTGTTTTATAATAGCTCTTTTTTTCTAACAACTTTTCAAACAGCATCAGAATAATTTAAAACAAAACAAAAAAAAAATTAAAATATTTGTATAATGTCAAAATTATTTTGACGTTATTTCTTTAAAAAGTTAAGCGAAAGATAGCTATTGAAACAGATTCTTATTGTTAAGTGTATATTTTTAAAATGTATCCACATATTGCAATGACATACATATTGCAATGACATATATATTGCAATGACATATCCACGTATGCTTCTTTTTATTCTTCAGTATTAAAGGAAATTTTAAAACAAAACAAAACAATCAGCAAATTAAATGCCGAAAACTACAAGTCACTGCCTCATTTATTATTCCCCATTTTGGTTTATTCTTTTCTTTTTAGCTGTTAGAGAATTTTTTAAGTATACTTTGTACTTTTGTCTATCTGTTACAAAATGTGAAATCTGGTAAACACATATCCATTAGTTTTAAATTTTACGAAGCTTGCATTTATTAAAAAAAAAAAAAAAAAA
Source organism: Euprymna scolopes (assembly GCF_053919585.1). NCBI lineage: Eukaryota > Metazoa > Mollusca > Cephalopoda > Sepiida > Sepiolidae > Euprymna > Euprymna scolopes. Next base: position 38,821,356 of record NC_136486.1, on the reverse strand, counting down.
AAATGAATCTCGACTGTTTTTTTTTTTTTTTTCTTGTGAGGATTTTTTAGTTTGTCTTGATAAAGTTCATAATACACTTTGTCTATACATGTTACACATACATGCATATATATATATATATATATATATATATATATATATATATATTATATATATATATTATATAATGATTGTATTGTGGTTTCCAATAAAACTCTGGTGTGTATAAAACAGTGTCCAATAAGAAGTAGACCTGTATTGTTGTATGATTTTCTGTTTTTTATAATTAACATGATTGGCTATATATGAGCATACATTTTTCAGCTGTGATTTCTTTTGAAATTCAGCATCATCAGGCCACTAGTCTCAAGGGTTGACACTAGAGGCTTGATGAAAATGGTTTTCGAAAAAAATTACAGTCGAAACATATGTATGTTTATGTAAAAAAAAATTTTTTAAAAGAAAGAAAATTATACAATATATAACACAGAGATATAATGTATGTATAACAAACACCCATATATATATATACATATATATATATATATATATATATATATATATGTATATATATATATATAAAATAATATGAGTGCTATATATGTCCGTAGCTTACTGTTTTAAAAAATAATAAATATTTGTTTATGTCCAAATAAAAATATGGGCAATTTCTTAAGAAGCATGAGCTTCAAGGTGAACACGCTAAGTTAATCATGTTATCGTTTAAAAAAATATATATATATATATCAATAACAAATCTACGTTAATACACACACACACACACATATATATATATATGCCGCTCCCCATATGGGGGTACCAAATTGGTTAAAGGGAAAATTATTCCTAACTCACATTTAGGAAAAAAATACACTTTCATATATAATTGAATTTGTTCAAAACGTATCGCAAAAACAAATAACATATATATACATATATAGATGTTTGTTTATATATATATATATATATATATATACACACACATATATAGATGTTTGTTTATATATATATATATATAATGTATGTATATGTATATACACTAGTAGGAAGAATCGACGTTGTCCAGGATTGAATGATTAACAAATGTTTCGCACTTCCATATTTTTAGTGTCATCGAAATCGGTGAAATTATCCATTTTTTAATCAAATTGATTGATTGACTGCTTTAACTGGGGACCTATCGTGGTGCGCCAGGAAGAATCTACATCTACACATTTCAATTGTGTTCTAAACAGAAACACTAATTCCGAACCCATCCCTGTCATATCAAAGAACCTACTGTTGATTTTATATGCCTGGCTTTTCTGCTTGTGCGATGATAATGGCTTAAATTTAAAATGAAAAAGTCAAGTATCATGGTGAAATTGTGCTTTAAACAGAAACATTCATTTCGAACACACCCCTGTCATATCAAAGAACCTACTGTTGATTTTATATGTTGGGCCTTTCTGCTTGTGTGGTAATAAAACTTCTCAAATATGATGTTAGACTGTATAAGGTGTTAACTTTAGTTAAAATTGCCTGTTCCTTCTTTCATCAGATTATTTTGATTATCGATACTTATCGAAGACATTCCGATACAAAACCTATCTAAGAACACTGCCAAATACATGAAGTATATTTGCGTGAAATTTCATAAAAATCAGCCCAGCCATTTCAGAGTTTGTAGGGAACGAACTCACACACACAAAGTTCCTTTTATATAATAGTAGAGATAATGTACATATGTGTATGTATAACACATACACATGTGTGTGTCTGTAAAACACATACATTAAATGTATTATGAACCTTATCTGGACGACCTAAAAAATCCACACAAGAAAAAAAACAGTCAAGACCTGTTAATATTGATTTTATATATATATATATATATATATTAATGCATCTGTCCATTTGTCCAGACCCAAAGTCATATGCCAATAATGAATTTCCCATATTCCTGTAGTGTTCTATCGCATAAAATACAGATTAGAGTACCCATACCAATTTACAGTATAGACATTGATCTCTGACTTTCTCTCCATTCTTTAAATACTAATTAATCTTCTGATTTTGATAAATAAATTTTTAAATATTTGTTTTGTTTTTTTAATTCAGTAGATTTTTAAAGGAATTTTCTAAAAATAAAAAGACAAAAACGGTGTAATTAGCAATCATTTGTTTATATTCGGATTGTAACCTTATTCCTTTTTTGCTACAAATGAATCATTAAGTTTATAATTACTTGATCGGCGTTGTCTCAGGTCTATAATATCTAAAAACTTTGAAAAACGGACTCCTTATTTAGGACTGGTCAGGGGAGGAGAGGAGCCAGTAAGAGAAAGGTACAAAGTCATAGCACCCCTTCTGAAGCCAACCTTGGTCTCTTTGGACTTGTGGGCCGGCACTAAGATGCTGCTATACCCAGGATCTGCCAGCGGCCACCTAATTGCACCAGGGGATCAGCACACTCTTTAGTACATCCAGTTAGACTTTGGTGTGGCCCTCACTTGAAATCACACCAGAGACCATAACTGTGGATGGAAAATTTGTTTTCATCATCCTGAGCATATCCTTGTTATTCATGTTAATCCAACGATGCATTTTGAGGGTGTTGGCAATTGTCCTGTTGTCATAACTTGGTTTTGTAGATGGCATAAGTTGTACAGCGGCGTATCTCCAGTCTTGCTGATTGAACATTGTGTCAGTTTCTGACATGATAGAAGACTCCTATCGCTTGAGATTTGTACACAACTGGCCAACTAGTAAATGGGCGGCAACAAAATAAGAAACCCGGTTTTCATCAAAGGAACTGGAATCATGTCGTCTTTTCTAAGGCAATAATTTTATCATCCCACACTGTAGATTTTTAAAATTAAATAGGGATTATATAAGTATTAATAATATTCTTTGGTATACACTGCCAATACTTGGGAAGACTTTGTCTCAACTTAAAACGGAAGTAAAAAAAAAAAAACGTTTCTGTTTAACATAACCTGGTTTTCTTTATTTTAAATGTTTACACTATTGAATTAACAAGACTTGCTTACACAGAAAAATATCACTTGGAAACAAAAAAATATACAAAGTTCTAATGGAGGTGTGCATACAAAATGCTTAGACAATCAATATATTTCCTTTTGATATTTGGTGCTAAATGTTTGTTGCCAATTCAACTTTAGTATATTTAACTATCTTCATCAGAAAAGAGGAAATATATTAAACCTTATGTCAACAAAATATGGACAACATATTTCAATTTTATGAAAATGCTTTCTAATCTAATTTCTCAGACATCTCACTTTTTATCTGTGACCGCAGTGACGGTGAATTCAATTAATCATATTCAACAATGGTCATTTAGTTATCAAATTTAAGTCCAAGTTTGACTCAAGGTGCGTTTACAGTGTAACACTTCGTTCATTATCAAAATAGGTTTGTGAATGTATTCATTTTCTTGCGGACTATTATCCTCATCTCCATCGTTGTTGTTGTTGCTGTTTTACCACATTTCGGCCAACATATCCTCTGGCCTTCTTCAGGTGGTTAACTGCAACGGGATAGGAATGATGAGTCTTGTAACTGTATCCCCAGTAATTACTGTCTTTCATAGTTGTTGTTGTTGTATCACCATGTAGGATTGAAACCACTATCTTCAGACAATGCTCACCTGGAACCGTAGAGAATCAATGCCTCTATCCACTGCACCACGGCCCTGAAGGGCGATCAATGTTAGATTTTATGGTCTTATAAATCTAATTTTGCGTCCTTATCTGCTCTTCCATTGTCGGGTCCGTATGAATTTTATTATTCCTTTGAGATGAGGCATAATAATTTGTGCATTCATTTTTTTTTTTTTTTTTTTTTTTTTTCAAACTGTTCTCATCTTCATTGTTGTCGTTGTTGTTTCACCATTTTCGGCCAACTTATCCTCTGGCCTTCTTTAGGTGGTTAACCGCGACGAGATAGGAATGCTGAGTCTTGTAACTGTATCCTCAGTAATTACTGTTTTCCATGGCTGTTGTTGTCTCGCCACGTTTTGGCCAACTAATCCTCTGGCCTGCTTTGGTTACAGTAATTATTTAGATAGTTGGTCGAAACGTGATGAAATAACAACTCTGAAGATGAGGATAACCGTAAAAAAAATTAAAAAAAAATGAATACACAAATTATGAAGCCTCATCTCAAAGGATTCCAAAAAATATAATATATAATGTTTGTGTATGAATAACCATAGACTGTTTAAATGCAGTTGGTCTATCTTTTTATCTTACAAATTTTTAAAATTACTTTTAACACTTTTGGCAGCATTAATAATCGTGTTAGAATGGAAGAGAAAAATAAGAAGGAAGAGTGAAAATAAATGAGAGAAAATGAGAAGGAAGAATGCAAGAAAATGTGAGAGAAAAAAAAATAAGAAAGAGTGCAGGAAAATTAAAAGAAAATTTAAAAGAATAAGAAAATGAAATAAAAATAAGAAACAATGTAAGAAAATGAAGAAAAAGTAAAAAAAGAGTGCACAAAAAGAAGAGTGCAAGAAAATGAGAGGAAACAAAAATGAATCCAAGAAATTGATTGAAAAAGAAAAAAAGTGCAAGAACATATAAAAAGAGAAAATTGCGATAAGAAAAATAGAGAAAAAAAGCGTGAATGGATGAATTTCAAAGAATGTGAAAATCTGAAAAACAACCACGTAAATCAACAAGGAAAAAAACTCCCAATCCTTTTTCTATAAACATTAAAGTTGTCTGTCTACTTTTCACACTTTCCCTGTGCACTGCAGACCCTAAGTTACATGCCCCATCCCCAGTCAGTACAAAAATGATAAGAAAAATTGAAAAAACAAATAAAAATATACTAATTATAAATCGCCCCATCTTAGAATTGTCAGTAGCACAAAAGATTGAAACCAGTAAAGATACCCACTTTTGGATTGACAATTTAAAATATATATTCACTGATATTCTGTCCATTTTTTATGACACCTCTTGTCATTTTCAAAATTTTAATATTCAAGGTAAAAAAAAAAACTGTTATTAAAAATAAAACTGTTTTTGAATGTTTAACAAAATCGTTATGACCAATTATCTGACATAATCACAAACTTCCATTTAATTTGAATAATGAAGAATGAACATTTTAGTAAAAGTAGAGAATAGTTAACAGTCAATAAATCATAAATAAAGAAAAGACAAATAACTTATACTAAACGTAGTAGAATTTTATTATCTACCGACTTGTATACTTTTAGTATGCAGAAACTATTCTTAATGTTTTTTTTTTTGTTTTTTGTTTTTTTTTTCAAAATTTTATTTTATAGCTGTTTTTTAAAACAAAATAAATAGCTGCCTGTTATTTAACTGTTCGGAGAGTGAATATGCTTGACAAGATCGTAAAAAAAAAGTGTCTTCCTCTACCACTAACCCTAAATCGGGGAGTTTGCCACTTGTACTTAGGGTTAATGGGAAGATAAGTAATTGTATATATTTATTTATTTATGTTGCAATTTCTCAGCTGTTAACTATTCTTCACTTTTACATGAAATCAAAAGCAAGATCTTATTTTAAGTATAACTGCCTTCATTGATGGGTATAAAAAATGTCGATACTTTATTAGTTTAAAATTGTTAATTATTTACCATGAAATGGGTTTGGACATTATATTTTCAAACAACTAATTTTGTATTGAACTAATTTTGTATTTTTGTTATGTTGTTTTCTTACGTTTAAAAACAATATGTAAAAGAAATACGCTGATAATATTAAAAAAAAAATAATAATAATTGATTTCTTCTTTTTTTGTATTTCTTTCTGTTCTCATTAAAATTAAATAAATTTTAAAAAATTACCAAACTGTTAATGTATATCTATGTGAACAAATGAAAAAGATTTTGTTTTGTTTACAACAAAGTTATGAATGAAATTGTAAAAATGACATGTCTCATTCTAACATTTAATAAACAACTAGAGTTTCTGTGTAGAGACGTTGATGATTATATAGGCCTGTTGAAAGAAAAAAAAATGTTCAGTGGATATGTGTTTGTAGTCGGATCGTGTGTCCATGTCTGGATGGGGGGCAAAAGATTAAAAAGTTCTATGGTAAAAAGAGAGAGAGTGTGTGTGTAACGCATGTAAAGATAGCCGTGTTGGCTTGTTTGTTTTCACATCATAGTTGAAAGCCAAGCCCGCAGGCTGGGTAAGTTCTTGTGTGTGTCCCAAGAGAGAAGTTGAGGGCGACAAGTCCTTTCCATGTGGAGTTGTTGTCTGTACAAGATCTGGCGAGAGAGAGAATGTGTTGCCAGTTTAACGTTTTATAAACTCGGTCATGTGACTAAGATCTGGCTTTTGATTGGACATACCAGGAAGGAAGTGTATTTCAAACTCTCCAGCCGCAAGAATTCGCTCCTGCTTGTATTTGTTGCAATTTTCGTCTGCTACAAATACCTCCTTGTTTGGATTGGTTTTTGTAAGAAAATCAAAAACATTTATCGAAATAAAAGAAAGGCTCTTTTATGTGTGTTTGTCTGTGACGGTAAATTGTATCTTAGAAACTGAAGTAGTGAGGATTTTGAATATGTCCGTCTGTGACAGTTGCTTGTAAAATCTGCTTTTGTCAACACAAGGCTTATTGCTATGAATGTGTTCAAATTTGTTTCATAGAATTGTATAAAATTTCTTAAAAGTTGAACTATTCCAGTGGAATTTGAAGTTATTAAGTTGCTGCTTCTAAACGTCAGTGACGAATTGTTTTGTTGACAAATTTACTTTAGAAATTACTTCCGGTGGAGGTTGTGAAAAAATGTTTCTAGTTGTCCTTCAGTGAAGCTTATTTTAAATGGCTAGTCGTCAGTAAGGAATTTGTGTTTTGACTTGAATGTCTCTTTATTTTACAGTTATTTATTTTTTCTGTAAAAAAAAAAAAAAAGGGGGATTGTTACTTTTCAATGAAAAGATTTTTTTTGTTTTTGTCAAATAAAAAATAAATTTGTCAGAGAAATGTTTCTTGTTGCAGAGAATATTTACACCATGTGCGTGCAATGTTGTCAATTTGACCCATTTTACTTTTTAAATATTCTCTTGAGTTAAGTTTATGCAGGAGAGTTGCTTTATTGTCATGAATATTTACACCATATGCGTTTAATGGCATTGAATTGACCTATTTTTATTTTTATTTTTTTGTATTTGTTTAAATATCTGAGGTGGCGTTTTAGATAGGGAGATTGTAAGAGAAAAAGGCAGCTTGAAAACAAATGAAAGTCAAGTATTACAGTGTTATACACAAAGAAAGGATCCACTCTTTTTTGTCTGGTGTTTTTTATATATATATATATATACTAGCAGGGGGTACCCAGCGTTGCCCGGGTGTTTGTATGTGTGTGTGTTTTTGGGTAAATTTTTTTTTTTTTTTTTTTTTTTTTTTATTACATTTTCACCCCAAACAAGGCAAATTGCCACTTTGGTGTAGGGGGCTACTATCAGGGGCAACAACTACTGGGGTACTATGTAGGGATTTGGGCAGCAAGGTGTCGGTTCACGTTACACTTGAACTTCTGCACGTCAGTACTGTTGGGGAAGCAGGGACCTGGAATGGAATTCCAGAGTCTTGCGGTTCTGGGGAAGAAACTATTGGAGTAAAAAGATCTTTTACATCTAGGGACCTCTACAGTGTGGGGGTGGGATCTAGTAGCCTGTCGGGTTTGTCGAGGGTGCTCGCGTCGTGGGGGCACAAGTGATTGCAGTTCATCAGAGCATTCACCACTAAAATACTTGTAGAACAGGCAGAGGGATGCAACATTTCGTCGATGGGACAGAGGCTGAAGCTTAGATGCCAGTTCAGGGCCTATCAGATTTGCGACTCTCTTTTGAACCTTGTCAAGGAGCGAGAGACTAGTAGCAGATGCACCAGCCCAGATGTGGCAGCAATACTCCATACATGGGCGAATGGTGGCCTTATAGAGGTACAGGATACTTTCGGGTGTTAGTAGTTTTCTAGCACGGTAGAGAGAGCCTACCTTTCTTGCAGCGGCCCTGGCAATGCCTTCAATGTAATTGTTCCAACTCATGTTTCCTGTGAACGTTAGGCCAAGGAGTTTGAAAGATGGACTCCCGGATAAAGGGTCGTTGGCCATTGCTATTGGTGGTAGAGAGGGTTTCTTGTAATTATTGAATGAAACTAGTTTAGTCTTGGCAGCATTGAACGCGACCAACCACTTTTGTCCCCATTCCACTACAGATTGGAGGTCTTCCTCTAGTGTTTCTGCCATTTCTTTAGAAATGTGTTCATTCGTCTTCCTGTCGTGTCTGCCATAGAGTGTAGTGTCATCAGCATATATACCCATCTCAGAGGCAATGTTGTCGGGGAGGTCATTTATGAATATCAGGAACAATAGAGGTCCAAGGATAGAACCCTGGGGCACTCCCGCATTTATATCATATTGTTTAGATGTGCGACCGTCGAGGACTACCTGGATTTTTCTCTTATCTAAGAAGGATTTAATTATGTTAAGTATTCTACCAGTGATACCGTAAGATCTAATCTTCCTGAGGAGACCCTCATGCCATACCCTGTCAAAAGCCTTAGATATATCTAGAGCTACCGCTCTACCTTCCCCCGCTTTGTCCAGTGATTGGTATATACGTTCAGAGATCACGGTGAGGATGTCTGCTGTGGAACGGGCTTGTCTAAATCCATATTGTTTGTCAGTCAGTAGTTTAGCATCTGTAAGATGATGGACTAGAGCATGGTTAATTATGGTCTCAAATATTTTGGCAAAAAGTGGGAGGAGGCTAATGGGGCGATAATTTGATGGGTCTGTCCTTTCGCCAGAATTCTTGAATACTGGTACAACAGAAGCAGTTTTCCAACAGCCCGGAAAGCAAGCTTCATTAAGACATTTGTTGTAGAGTTTGGAGAGAACTGGAGCTACTTCGGCTGAGCACTTTATGAAAATGAAAAGAAAAATCGTTGGCCGGCTGTCCTGGGTGTTTGTTTAAAAAAAAAAAAAAAAAAAAAAAACGAAGCCTTGTGACGTACAACTTTGAGTGCAGGACAGTGTTTTATTTACTGCGAGTCTGTTCGCTTCTTTTTTTTTATATGAAAAAGCTTAATGCACATGCGGCAATAAAAAATTGTTGAATATTTATCTTTTGAAAGTCAGACAAATTAAATAGTTAACTTGTAAATATTATCATTTAGGTGCGATATAAAAAGTTTTAAGAATTTGTGAGGCGACCAATCAGTTCTCGGAAGAAAGCCTTTCTTGGACATACACGAAAACACACGCGCACGCGCGCACACACACACACACACACAAACATTTTCGCTTTTATATTTATAGATAATTAGGAGCCATTGTTTAGATTAAAATGTCCAGTGAAAGAAACAATGTTTTCTTTTAGTTTTGTTCATTTCAGCGAAATGTATTCGGGTGAAACATTTTTCAGCATTTCTAGTGAATGTTTCAACTAAAATATTTTTAGCTTTTTTCATGTGTGTGGTGTTTCAGCTTTTTAAGTTTAAAGTGTTTGGCAAAAATGTTTTTTTTTTTTTTTTCATTTCGGTGAAATTTACCCTATATGTGCTTCCGGGTAGCACTTGCTCACACCACTGCATTTATATTTGCCCTCTATCACCTCCAAAACAGCAAAGTTACTATCCTTAAGAGTATATCTGAGAAAATCGACCACATTCTGTCTGCTCATCCTTCAACTACCATTCACATCTGTGGAGACTTCAATGTTCACAATGTGGAATGGTTAACCCACTCAAACAAGACAGATAATGAGGGAAGGTTCTGTTACGATTTCTCCATTGCTTACGACTTCACTCAGATTGCTCACAAACCCACCCGTGTGCTCGACACTGATGGTCAGTATGCAAGTCTCCTAAATCTTTTCCTCACAACTTGCCCTGAGCTATGTTTATCTTCCATTCTGTCTCCACTGGGATCTTCCGACCACTCAGTTGTATCAGTTAAGATAAAAATGAAATGTAATAAGTTCTCAGTAATACCTCTCCATCATACAGTATATCTATATTCTGTGGCTGACCGGGATAGCTTTTGTACATTTATATTGGATTTACCTCTGTGTTCCATGTTTAAAAAGGTTGTATCCTCTATAGTATCAAACCTGACGGAATAGTTAATTGTAGGTATAGATTACTTCATACCCTCTAAAAAATCCAACAAAAACCTAGCAGCCAGCTGTGGTTCTCTCCAGAATGTGCTGCTGCCATTGCGCACAGAAATCACTTTTTCCATTGCTTCCAACGTAATAGATGTACTGAAACTAAAGTCACTTTCAGGACTGCCGACAGCCACTGTAAAAGAGTAATAAAGAACGTGAGAGTTGTATGCTCAGTTTAAGTTCAAAGTAGCTAAGCAGCGGCTTGCTTCCCAGCAATTTTGGCAAATAGCAAACAGGGTCCTGAACAGAAGCGTGTGCTCTATCCCAACCATCATCAATGGACCTGAGGTAATCTCGTCAACATCAGACAAAGCCAAACTCTTTGCCAAGAACTTTGCAACTAATTTTACCCTATGCGGCCAAGGCCGGCAAACCTACCACCCTCCCTTATATTTCCTCCTGTATCAGAAAAAACGCTATGCAACATACAAATATCTGTGCATGATGTTGTCAAACTAATCAAAAACCTTCCAGTAAAGTAACTGGCCCTGACATCATTCCAATTATACTGCTGAAAAAGCTTTAACCAGAACTAGCTTCTATACTTACAAAGCTGTTTAAGCATTGTCTTAAGGAGAAATCCTTCCTAACATCCTGGAAAACCTCATTAGTATGCCTTGTATTTAAAAATTCAGGTGATTGGTCATTTTCCTCTCAGTACAGACCAAAAAGTCTCCTGTGCATCATGAGTAAATTGTTGGAATCTATGTTAAATAGAGAAGTAGTTAACCACTTCAGCAAAAATAACCTTCTTAGTGACATGCAATATGGTTTCCGTTCTGCTAGATCTACAGCAGATATGCTAATGGTTATATCTCATAGGATTAGTGAATCTCTCAACAGAGGCTTCCTCTCTATAGCAATTGCTCTTGACATATCAAAGGCCTTTGATAGGGTATGGCATAAAGGTCTACTTCACAAGATCTCCAGCTATGGTATAGCTGGAAATGTCTTCTCAATTATTAAATTATTTCTCTCCGATAGGTTCATAAGAGTTGTGGTTGATGAGCTGAAATCAGAAGCTCACAGTATGCTGGAGCCCCTCAGGAGTTCATCCTTGGCCCAACTCTCTTCCTGATCTACATCAATGATCTTCCAAATCACATCCTAAGATCATTCATAGACATTTATGCTGACGGCACTACCATCTATGGCAACACATCAAAGGGCATAAATGACTAAGTTCTCTCTGATTTTGAGCACATGGTAGAATGGGGAAAGAGATAGCTGATTACTTATAATGCAACTAAAACCAAGCTTCTATCTTTACATCAATGTTATGGTCCCCATCTGGCATCAATTGAAATGAACGGCTCTCATCTTAAGGAGGCTTCATGTTTTGACAAGCTTCTGGGTTTGACCTTAACTCCTGATCTGAAATGGAACACATACATCAAATCCATTGCCAAGGTTGCTGGAAAAATGGTGGGATATCTCACTGCTGATGCAATTCTCTACCTATATAAAAGCCAGGTATGTCCAAGGATGGAGTACTGTTGCCACATCTGGGCAAGAGCTGCTAGAAAGACCTTATTCTGCCTTGACAGAGTTCAAAATAGACTTTGTAGCCTGGGGGGAGGGGTCTTTTTCTCTTTCTTGCAACCTCTTTCCCACAGAAGAGACGTTGCATGCCTGTCTCTGCTCGTTATTTTCATGGCAAGTGCTCGTCTGAGCTCCAATCTATGGTCCCTCCTCACTAAACTTTCACAAAAAACACTTGTCTAACTGAAACCACCATCAATAATTTCCTCCGCTCTTTATCTATGCCTAAACCTAAACATAGATTCTATGAACTGCACGCCTGTGGAACTTTCTTCCATTTACCTACTTTCCAGCTGACTACAATTTGGTAGTCTTCAAGTCCAACATAAACAAATTCTTGATGAATCGTCCTCTTAAGTAATCCAAGTTACCAAATATCCACTACTAACCATTACTACAATATTATCCCATTGACTACTGTACACTCATTTACCCTTATCCTCGAGTGGACTCTTATGTAAAAAAAAAAAAAAAAAAAAAAGTTCAATGGTAGAAACGTGTTTCAGTAGCTTTTCAGTGATAAGTGACGTTTGAAGATGTTTTCGCTTTTCAATGAAAAGTATGCTCGTTTTTTTGTTTTTTTTATTGAAACATGATCCTTTTTTTTTTTTTGTTTTTTTTATTGAAACATGATCCTTTTTTTTTTTTTGTTTTTTTTATTGAAACATGATCCTTTTTTTTTTTTTTTTTTTTATTGAAACATGATCCTTTTTTTTTTTTTCTGTGTCACGTATTCAATAGAATGTTTTGCTTTTCTGTGAAAAGTGTTTGTTAAAACGTTCTTTTTTTTGTGTGATGAGCAAGCGGTTAAACCAAATTTTTGAAAGGAAAAAAAATCTATGATGTGTTAGTGGTACTGAAAATTGTTTTTTAAGGAGCTAAGAAAAATGAAGATAACCAAACAAAGTCCCCAAAGGCTGTGTATTGCGGGATCACCAATGTAAAAATAAGACGTTGACAAACCTTACAGATCCACCAATCTCATTGTGGTCGCCAAAATGTAGAAATGAAGAAGATGGGAAATCTCATTCTAACATTTAGAAATGACTTTATTGGTTTTCTTTGTTAGTAAGAACAAGGAAACGGGTTAATCGTTAAAAGAGTGTCTGTGTAGAGATGTTGATGATTATACAGGCCTGTTGAAAGAGAAAAATGTTCAGTTGATACGTGTTTGTAGTCAGATCGTGTATCCATGTATGCATGGGGGCAAAAGATTAGAGTCCTGTGGTAAAAAGAGAGTATGTGTGTGAACCACACGTGGAGATAGCCGTGTTGACTTATTTGTTTTCACGTCATAGTTGAAACCTAAGCCCGCAGGCTGGGTAAGTTCTTGTGTGTGTCCCAAGAGAGAAGTTGTGGGGACAAGTCCTTTCCACGTGGAGTTGTTGTCCGTGCAAGATCTGGTAAGAAAGAGAAAGAATATGTTGCCAGTTTAACGTTTTATAAACTCGGTCACATGACTGAGAGCTGGCTTTTGATTGGACATTCCAGGAAGGAAATGTATTTCGAACTCTCCAGTCACAAGAATTCGCTCCTGCTTGTTTGTTGCAATTTTCGTCTGCTACAAAATGTTTATTATTTTAAATTAATGGTTGAAGTATTTGATTACTGAACTTTGCAAAACAATGGCAAGCCAGTAAAGTTAGGTATGTTTATACATTTGTCTGGCATCACATTGTTCCCCTATAGAGAAGCTGTCGACCCCAGTGGATTTCTCCTTCATCTTCATTGTTCTTGTTCTAGCTGTGTCGTCATCTTTTTCACACTGGTGACCATCAATAGGGATGTCTGGGTCCACAAGTAGAAAAATAAAGTAAAACACAACACAAGAAAAACACAGATGCTGATGTTTCACATATATGTTGATTGGATTCTGGGTGTGCGCTTCTACATGCTAAGGTTCACATCTACGTCCTGTCGAGGCTGGGTTCGTCTGTTGCACTCAGTTTATCCATATCTTTCAAAGCTTTTCCAACCTGACCCAAGCTACGATCTGTCTCCAACTGATCTCTCAACTCTGATTGTTGGTAAAGTCCCAACTGACAACTGTCAGACTGTTTCTGATTGTTTCTAATGTTGCTACTCCTCACTGTCATAAAACTAAATATATTTATCCATTGTTCAGTCCTTTTGCTATCGCCATTCGCCACACCCTAATTCAAACCTTACCCTTATTTTTCTTTGTCTGTGTTAAGAACAAATACCTATTCATTGTTTGTTGATAAGTTCTTTTATTACTCGCTAAACCTACTTCCTTTTCTTTTGTCATCCATCCTTTGTTCTTTTCCTACTGGCCAGCACTCAATGATCTCAGTCGAACTTAGTGTCAGATTTGTATATACAGGATTCACTCCTAAACTAATTGACCGATCATTATTTACAGTAAAATGGGTTGCAGCATTCTTTCTTAAACAATTTATCCTGTATTACAATCATGATTTATGTTATTTTAGTTATTCATATGCATATCACTGCCTGACAACGTAAGGATAGGCTAAGGTTTTATCTGGAACTTTCTTATTATTGAACTATTATGGAAGTTATGCTATAAAAACGTTGACAATCCAATAACTGTTTATCTGATCATGCTGAAATTCTGCATGCTGGTTACTGTTATCAAATAGCATAAAACTCGTACATTAAATTTGGAAAAGTCAGAAGTTGAAATCCTATAAAAAAATTTGACTATGACCAAACTTTACAAGGTCAATATAAGATGCGGGACTTCATTGGCTGCAGTGAGTCTCTATGCTGAACAGAATTACTGCTATCATGTAAAGTATGACCTCTATCTGCAACCTTGACGTAGACATAGATATCCCCAAATGAAATTAGTTCTAAGTTAGATCATGACCTATATTTTGACCAATTTTGGTGGCAATTGGTTAAGCGATGTGAACATTGGGCTGTAAACAAATAAAACATACTGACAAATTAATAAACTTTACCAAAAACATAATCTCCTTAGCAGAAGTAACAACAAATATTAACAGAAATTTAGGCATTTATCCAGTTTTTTTTTGTTTTTTTTTCAATATTAAAAAATTACAATTGCACAGAAATCTTTATTGTGTACATACTTATTAGGTTGAAAAAAAAAACACAAAAAAACAAGGCTGTAAACCAAAATTTACACAAATTCATCCAGTATGTTTGTTTTTATAAAATAAAATAAAATTTGATTGATAAACGATTTCAAAACTGTATTAGGATAATTGTGTGTTGAATCATCTCTCCTGGCTGTTGACCTTAATAAAAGCAGAAAATGGCAGACGAGACATTTTGCCATTAAAATGTTTTTTTTTCTTGTTTAAAAAAATATGAGATGAATTTGTGTAATTTTTGATGTACTATTTTTTTAAAATCTAATATCTAACAAATCTATGTAATAAACATTTTGTTCTATTTTGTTTATTTCTTTTTACAAGCAGTTCCTAATATTGAAATAAAATTTGATAAGCACCATATTTTTTTTATCAATGCCAACAGGCAACTCAAAGGTAAGGGTTAAGCGTTAGGTAGATTGTGAAACAAGATAAGATACGGTGTTGCTTGGATATGGCTAGATTATCTAAATGGACAACTCAATAGAAATTTATTCATGTTATACTTGAAGACAATCATATCATAGTCAGCCAGGAAGCAGACAAATGGTATTGTATTCCACAAATGGACACTTGTAGGAAAGAAACTCAGCTTATGGAATTTTTATTTAGTTTTGGACAGAGATAAAGAATGAGGAAAATTATTGGCTGTTCTAGCTAGGTGAATATTTGTTGTGTCTGTTTTATGGAGAGGGGCCATATCATAATAAAATCATCAACATTAAATATCAGTGTTTTAGTACCTGTCTTCTTTGACAAAAATAGGCTATGGCAACTTTGAAATATATTTATTTTTCAGAGTAATTTCCTAGTTTACTGGTGAAGATTACAAACCAGCAAAGATACCCGCGCTTTGCGTGGGACTTTGTTATATGCCCACTTCATGGGCACCCTTGCAGTAAGTGGATGTTGCTTAAGGTGTTTAAAAAATTTTTAATTACCTCCTGAAGTGACTGAAATCCAACTGAGCTTTAAAGTAAATAGGTTATATCAAAGTTTAAACTTATATTGTTACATATAAAAATTGAAACAATTACAAAGAATCACAATAGTTAACATTTGTTGAATTAATTGGTTGAGGGGATGGGGGTGAAGGGTGAGCTGACTCAGATTCACAAAGAAGTTGGCCAGTGTCATGGTGGTGACTCATCTGTAGGTGTGTGTGTGGGGGGGTGTTATGAAGAGCCACATGAAATGTGACCTTACCCTTTGACCTTGACCTTGAAAAACGGTGTGCACCATCCCTAGGTCAGAGACTATCATCATGTCACGTTTGGTCATGATTAATCCAGTAGTGTGAGCTGATGGAGAGTATATATACATAGGCTATGACCTTGAAATTTGATCTTAACCTTGAAAAATGGGGTGCACCATTCCTAGATAAGGAACCATCATCATCCCAGGTTTGGTTATGATCAGTCCAGTGGTGTAGGCTGTAGGATAGTTGAACACACACACACACACAAATACTACTACTTTATAGATTTGTTATTGATGTCTGAGAAAAGATAGATATATCTTGAAGCTGAATAATAACTAAAGTTATCCAACTTTATGAAATCTTTTGAAGAAGTTAGGCAGCCATATTTAATTTCAGTGTTTTTATTATGATAACAGATATTATCAGCTAATATCTTCATGTAGTGTTCTTACCCAACAAAATGACATCAATCCTGATTTTACTACAAAAATCAATTGTTTGGAAAATAATACTGCAACCTATTTCACTGTAAACAATTAAACACACATTAACTAATGAATTAGCAAAATGTTAGGCATGTTTCAGAATTTTTTAGATTAGGATTGCTAAGTTGTATTATTTCGATTATTCAGACTACTCTTCTCATCTTGGATAACGTTTCGTGCAATGTTACCTCCGACCTTCTTCAGGCACATCTTTTGGAACAGTTTGAAATAGATATCGATCCATGGCACAACAGATAAAGTGCTAAGTATACTCATTTTTAAGTGGTAGTCTATTGGAGGTTGAAGGTTCAAGTCTTATTAAGAATATAATTAAGAAGTACTTAAGGGTTCTTTTATCTGTTTTAAAGCTTGTTTTATCTAGTCATGGCTGTTGGAACAAGAACAACCTACCCATATGTTCGACAAAATGTACATGAAGAAGGTTGGCTGAAACGTATGGTTAGTATCTAAGATGAGAACAATAGTCTGAATAATTTGAATCATACAAATTAGCAAAGTGTCAACTAGTTAACAGTATTTTAGTAAATTATCGGTGCTTCTATAGTATTACTAGCCACGAGTGAAAATTGCATTTCCTGTAAAAGCATGTTGCTATATTTACATATCGTGCAGAAATAAGTATTCTTGTCAAAAAGTCAGAAAAAAAATGATTGAGTAAAAGATTGACTAGAACTTTTATGATTAATAAAAATTGGTCTTATTGTATTTTTTTTTTCGATCCACTATTGATAGTGGGGCAGGTTATCTCAATATTCCATAAGAATCTTTCACTTAGTGATACAAGCACCAAGTGAAAGATTGTTTCAGCAATCTGCCCCACTATGATAAGAGTGGAAGTACCAATTGCGAAAATGACAGACTGAATTACCTCCCCTGTTTTTAGAGTAATCATCAATAGTATGCAATATGATAAAACTGTAATTTACAATAAAATCGATTGGTGCTTATTCTGATTGGCACTTGTAGCGACAATTTAAAGTAAAGAAAATGCAGAAAAGTCTGTATGATGTGTGTACCAGTTACGGAACGAAGATGAAATATTCTAAAAATCGCATAATTTGATCAAGTAGTTTTTTTTATTATTCAAGCAAATCAAGTTTCACAACTAAGTGAATCGTTGTGTTTTCGTCGGTCATAATAAAATTGTAAATTTTGATTTCCTTAGTTTAAAAAAAACTACTTGATCGATTTACATAATTTTTAGAATATGACATCTTCATTCTGTAATCAGTACGTACATCATACAGACTTTTTCAGTATTTTCTTTACTTTTAATTGCCGTCATAAGTGCCAATCTGGATAAGCACTAATTGATTTTTTACTTGTAATTAATCTACTCGGTTATGGTGAGTGCTGGTCAAATTGATCAGCCAATCGATTACCCAAATGAGAAGCCACATAATTAGCAGACGACTTTTGATAAATTTGGAAAGAAAAAAAATTAGTTGTTAAATGTAAATCATGGAGCTTGCAAAAAAAAAAGTGTCTGAAAGTTTCTCTCAAAAAATATTAGATATAAAACACTATTATGGTAGATTTTTTTTTCTTTTTCGTTGTTTTTAATTTATTTCTTTGCTAAATATTGTTGCTTCTTACTGTTACCGATAGAAGAAACTAACCCTAAATCTTAACTATCATTACCAATTGGAGGAACTAACCTAAACCTGAAGTCCTAACCCTAAGCCTAAACTCTAACCCTAAACTTAAACCTAATTGTCAACCCTACCATTAATGATTAGAGGAACAAATCTAGACCGAGCTCTAACCCTGAGTCCTAACCCTACCATTACCAATTAGAGGAACTAACTCTAACCCTAAACCTAAACCAAAATCTTAGCCTTACCATTACTGATTCGAGGAACTAACCTAAAGTCCTAACCCTAAACCTATGCCCCAACCCTAAATCATAGCCCTATCATTACCAATTGAAGGAAGTAACCCTAAACCTAAACCCAAATCTTAAGCCCGCCATTACCGATTGAATGAAAATAACCTAAACCTAAGCCCTAACCCTAAATCCTAATCCTACCGATTAGAGGAACTAACCCTAAACCTAAACCCAAATCTTCAAACTACAGTTACAGATTGGAGGAACTAACCTTAACTAGCCCTAAATCTAAGCCCTAACCCTAAATCCTAACCCTACCGTAACTGATTGGAGAAACCAACCCTAATCCTTACTCTAAACTTAAACCTAAATCTTAACCTTACCATTACCGATTGGAGGAAGTAACCTAAACCTAACCCTAAACTCAAACCTACTGTTACCAATTGGAGGAATTAACCCTAAATCCTAAGTTACCCTCCCCCCTCAACAAAAGAAGAAAAAAGTTACGGTAGGTTGTTATATTTTATTTTTTGCTTTTCTATTTTGAAATTTTTTTTTAATTGTTTTTTTTTTGTTTTTATTTTTTGATGTAGGGGCTATTATCAGGGACATAAGCTACAGGGGTACTATGTGGGGAGTTGGGCAGTAAGATGTCGGTTCACGTTACACTTGAACTTCTGCATGTCAGTACAGTTGGGGAAGCAGGAACCCAGAAGGGAATTCCAAAGTCTAGCAGTTCTGGGGAAGAAACTACTCTCTTGCATCTAGGGATCTCAACTGTGGAGGGATGGGATTTTGCTGCTTGTCGAGTTTGTCGGGGGTATTTACATTGAGGGGTAAAAGTGCTTGTAATTCGTCAGAGCATTCAACATTAAAGTACTTGTAGAACAAGCAGAAGGATGCTACATTTCGTTGATGGGACAGAGGCTGAAGCTTAGATGACAGTTCAGGACCTATCAGGTTGGCGACTCTCTTTTGAATCTTATCTAGGAGTGAGAGACTAGTAGCAGATGCACCAGCCCAAATATGACAACAATACTCCATACTGAGCGAATGGTGGCCTTATAGAGGTACAGGATACTTTCGGGCATTAGTAGCTTTCTAGCATGGTAGAGAGAACCTACCTTTTTTGCAGCGGTCCTGGCAATACTCTCAAATTGTAATTCGTATCTGATGAATGTTGCTATTTTCTGTTTGTAAGATTTGCTCAGCATAATCCGGTGGGTTACATCAGGTTTCAGGCAAACCCGAGCGGATGTTCACATACATCCTGTTCACAAACAGCACTTGTACTGAATCTTTTTAGAAGAGAATTAAGGCTGGGAAGCTACATGTTTTGGCTTCAATTCTAGGTAATTGCAATCAAGCTACTACTATATATTGGGTACAATATAATAATCAATTGAGAATTAACTCTATAATAATAAATACGAAATCTGCATGCATTAAAATATCATGTTTA
>NC_136486.1:38786565-38789065 GCF_053919585.1 Euprymna scolopes | reverse complement strand
TTATCAAATGTTATTAAAGACTGTCTAGCTATAAGTATTAGTTTAGTTTCGTCTTGAGTTATATTAGTTAATTTTCGTGCCATTAATAGAGATTTATTAAGTAGGATAGGTGATATAGATTGGTAATATGATTCAATGTCAAAAGAAAGAAATTTAATATTATTTTTATTTTGAATATTAGAAAACCAGTCGATTACTTGGTTTGAAGATTGCCATAGTGGGTATTTTATTATGGATTTAATTTTGGGGATAATTCTATCTAATATGTTTTTACTAACCAGTCCTATATCTGATTTCGAGGGGCAAATGAGTCTAATAGTAGGGTTGATATTGAAGCTGTGTTTGTGGTCTTTTAAAGTAAATCTCGGGGTACCTGGTACCGTTATTTCTGTGTATTTATCTATTTTAAGTTTAGTTAAAATGTTTTTTGCATCATTATTTATTTTATTTAGTGCTGATTTATTAGTAGTTTTATAATTTTTATTAAGTTCTTTATATATTAGATTTTTATATTGTATATAGTCCATTGTGTAGAAATTTCCAGTTTTATCTGCCGGTACTATGAGTTTATTTTGGTGGCTTGTAGAAATAGATTTTGAAAATTTATTTATTTTTTTAAGTGTTGGAGTGATATATTTTTTTTATTTTTCTTAAATTTAATATTTTTAATCAGGTTGATTAAGTCATTTTCAAAATTTTCAGTGTCTATGTTTCTCTTAGGGTTTTTGTATGTTTTTAGTCTGTAGTATTTCGCTGCTTTTCTTTCTTCATTGTCTTGTCTGAGGATGGTTTCTTTTATTTCTCCAGGTTGGTGGTGTATTGGTTCTGTGGTTTCACTTTGGTAATTATCAAAATGGTAGGCTTTCCATCTCAAGTTCCTTATAAATGTATTTATACTTGTAATTAAGCTGGTTATAAAGGTGTCTTTAGGGGGTATGGGGATGCATTTAGTTGATAATTGTATGTCCTTCTTATGAAACATATCTACAATTACGTATATAAACTCAACCTGTTATAGGGAGCTAATACAATTATCAACTAAATGCATCCCCATACCCCCTAAAGACACCTTTATAACCAGCTTAATTACAAGTATAAATACATTTATAAGGAACTTGAGATGGAAAGCCTACCATTTTGATAATTACCAAAGTGAAACCACAGAACCAATACACCACCAACCTGGAGAAATAAAAGAAACCATCCTCAGACAAGACAATGAAGAAAGAAAAGCAGCGAAATACTACAGACTAAAAACATACAAAAACCCTAAGAGAAACATAGACACTGAAAATTTTGAAAATGACTTAATCAACCTGATTAAAAATATTAAATTTAAGAAAAATAAAAAATATATCACTCCAACACTTAAAAAAATAAATAAATTTTCAAAATCTATTTCTACAAGCCACCAAAATAAACTCATAGTACCGGCAGATAAAACTGGAAATTTCTACACAATGGACTATATACAATATAAAAATCTAATATATAAAGAACTTAATAAAAATTATAAAACTACTAATAAATCAGCACTAAATAAAATAAATAATGATGCAAAAAACATTTTAACTAAACTTAAAATAGATAAATACACAGAAATAACGGTACCAGGTACCCCGAGATTTACTTTAAAAGACCACAAACACAGCTTCAATATCAACCCTACTATTAGACTCATTTGCCCCTCGAAATCAGATATAGGACTGGTTAGTAAAAACATATTAGATAGAATTATCCCCAAAATTAAATCCATAATAAAATACCCACTATGGCAATCTTCAAACCAAGTAATCGACTGGTTTTCTAATATTCAAAATAAAAATAATATTAAATTTCTTTCTTTTGACATTGAATCATATTACCAATCTATATCACCTATCCTACTTAATAAATCTCTATTAATGGCACGAAAATTAACTAATATAACTCAAGACGAAACTAAACTAATACTTATAGCTAGACAGTCTTTAATAACATTTGATAATAAATATTGGACCAGGAAAAATACCCCTAACCACTTCAACATTTTAATGGGATCGACGGACTCGACTCAGGTCACTGATCTAGTTGGCCTTTTCCTTTTAAATGAAATACATTGTATACTCCATAAACAATTCAAACTTGAAGGAGGGCTATATAGAGATGATGCACTTTTCATAACGAATTCTACTAATAAAAATTATGAAAATGCAATTAAAGCTCTACATAAATTATTTAAAAATTATGGACTTAGTATAAAAATCGACCCTAATAAAAAAATTGTTAATTTCTTAGACATAACCTTAAATCTTGAAAATTCTACCTTTGAACCATACCATAAACCTAACCAATCACTTCTATATGTCCACAATCAATCAAACCACCCTAAATCAATATTAAAATCAATAGTTCCTAATATCGCTCTAAGAATTTCTAGACTGTCTTCTACTAAATCAATATTTACCAAAAATGAAAAATACTATAATGAAGCCCTTAAAAACTCTGGATATAATTCACA
>NC_136486.1:38774065-38779065 GCF_053919585.1 Euprymna scolopes | reverse complement strand
AAGGTTTTGGATATATCAAGGGTTACTGCATTCGCCCCGCCCCCCAACTGTTAGGAAATGAATAAAAACAAAACAATATAACAAACAAAAAAGAGAGAGGGAATAAGTTTATCAGCAGAAGAAAGTTATAGGAAGTTGTTCACCAAGATACACAAAGAAAGCTATAATAGGATTGTTAATCAAGCTGTGATGGACAAAATACTGGACATAAAGGGAGATATATGTAGAGTTAGTTTACGGTCAGTTTTAGGAGTGACAATAAGTTTTGCATAATTTACGATAGTTAGAGAGAGTTTATGAACAGTCTTGGGTTTGTGACAGTGAAGGAGAGTTTCGTATTGGACACAGTTAAATGAAAGTCATTTGAAGATTAACATGAGCTGACATCAACTGACGAACATGGCCTCAACAGACACATATGTAGTTGTAGACCTTAGCATGTAGAGGGTTGATGGTGTCCCACACACACCCAGAGTGATACTGATATTTGCAGAATGTGTTGGAGTTTGTGTTTTTGTACCTTTTGTTTTTATATTTGTGAACCCAGGCACGCCCCTTCAGCAACCGCCAGTGTGAGAGATGACGACATGGTCAAACAAAAAGATGAAAGAGAAGAAGTCCACAGCACACAACATTGGGGTCGGTGACCGTTGTTTCACACTGTCCTAGCTTTCCCTATCTTATCCAATACATGGTATTATGCAAAAATGTCAAATGTATTAATAGTTTACTAATTAAAAAAAAAATCGAAATTTTTTTTTTTTTTTCGAAAGGGTCACCATACTGAAAATCAAAAGATTGTGAAGGAATTATGGTAATTAATGAAGGTTGATCACTCAAACTCGCTAGCCGGCAGCCTCTCTCAGTCTTAATTTTGGTTACTTTATATAACATTTTTGTACTAATAAATATACTACTTATTGTTTTCCCGTTTGTTTAGAACTGAAAACATACAGGTCAATCTCTAAATCTAAGTAGAAGACAGATACTACACTTTGCTCCTAGCCAAAAGGCCAAGCAAGACTACCATTTCACTCACTGTATCATAATATTTCGTACAAACCACCTTTCTTCAAATGTGATTACACAGTTCAACTCAAATTTGTATTGTACAAAAATGTGAAATGTATAAATAACTTACTTTTCAAAAAATCCAAATTATTTGTTTTCCTAAGTTAATTACAATTTCTAAGGGTTCAACAAACCCCATGCGGATTATTTTTAGCATTATCGCATGGTAACATCTGTGACATTTGCATCATAAAGGCAAAATAGATTTTATTTTATGGATCTTGTCTTCTTTAGAAGCAACATTAACAGCTGTTAATACTCTGTGCATATCTACATTTATGAACTTAAGTACGATGTGTATGTGTTTATATATTTGTATGCGGATATATCTTCTATACTCATATATTTTTCGTGTGTGTGTGTGTGTGTGTGTGTGTATTGATATTCATATTAAAAACCCTTTTTTCTATTTATTTAGGTATTTATTTGCTTACCCACGAAAGCAAATGTGACACAAGGTCGTTTTTAATGTATGTGTGTGTGGGGGGGGGGGGGGGGTAAACCAGCTCCCCTAAAAGTAGGGCAAAAAGGGGGCACTCTGACAATATCCAAAAATAGTAATTGTCTCAGTATAGAGGTTTTCCCTTCCATTGACCAAGGACCAATTAACTTAAGTGTAGTATCAGAACAGATACTACACTTTTTTCTATTTATTTATTTATTTGCTTCCCCAATGAGCAAATTAGGCACAAGGCCGTTTTTTAATGTGGAGAGTGAGGAGAGGAGGACCAGTTACTCCGAGAGGGAACTGGATAGTGACAATTGGTATGAAGGGTGTCCCCTACAATGACCAAAACTGATTGCTCAAGAGCAACGGTATGATTTGTGGGGTTGATTGCAGTATCAGCCAGAACATATACTGCACTTTGATAACATAAAAAAGATCTTGGCCCAAAAGCCAAGAAGAAAAAAGGCGAACCTTTTTTCTGTTTATTTAAAAAGAAAATACAACTTTCTTATATATGGGTTGTGGAATTGCATTCACTAGCAAAAGATCTAGCTAATTTGCATATTCTTTTAAACATTCATTTTAATTAATTCCCTATTAGTTTTTTTCGGTTTTCTTATGAGATGATCATCTTTAGTTAACTATTACGTATAATTATATTAATGCAGATATTCTACATGATTTATACTTGCATAATATTTGCATAAAAAGTTTATAGTAATTCGATGACGATAAAAGTATTGGAAATGCGAACATTCGTTGATCCTCATTCAATCCTGAGCAACGTTGTGTTTCCCTGCTAGCTTTTACTAATTTTGCCATGATGTCTAAATATGTAATAGTGTTTTTATCTAAAATGCATTTTTTGAAATCCCATATTATACTGCATAAGCACCCTTTTTTTTTTCTTATATTGAAATAGGAAAATATCAGATAAAGTTTCTGCTTTTGCATATTTATAATAGATTCTGTTACACGTGATGTTATTCTATCTTGGCATCCTCTAATAGTTTCCTTGGTAAAAAATATTTACATGTTCAACATATCAAATAAACTAAGTTCCAGCAGTAAAAAAATAACAAAACAAAAAAAAACAAACAAAAAAAACAACAAGCTGCAGGAGAGGAACGATCTCTGTAAAGTATTCAATATTTGTTTGGTTGAAATACTTAATGCTGATGGTTAATTCTCTCAAAATACTCAATCTTAATTGGTTGCCAATTCTATACTTCAACCAATCAGAAAGCAAACGCTTGTTGGCATTGACTACATGATTAACAAGCCACACACGGTCAGCAGTGAGAGACTCAATTTTCCAAATGAACACTTGTCAGTCGTAATACTATTACACAGACTTCTTGCAGGCAAACAAAATCTGTCCATGACTACATGGAACACTTTTCCCTGGGCTGGCCCATAAACATGTGGACATGTATCCTGGCAGGGTGGTCTGTTTGCCCAATCCTGCTTCATGGGACCAATTAGTGTAACAAGGCCATCTCCAGTCTCTAAATGCAGTGACTAACCCTAAGTCTCACTGGCTACACTCTTATCTTACCTAGTGATGGACCCTTCAAGATGTAGCCAGACACTTACTTGTCACTGGAACTATTCCTCTGATGCTCAGAGTGCACAAAACGCATTCGGCTCTAAGTCCATTTGGCAATACCTTTAGCACGATAACTGGCCATTGATTGCCAGATACTGTGGTTTGAGTTCGTCTCATATGTGCTTTGGTAAATGGCTGGTTGTATGGTCGGCGATGTAAATAAATGGGTTTTCAAATCCAAGCAATTCAATATCTCAGAGATCATTTTCTTATAAATTAAAATAATTATTTATAAGATATTTCAAGGTATATTTTTAGCAAAGGAAAGTTAATTCTTTGGGTTCTTAACGGTTTCAAGATGCAGGATCTTTTCAACTTAGGTTCATTCAGGCAGCTTCTCAGTCAAAGGACGAAGAGCTTTTTGATTTAGCTCTTTTGGGAAAATTATCTAGCCCTGGGCGAGAGCCCAAAGCTGAGGTATGTACTCAGCGATGGCCAGCAGGCAAATTCTCTTTTCATTTGCCAAACACAAGTTTTTTTTTTATGGAACCCTCATTCCAACTATCATCTCTTTGAGATTAGCATTTACTCCTCTATCGTTTCGAGATTACCCTTTCCCTTCTATTATCTTTTTCTTCTCTTTTCTTTCTTTTTCTGAATATCTTTTCTTTCTTTCTCTCTTAAACCCATTTTTCTCTTTAATTCTCTTTTTCCTTTTCCTTTCTTTCCCTCTCTCAAACTCCTTTGCTCCAAAGAACTTTATTATCACCTATGCTGGAGGTTTTTTACCTTTCAAGTTAATTCTTATCACCTACAAGATGGTCTTGTCACTTGACATAAAAGACATGGTTAAATCTTGGCGCCAATGTTGACTTTTTTTTCTATCATATCAGCAATAAAAAACATATTCATTCTTTTCTAAACAATTTTGTCTATCTCAGACCTTGTGTCAAACACCCCACCTAACGCTTAGCCCATTAACAAGGTATTACTCAGCGCACACAACAGCGTTACATGTTTAGCTACTGGCATCTCCGCAAGCAACACAAGTTGTAATCATGGACTACTACAGTCTCATGAACTCATTGATGGCAAGTCCGCACACATACAAACAAAAATACTTTCTTTGTCTGGACCATTTCAACTCTTCCTAACTTTTTCCTTTTGGGTTCTTTACTTTTGGTTGTTTTATCATAAAGTTGATATTTTATATATGGATAAATTTTGTCATTACCTTGGATAATCTCTTATCTTTTATATTAGTGTTCGTGCAAGAAGTCCACAGGGCATGATCATGTTGACACACTAGTTCTTGTTAAATCATCAGAGTTAAGCAACGTTAACCCTAATCAGTACTAGATGAGCGACCATTTAGGAATATAAGCTGCTGCATGTAGGAGGACATTGGAACCTCCCTACAAAAAATGCGAAAACCTAACGTTGTTATCTCTTCTTATTAGGATATACATATGACTGAGAACAACTTGTAAATTTGTCTTGAGGCAGCATTCACCCCAGATCAATTAAGCCATCTCCTTCCAATGAATTCACCGCATCTTGCATGAAACTGACTAAACCAGTGATCCATCGCCAACGCTTACACAGTTGACCGCCAGTCATGGTTACAACTGCGAACCTGTAGATTGTTGGACCCAAGATCGATTCGGAATCTTGCTTAACCGTTCTGAGCCACGTTTTTAACTAGGCATCGATCGTTTCTTCCAATCCT
This sequence comes from Euprymna scolopes, assembly GCF_053919585.1. Classification (NCBI taxonomy): domain Eukaryota; kingdom Metazoa; phylum Mollusca; class Cephalopoda; order Sepiida; family Sepiolidae; genus Euprymna; species Euprymna scolopes. The sequence goes on along the minus strand of NC_136486.1, from coordinate 38,774,268 downwards.
GAGGAGGAACTGGATCAACAGCTTCTCTGATGAGATTGCCTCATTGACAGCAGAGAGCATGACCAGCCCAGCAAAGTCATCTTGTGAGAAAAGCCCGCTAGAGAAATGTGTTATGACACTGCGCTCAGACCATCGTGTTTGGTAGGTGCCAGGATATACACAGAATGTGACGCAGACAGAAATGATAAAAAACTTCCAGTCTG
>NC_136486.1:38584065-38771565 GCF_053919585.1 Euprymna scolopes | reverse complement strand
CTGTAAGGGTTCATGCTTGTGAAACATAGACCCTTACAGCAGAATTCGAGAAGAGGATTCAGGCTTCAGAAATGAGATGCTTCAGAAGACTGCTTGGCATCTCTTACAAAGTCTAATAACCAACGAGGAAGTCAAAAACAGAATAAGGCGAGCCAATCGTCCTTATGAAGATCTTCTCACCACAATCAAGAAGCGCAATCTAAAATGGTTCAACAACATAACAAAAGGAGAAGGGCTTGCCAAGACAGTGCTCCAGAGAACAGTCGGATGAAGACAGAAGAAGAGATGGGAAGACAACATCACAGAATAAACAGGATTGAAGCTGAGCGAGCCAGTCAAACGCGTGGAGGACAGAGAAGGATGGAGAGGACCAGTTGAGAGGTCATTTGTAGTGCCCCAACCGCAACAAGGTAGGTGAAGGTGAAGGAAGGAGAAGAATTTATGAAAATCTTTAACAATGACTATATAAAGGAAAGATGTTGGTATGTGAGTGCCTGTGTTTCCAGCTAAAAGTCAAAATCTACACAAGTAACACTCAACAAACTGATAGGCAACACACATGCACATTTGTTTTTGAATATTCATTCTTTTAGGGTTCACTAAGAACAGAATTAGTCAGAGGAGGTTGATATTTAGAGCAATTTATAATATCTTTATGTAGTAAACTGTCAATGATACTTTCATAATGATAAAGAAAACGAGAGAGAGAGAGAGAGAGAGAGAGATGGGGGGGGTGATAGAAAGGAGAGAAATAGGAGAGAGAACAGGGAGAAATGGGAGGAAACAAGGAAAGGAAGAGGATGAGAAAATAAATGGAAATGAGAGAGGATCCAGAAGTAGATGGATGTTCATCCATCGGCATGATGAGGACCATCTGATCATCCCTCTAGGATGATGGATAACACGCTAAATTGTGAGGCAAGGGTTCTGCAAATCCTAACCATTTCTCTCCCGAATTGACACTGCTAAATTCCAGTGGCAATGTCCAGTACAATTGGTCTCTGAACATTGTTTCTCTCACAAAACCGACTCCAGCAAGACTCTTCATTAAATGAAGCACTTACTTTTTCAAAGAAAATATGTCTTAGGTGGTCTGACTATGGCCAGAGATATTTTTCAATTCTGCCACCTCCTTCCTTTAGCCAAGCATCTAGCAACTGTATTGTCCGACATTTCTATGTACTAGCAAAACATGCTGCACTGCAATGTTTACAATACGTTGGATGTCTTTCAGAAATTGACTGTGACACCGTGTGATTCCCCACCGACAACCTCAAATGTTATGTGCTGTGGATTTCTCCTTCATCTTTGTTGTTTTGGCCCTATTATTGTTGTCTTTTTCACACTGGTGAACGTCGATGGGGACACACGAGTCCACAAGTAGAAAAAAAAACAAAGAAAAAAAAAAACAAGAAAACACAGACGTCCTTATTTTCACATGTTGATTGAATTCTGGATGTGTGTTTCTATATGCTAAGGTTTATGTCTACGTCATTTCGAGGCTGGGTTTGTTTATTGCCATCAGTTCATCTCAATCTCCCAAAGCTTTCCCAATCTGGCCCAAGTCACAATCTGTCTTCAACTGCTGTTAAAGTCCAACTTAATTCTCAACTCACAGCTGTAGTAAAAACTCACTGACTTAAGTTTTGCTTTGTCATCAGTCAGTTGTTTTTATTGTCGATACTCTTCAATACCATAAAAACAAAATATATATCCATCAACTGTTCAGGCCTTTTCTATCAGTCACCCTAATTTAAACCCTACCCTTATTTCTCTTTGTCTACTTTAGAACAAATTCCTATTCATTATCTATTGATATTTCCTTTTATTACTCACTAAACATACTTCCTTTTCTTTTGTCATCTATCTTGTTCTTTTCCTACCCTCCAGCAATCAATGAACTTAGTCAGACATGGTGTCACATTTACAAATTTCCGACCAGGTCTTCATTTATTCTCTCTTTCTTTCAAACCAATTCTTATCATTTCCTTCCATGTTTTCCTTACCAACTGATCCTGCTCTCTCAACTGTTCTACATTTACTAGTCCAAAAACTTTCACCTATTCTCCCAAAATAATCCATTCTGCACACATCTCGATACTGTCTAGATTCAATCTCCTTCTAAGGTCATCAAGCCTGTCTTTAAGACTCACAATATACACCCATCATATCATTTCTTTTCATGCAATGTATGTCCTTGACTCTCACTGGGCAGGTTTCACTTTCCTATATCATCACACTATGTACACATGGCCGATAGAGACTTCCCTTGTTTGACAGTGGTATCACTCTGCTGGTTAGTAATGACAAAAGTTCACTAAAGTTACTCCATCCACTATTAACTTTTGCAACCACACTAGCACCTGCTCCATTCTGTGCTCCAATGGTATCATCCAGGTAACAAAATTCTCAGCAACCTTAATGACAATTCAGATATAATTTGTCTTCATCCATGTATACAGAACAAAAATAGAGAATTGTTTCCCTGGTTACAGCCAATATGGTCTGCTTATTTTTTTTGACATCCGGTTTCTGCTTTACAAACGAGAACAGTGACAAGCAAGAAATGGTCCCTGCTGATTACTGATTATTTTTCTCTCAGATAACCCCCCACACTTCCACATATTAAGAATGGCTTTCTCATCCACTTGACCATGTCTAATTATCAATCCAAATGGATAGCAGAAATCGGAAGACAAAAAAAGTAGACAATCTTGATTATACCTGCTCCCTTATTTTATTAGTCCTCGCACGAAAGAGCAGAACACAAAATGTTTTAAATGATAATAGAATAACAAATACTTTCGCTGGTGAGGACTACTATTGAGCGTAACCAGTTATACACTCCTTTTGAAATTTTCATCTCTATTTTTCTCGTTATGTACTGAATATTTGTTAATAAAACTTATATGAAATATGTTCCTTATTAAATTTTAAAGATTTTCTATTCTGAAAGAAGTTTAAAAAAATTTAATCTAAAAAAGTTATTTTAAAGTTTTTGTTGAAAAAAATTCAGATTTTCTCATTCAGACCTGTATTACAAAGAAGGGTTACAACAAATGAGTTGTGGTGTGAGGAGAAATACAAACTGAAACAGAATATTCAGACCTGTAATAATACAAAGAGGGGGTTGCAAAATGAGTTATGGTCTGAGGAGAAATACAAACTGAAATAGAGAGGAGAGTTTTCAAATATAATCTTAAAAAGATAAGATACAAGTTAGAAAAGGATTTCATCCAAGGCATGAAAATTGTTAAACAAAATGTTTTTACTATAGGCTTTAAAAATAAAGGTACAAGATTCAATTAAAAATTTATTTATCTTCAAAGTGCACTTTTATAAATTTTACAAAGTAAGGTATAAAAATTTCATTTAAATTGAATCAAAAAATTACCTTGGATTTATTTTATGTAATGTACATTTTGGTGCAATTTTAAAACATTATCTTTCATCTAGCAATTAATGATATAGATATAAAATTTTCAATGATTTTTTTTTTTTTTAAGTGCAACAGAATGTACATTACATAAAATAAATCCAAGGTAATTTTTTGATTCAATTTAAATTAAATTTTTATACCTTACTTTGTAAAATTTATAAAAGTGCACTTTGAAGATAAATAAATTTCAAATTAAATTTTGTACCTTTATAGTAAAAACATTTTGTTTAACAATTTTCATGCTTTGGATGAAATGCTTTTCTAACTTATTTATACTTTACTAGCAATGTTGAAAAGACGCCAGGCAAAATATCTTAAGAAAATTTTACTTTTAAAGCCAGGCAAATGAAGGGCTGTATCTATGTGATGAACCATGGAGATAATTAATGTAAATTATATATGTGTCTTGTACTAAATGAGTCACTGGATAGATGAATCAGTCACATAGTTTTTTTTTGCCTGCTTAGTGGGCACTGACTAGTGAAGGTGGTTTCACAGTAGCATTAGGCATATATGACTAAACATATTCCTAATGATAGTTACATATTTTTAACTATTAGATAATCCGGCATTGCCCAGCTGTAAAATATGCTTAAATACAATATTTTAATTTTCGTATTTATTATTATGTCAACTCTATTATTATATTGTACTCAATATATAGTAGTGATCTAAAAAAAAAAAAAAAAAAAAAAAAAGACTTTGGTACCATCAGCTAGAATCGAAACCAAAACATTCAACTCTCTAGTGATATTTGCTACCATGACACATGCATATCAAAACTTGATAAATTTATGCAGTTAAAAGTATATAATTATTAGGGCTATGACAAAAAATATTCTTTTAATTATTTTGACTCTAGTATATATCAGTTAATATCTTATATGTTTTTAGATAGAGTGATCTGGTTCTCGATTGATTAATTGTGTCCGTGTCATATATATACTCGAGTCAAAACAATAAGAATATGCTCTTGTCTTAGCCCTAATAATTATACATCCAGATATTGAATTATACCTGCCAAGTTCAAATTTTAAATCCTTACCAGCCATTTTTCCAACTAAAACGAAATCTGATTTTGTTTCACCGGTCTGAAAATACCCCATATATCAAGTTTCAAGTCTGTAGACCAAAAATTGACAAAATAGTTTGGTAGAAACTGTTCCGCAGACAGACAAGGTCACTTTTATAATATACTATCAGGTTAACTGGCGTTAGCCAGTCATAAAATACGCTTAAATATATTTTAATTTAATTGCAGATTTTGTGTTTATTATTATAAAGTCAGTTTTCTATTCATTATTATACTATACCCAAAAAGTAGTAAATTCAAAAGTTAAAAATAAATAAATAAATAAAAATAAACCAAAACATAGCTCTCCAGCATTATTCGTTACCATTCAAACTAAGTCCATATGCATATCAAAACTTTAAAAATAATGTTATTAAAAGGTAAAGGACAAGTCACAGGAAACTTGCTCTCCTAGAGTAAGAGATAGGGAGTTAGGAAGGTAGTCTTTTAACATGCTTAAGATCCGTTTCCCGTGACTCACCCTGTGTAAATGTATATTTGCACATGCATAAAAGTAACATGTTTAGTTGACTTACATATGCTAAGTTTCAACTTTTACCTCTTAACAGCTATTTTTACCAACTAAAGACCAAATTAAATTTGTTTCACAGGTCCGAATCTCCTATATATTGTTTCAAGTCTACAGACCAAAAATTGGAAGAGTAGTTTAGTAGAGTTTCTCTCACAAACAAAGACGATTACTTTTAATATATATATCTAGATAACATAATAGGTTAGCTAGAATGTTTATAATCACAATAACCAAGAATATATTGCTCCATAATATTATGTGCGTGAAATTAAATAAGTCCATAATTTATTAGTTTATCTTGCAGCAAGCACTGTAGAGTTCCAATGAACCCAAGGTGAAAAATATCGGTTTAAACTAAGCATTTTATTTGATCAAATAGAAACACAAAAATGAAAAGCTAACCACAAAAAATATAGTCGCTATCTTTATACATCAAAAAACGATAATTCAACTTCATAATTGTCTAAAAGAATAGGGGACTTTTTCTTTTTTTTTTTTAAAGAAAAAAAAAAAACGAAAAACAAACATTATCATTTTGGGGTTGAAAATTTAAACTACAATATTCGCTTTTGTATTTATAATTAGGGCTGACAACAGAATATTCTTTTCATTATTTTGACTCTCGGGTATATATCCGACACAGTTAGACACACTTAATCAACCGAGAACCACATCCGTCTATATAAAAACATATAAAGATATTAACAGATATACACTCAAGAGTCAAAACAATGAAGAGAATATGCTGTTGTCACAACCCTATTTATAATTTTCATAAAATTAAAAAGTTGTCCTAAACTATAAAATTATAAATGCGAATTATTGTCCATAGACTTGTTTATAAAAGATTGTTACTATATTTGTCTTTTGTTGGAATTTAAAAAAAAAAAAAAATGAATAATTCTAAACAGAATCCTAAAAGCTCACAATTTTGGAAAATCATGGTCAAAATTTGCCCTATTCGCCTCCTCACCCGGGCAGCAAGACAAAGTTGGTTTTCAATACTAGGAAAATCCAGTTTCTCAAAAAGAGGCACTCTGGATTTTGACAAAACTAAAATTTACCTCGCTTTAAAAGGATTTGCTTTACTGGCTGAAGACTGGAAAGAGATGCTACACTTAGACATCCAGTGTATCATCCTTCTTCATGCAACATGTCTTTAACCATCAGAAAAAATATTTTTTTAGTATTTGTTACTATAGAAACAAGAAATTTATCAAAATGTATTAAAAAATATAAATCACAGCATTCAAAACCTTTAAAACAAGTTAAAAAGAAAATGGTTACTTCTGCAGTTTAAGGTCCGTGCTGACATAACGTTATTAGGAACTCATTCTTCGCTAACTATTCTGTACTTTCACTAAGTAATTTAATAAAAATAAAAAAAAAAGATACCGTAAAAATTTAAATTGAAAATTTTATCTATAAAAAAAAAAAAAAAGCATGGTCTGTAAATTATAGAAATACTAAAAGAAATCGTTAAATTACTTTAGCACACTGACAATTATAAATATAAAACGTAAGGATGGGGGAGGGGGTGACATTTAAGAAATCATTTAATTAGAAAAATAACTAAAAATTGATTAACTTGAAAATGAAAGCGAAATTATAGTAATAGAATTAAACAATTTGAAAGTTGTTTCTGGCAAAAATGTATTATAGTCAACAACGCAGGGGGGTGGGGGACAAGTACACTTACCAACCGCAAGTCAACTTTTTATTTTTATGGAAATCGTTTCTGACAAGGTATGAAGCCACTTCATGTAAGGAGCTTAAAAAGCATCGTTAGAATAATCTTTCAAAATGGCACTCGATTTTTTGGGTAGGTGATAGTTAATTTCAAGCTCAATACAGAGGGAGGAGATAGTGGAACTGTAATCCTAAGATCGGGTAAGCTTTTTTTCTCTCTAATTTTTTTTTATCTTTGAAGCCTGAAGTTAGTGACGACGAAATCGAGTACCATTTTGGAAGATGACTAATCTATATATATATTTATAAAAGTGAAATTGTCTGTGTGTGTGTGTGTGTGTGTGTATATATACAGTTCCCTACCAAACTACTCAGTCACTTTTCAGTCTATAGACTCGAGATTTGGGAAAATCTTTTCAATCGAAAAATCAGAAAATTTGGCTGGTAAAAGGTGAAAGTTCAACAATTTGACCCTTGAAAACTCTACCAAACTCCTCCGACAATTTTGGGTCTAAACACTTGAAATTTTAGATGTAGGTTACTTGGACATGAATCAAACTTTTTACTTTGATTTGAGCAAAAAAAAAAAAAAAAAATGTTAAGGGATCAAAGTTAAAAAAAATTGACTTCTACGGTCTCTACCAAATTACTCAGCCAATTTTTGGTCTAAACATTTGAAATTTTACATAAAGTGTATTCAAACATAGGACAAGCTTTTTAATCGATTTTTGGCCGAAAATTTGTCTGCTAAGGAGTCAAAGTTGAAAGAGTTGACCTTTGCAGACTATCAAATTCCTCGGCCAATTTTGGGTCTAAACACTTGAAATTTTAGATGTAGGTTATCTGGATATAAGTCAAATTTTTTTAATATATATATATGCACAAAGTTATGAACAGTATGTAAGGTCCAAGCAAAGCCGGGCTGAACTACTGCGAGTAAATTAATAGTGACGATAAAAATTTCATAGGTAATAAATTTTTTCAATCAATATTGACACTTATACAGGTCGATAGATAGAAAAAGTAAATAGGGTTTATTTTACTGTACACAGATTCGAAAAAGTTGTCAAAAAACAAACGTTATCAAAAGCAAGATAAGTTACTTTTCTACCCAACTGGATAATTTTTAGTGTTTTTATTTAATGTAACATATTTATTTAGCTCGACAAACAGTGTTTACCGATGTGTTGGAAAATTCAAAATGGCACCGAATTCACTGCTGAACACGGTAAGTTTGGGAAAATGAGTTAAAAATAAAAAATATACAAAATACTGTTAGAAACTAGCTCAATATATGTTACTGTGACATACGCTGACATATTCGGTGGGTTTTTAACAGTATTTGGTATATTTTTTATTTTTAACTCATTTTCCCAAACTTACCGTGTTCAGCAGGAGTTCGGCATCATTTTGAATTTTCCAATACATCGGTAAACACTGGATGTTTTTCGAGCTGAATAAACATTTTACATTAAATAAAAACACAAAAAAACTATCCAGTTAGGTTGAAAATTAACTTATCTGGCCTTTGATAACATTTATTTGTTATATATTTGTTTTTTGACAATTTTTTCGAATCTATGTGTATAGGAATAGAAACCCAGTAAATTTTCTTGCGTTTGGTAAAAATTATTTGCTCTATATTTGTTTGTTTTCCTTTTTGCGTTAATACCCGTCTTGGTAATGTTGACTTTTTCCGCCGAAAGAAACAAAATGAATGTCCAACTAGAATTATGTAAAAGCGGTGACTGACTGAAAGTAAGACGAAATACGAAACCAGTACGCTACTAATGAAAAAAAACTTATTCAAAAGAAAGTTTTTTTTTTGGGGGGGGGGGGGGGATAGGCATCACCACTTATCAAGGCCAAGAGGCCACTCGAGGATAAGTGTTAAAGAGTGTACAGTAAAAATTGAACAATATAGCAACCGTTAGTAATGGAGATTTGGTAAATTTGTTAACTTATATGGAACGGCTCATCAAAAACTTGTTTACGTTAGACTTGAAGACAACCATATTGTAGTCAGCTGGAAAGCAGAAAAACGGAAGACAATTCCATAGGCGTGCAGTTCTAAGAAAGAAGCTTTGCTCATGGAATCTACACTTAGGTTTAGGCACAGATAAAGAGTGGGGGAAACTAGTGATAGTGTTTTCAGATAGATGAGTGTTTCTTGTGAAAGTTTGGCGAGGGGGGACCATAGAATGGAGCTCAGCCGAGCACTTGCCATGAAAATAACGATAAAGCAAAGACAAACTCGCAATATCTCTTCTGTGAGAAAGAGGTTGCAAGGAAGAGAAAAAGACATCCCCCACAAGGCTACAAAGTCTATTTTGAACTCTATCAAGGGAGGACAAGTCCTTTCTAGCAGCTCCTGCGCAGATGTGGCAACAGTACTCCATCCGTGGACGTACCTGGCTCTTGCATCAGCAGTGAGATATCTACTGGATCGATAGAAGGATCCCACCATTTTTCCAGTGGCCTTGGTAACGGATTTAATGTATGTGCTCCATTTAAGATCAGGAGTAAAGGTCAACCCCAGAAGCTTGTCAAAACATGAGGCCTCCCCAAGATGAGAGCCATTCATTTCAATTGATGCCAGATGGGGATCAGAGCGTTGATGATGTAAAGATAAAAGCTTGGTTTAAAACTTTTGCAGAATATGGAGCGAATTAACAATTTAATAAAGATACTGCAAAAATTAAATTCAAGAATACAAATCGTGCTAGATTTTCAACTAATTCAGTTTTTATGATATCTTATTAAATTGTTAAGTGAAAACACAGGATAGTAAAAAAAAAAAAAAAAAAAAAAAAGGCCTTGATGTATTCTGCATTAGGTGTGTCAGAAATTTCGTGAAAATAGTGAATAATTCCACTCCATCTTTCCAAGCTTATAACTCCTCGAAAAATGCAATTCAAGCCCTAATTTTTTTTTTTTTTTCAATTAAAGGAGCAAGGACCAAGGTTTCATTAAAAAAAAAAAAAAAAAAAAAAAAAAAAGTGTTTTTTTTTTTAAAAAGGTTTTAAACTTCGGACTTTACAGAATTTCTGCATATGCACCTTTAAATTTTTGCTTTGGATAAGTTGTGTTTTGTTTCTTTTTCCAGGTTTCATTCGGTTTATTGATTGGTGTCCGGTTTCTGTATTTCATTTTACTTTCAGTTTCTATTTTTACATGAAACTATTCAGACCTCGATTCTCTTTCAATGAACGGTGTCAACATTACCCAATATTTTTTCTTTAAATAATTAATTTTATTCAAAGTGAAGGCCGGTACGATATATACAGAATACAAGCGTTAATCATGTTTGTTATCACGTGGTCATGAAGACAAAAGTAAAACTAGCAACATATGAAAGGGGCGAACGGTGAACTAATTTAACCCGTCAAGATGCCTCCATTTCATTTACGCGTCTTCAGTCACGTTCTCAATTCAGCCAGCACTCACGTGTGCGCCGAAATGTGCCTAGCATTTTTTTTTTTTTTTTTTAATGTTTGTTTGCTAAAGCATGGGTTGGTTATCTTGAACTTTTCAGCTCTGTTATGGTTGCCAAATGTTTCGACTCATGTTCCAACCGGTGTAAGTGAAAAAATACGCCGTATTATTTTGCCCTCTCCCCCTCCTTTTTTTACGTTATCGTGTTTATTAGATTGTTAGGTGAAAGCACAGAATAGTTAACAAAGCCAACTCTTCTCTTGTTATGCATGGATTTTTAAATAACATTTCAGCACGGTCCGTAAACTGCAAAAGTATCTGGAACCAAACTATATTACAATTTTTTCAAATCAAATTAAATTACTAAAAATGGAATATTTATTTTGAAAATTAATTTATTAAAAAAAAAAAATATAAAGAAAAAGAATTGTTATTTTTTATTTAATTAAATGTTAATCCGCAATATATACATGCAAAATAAAAAAAAAATCCACAAAAATGGAACAAGGCAAAAATAATACGTCGTTTTTTAGACTTTACACCGGCTGTAATGGGAAACTAATCTATCCGTTAACAGCCATTAGCTCTGAAAAGTTCAAGATTGTTTTTTTTTCTCAGTAAAAAGCAAAACATTTCACTATTTCAATATGACTGAAATAAACCTAGGCTTTTCTTTCCAAAACTTGTAAATATTACATTAATTTTAACAAATTATTAGAAGGGACTCGAGTTCCTATTTTAACAATATACGTCAAACCTTTGATCAAGTCGAAGGTTCAGCTTAAGAGGCTATCTTCCCGAGCATTACCTTCGTGCTTCAGAGGCGACAAGGAGTTGCCCTTCGACAAGAAGAGGGAATTATATACCCAACCGGGAAATGGCGACCATGGTTCCCTATCGACTTTTTCGGTGTTTTTGGCCTACTTCCAACCTTGTATCACATCTTGCCCGCGTTGCGAAGTTACCAGAGAAAAGAAAAAAAAAAGGGGGGGGGAGAACAAAATATAACTTATACCAAACGCAAGAAAATGTATATATATTTTTTTTAACTTACTGTATTAAGTGTGAAAACTCATTCTAAGATTTATCATCTATGAATTTGTTATCGTCACTTTCACATTGTTAGATTCCAATATAGTTGTCCATTTTTGGGGGGGGAGGTGGTGGTGGTGACTAATTTCAGGTAAAAAAAAAAAAAAAAAAAAAACAGTGGGGCAGGGATAATGGACCCGTAAATGCGGGAGGGGGATGAGAGGTCAATCAGATTAAAGCAAGCTGTTATTGGAGCGGTTTTTACCAGTATTGTTTAATTTTCGATTTTTGAGAGATTATCGAGAGCACGTATAATGCCAGCCATTTTCTAACTCAAGACAAAACACTACTTATGTTTCAAAGTAAACAAATGCTTTAAAATAAGAAAATTTATCTTGAAGAGTGGCTTATTTTGCCTCTGGTAACATTTGTATATTTTTTTAACCACTTTCGTTTTGTTGTCTATACTGGAAAATGCTCGACAAAATCTTAGTTGAAAATAATACAGGCAGATTAAAAACTCAGAAAAGTAAATTTTCTTGCGTTCGGTAAAAAAGTTGGATATATTTTTTTTTTTTTTTTTACATTAGGTCCACCTCCACAATTTTCTTTAAAATGACATGGTTTTCGACTATGCTGAATACAAAAATCATTTAAATTTTGCAGACAAGTAGTTATCGAGATAAAGACCTGCATTATACACTAATTCTCTGGCGGCCATGTTTTTTACGTGCGATAAACGTCTACTTTTCTGCGAAGTAGACAAGTTTATCGCGTGCATGCGCGTAAAAAACATGGCCGACAGAGAATTACAGTGCATAATACAGGTCTTTATATTTCGATCCTTGGCCTTCGGGCCAAGATCAAAGTAATGAATTATTGTACCATTATTATCTTGTTTTTACACGCCAATAAAAAATGTTTTAAACAACTGGGGATGCTAGTGCAGTCAGTGCCTGCAGTGGCAGTGAGTGCACATAAATCGTATTTCCAAGTTTAATTAAAGTTTTGTTTTTTTTAATTCAATTGTAAGGTTACAGTATAGAATAGGTACAAAACACCCTCCCCATGTTAAGAATGGCTTTTTAAATAATAACGTTACTATTTCAGCACGGATCAATAAGTGCAATAGTACCCAATTGGGTTCTAAGTACGAAAGGGTGAATACTGTATTATGGTGGAAGAAGATACTAGCTAAGAAATTTTTGTTAAGTTCTAGAGTAACAAGGATGACCAACACCGACGACCCCCATTTTCCCCCCTTTTGAGTTGGCCTTGTGCCTAAGTTTTTTGTTCATGTTTAGCCTGAATAAAAGATTTAATATCTCAAAGTGTAGTATCTGTTCTTCAGATGCTATAATTCTATTTCTTATTCTCTCAGTGGAGGAGAAATCCTTCACGACCAAGGCAATTTTTATGTTGTCCCTTTTCTCCGTTAAAAGAAAAAAAAAAAAAAAAAAAAAAAAAAAAAAAAAAACGACCCTGGTGTCTAACTGTCCCGTGGAGAGGCATTGTAAATAGGAAGTACTGCAAAATTTAAATGTGATTTTCGTATTCAGCATAGTCGAAAACCTTTAAAAGTGGTCATTTTAAAGAAAATGGTGGAGGTGGACCTAATGTAAAAAATTATTAGTTGTACACTTTTTGGCACTGTTAAGTACACTACACTTTTGCCATAAAACAAAGTTTTTGCAAAAAAAAAAAAAAAAAAAAAAAAAAAAAAAAAAAAAAAAAAAACACTATAGGAAATTAGAATTCTGAGGCGTTTTACAGCAAAGACAAAACGTACCAGGGGGTCCTGATTAAACAAATGTTACCAAAGAAAGCCAGTACTCTTACCTACCTGGATAAGGTTTTTTTGTTTTTGTAACTTAAAATGTTCATCTACTTTTAAATAGTGCCGACTAAGAACTGACGCCGTCTACGGTAAATCTGGTCTCAATAATTGCTCAAAAGTTAAAAATACTGGTAGAGATCCACGTAATAAATGTCACAGTGACATTTGTGAGAGTTTCTACCAGTATTTAGTTTTATTTCAGACTTTTGAGCGATTATCAAAGGTCCCCGTACAGAACAATCCCTGTAATTATTATTTTCCGTTCTAACTAAACGGAAGGAATACGGGGTTCCCGGAATACGCAATTTATTTTGAACTTTTAAAGTGTTTAAACACAAAATTATCCAGGTAGGCAGGAGAATAATTTATCTTGCCTTTGGTAATGTTATTTATTTTTTTTATTTAACCTTTTTCGTTTTGTTGTCAATGCTACAAAATACAGTTTTGTATTTCCAGAAATATGGAAGTCTTCCTTTTAACTTAAAGGGGGGGGGGGTACAATACTACAGAATAGAAAAAATGGAATTCTATAATGGCAAAAATTTAATGGATCAAATGAAGCGGCAGGTATACAAACAGGAGGGAAACAAAATATAAAAGGCCCACCAGAAAGGAAACAAATTAGTTTGTAAATGGCAATTAACAGGACATTTAAAATTAAGTTTACACATTTAATTCAGTTTTCGCTCTTAAAGGATTTTTTCAAAGATTAATTTTTAGTAAGAAGCAGATTTTTAATAATAGGTCAAAATTAGTTACAGATGACCAGCGAATAATAGAAATTAAAAAGAAAATACGAATTAAAAGATTTTAAAGTCAAATAAGTAAATTCTTAGACAAAGTTTCCCTTCTGTAAATTAGTTTTTCGTTATTTTTTCTCAACCATTAAAAAAAAAAAAAAAAAAAAAATATTCGCAAATATTTGACTTCTTTCTCCAAAATAATGTTGATATTTTGTTGTTTGAAACATAATTCAAGTCATTTCTTGCTGAACGCACAGAAAAGCCATTTTATTGCCATTAGTTTTTTTTTTTTAACAGTTGAGAAAATAAAAATATTATCCTCCGCTATTCCCTCTCCCAGCAAAAATGAGATTCGTCTTTTTAGGCGATTACGAGTAAAAATCACGGAAAAGTTGTTTTTAGAATTTAGTGCAAGAGGATCAGTTTCCCAATCTTAACTTAAAATGATACCATTTCTGGGTCATTCTAGAATTTTAGGGCAGTTAATAAATGTATTTTTCGCTATAAACGATAAATTCTGTGTGTTTTTGTTTTTTTTTCTGGAGTGGGAGGGGGTACATTTTTTATGCGGTTTTACGAACTTGCCACACGGGCGTAGGGTTAATGGTAAAGTTAATTATTCTAAAAACTTAGAATGTCCCGAAAATGGAGTTCATTTTACGTTAAGTTTACAGGCTATAAGAAACCGAGTGATCCCCACTCCAAATTCTTTTTTTATCAGAGTAACTTCACACGTAAACATCTAAAGAAAAAAGTAAAATCTCATTGTGTGTTTGGGTGGGGGTAGCGGATGGTGTTATTCTACAAATTAACCTCCAACATTAACCTGCCCCACCCCCTCATCCAACGTTTCTTTTACTTTCCTTGGGGGTTTGGCGCGCCGAACTTTGCTGCCAATTTATTAATAATTTGCTGTACTTTGGGATTATTTTGATATTTCCCTATATTGGCCGGGTTTGAACTGACATCCTGGAAGGCTGCGGCAACTTCGGGATCTTTGAGGGCATTTACGATGTCGGGATCACTAAGTAACTGGGAGAAGTCGATGCCGCCTGGGCCACCTGCCGCGCTGGCTCCTGGAAAATTGGGGAAGCCACCGGGCATTTTAAAACCTGGGTTGGGGTTCGCTCCGCCGGTAGAAGCGCCTGTCGATCCAGATTGGGTCTTAGCTTTCTCGTATTCTTCTCTGGCTTTGCGAATTCTTTCTTGCCTTTGCTTCATTTCTTTCAATTCATGTTTTCGTTGGTATTTTCGACGGTGTTCTTGGATTTTTTTGGCGTTCGGGGTGACTTCCTGAAGCATTTGGTAGGCATCATCGTCGTAATCGAGTTTGCAAGCAATCGACAGATCCTGATAGGCCTGCTCCCAATTACCCAACATACAATTGGCCTTTCCCCTCCATTTATAAGGTTGCGCAGAATCAGGGTTAAGTTGGATAGCCCTTTCGCAATCTTTTATAGCAGCGTTAGGCTTCTTCATTTTGATAAAAACACATGCTCGCTTCGCGTACTGAAGGGCCGATTTCGGATTATTTTGAATCGCCTCTGTAAACAGTTTAATCGCCTTTTCGTAATCCCCGCTCGACATAGCATCGATCCCCTCGTTTCGTTTCTCCGTAGCAAGCTCAACCATTTCATCTGTAATCTCTACAGACTCGTCGCCGAATTCTTGGTTGATATCTCCGTCTGGCTCCACCACCCCAGTGTTGTCCAACTCGATGTCGCTCTCTTCACTTTCATCGGACTGTGCCTCCATGGTGGGCGAAGTATCTTCTTCTTCGCTCTTTTCCGAGCAGCACGTCGGGCCTTTTGGAGTGTCGGCCTTTTTCTGGGGGATTTTACCTCCCAAGTCTTCGATCCATTTGCGCAAGAAATCCAAGTTGGGCGAGTGTAAAAGATCAGGGTTTGTCCTGCACATATCGATAAACGATCGCAACTGTCTCACTTGCTCGGCTGGTAGTTCCATTTTATCCAACAACCGTGAAACACGACGGAAGAACTGCTAAGACGAGTAAATAAACACTAACAACAACAGACTTTAAGAACTGCGCGGTCCTTGTGCAAAAAAGAGACAAGGGAGAAAACCCGAAATTTACACCGTTTTCATGTCTCTTATTCCAGAGGGCGCGCCACATAATCTTATAGTTACGTTAACTGTATTATTATTATTTTTATTTTTTTTAAATAAATTATTAATAAGATAAATAAAAACCACCATATCTTCGACATATGTTCATAAACAGCAGTTAAAGTTAATAATAATCCATTAATATAATGATTTGATGTTTTACATTCAGCAAAACACTTTTCGTTCGAGGCTATATCAAGAAATAAATCTGTTCCCCATAAAATAATCGTCCGGGTGTGGATAATTCTAGAAAATTCTCATCTAAGTCTCAGATTGTTTTCTTTTGGCCTTCAGGCCAAGATCAAAGTGTAGTATCTGTTCTTCAGATGCTACACTTCAATTTCTTGTTCGCTCTCAGTGGAGGAGAAATCCTTCACGACTGAGACAATTTTTATTTTTGTTCCTTTTCTCCACGTTAAAAAACGACCCTGGTGTCTAACTCTGCCCAGTGGGGAGGCATGGTAAATAGGAACTCTTAGATTGTAATACCTTTACAGTGTTGGAGGAAAACCAAAGTTTAGAAATTTTTTTCAGTGTATTCTTTGTTGATGAAATTTTAGATCAATAAGTAAAACGATTCTATTTCTTAATTGCAAAATTGGAATCTTTTTTTTTTTTTTTGTATTTGCATCTCCATTTAAATATGACTAGAAAATTAAACTATTTTTAATTTCTTAAATAAATTGCAAAGTAACTATTTTTTTTTCTAACTGGACTTGGACCTTATAATCCTAAAACATTTTTTGTAAATACACAAAGCTTTTTTAAATTAATTGTAAAATATAAAAAATTATTTTTATCTGTAAACTTTTATTCTACTTTACTTTTGTTAAAGAAAATGTTAAAAATAATTACTTATTGGAATCTAATAACATAATCTTATATTTAATTTATCTATCTATCTATCTATCTATCTATCTATCTGTCTGTCTGTCTGTCTGTCTGTCTGCCTACCTACCTACCTATATTGATCTCCTTATATATGTCTATCGTTTTGTCTACTTATATTTGTTTATCTATCTATCTATCTATCTATCTATCTATCTGTCTGTCTGTGTGTATTTGTTTATCTATCTGTACACCTATATAACATGTCTGGTTATCTTCTACTTTGTCATAAGGACTCTGACAGACACATGCATGGACTTGGAGTCTATATTCGTAACATCCTCCTCGCAGTGTTGCCAACTGAGATTTTAAAAACCCGCTAGATCAGGGAAAAGAAATCTCTAGAAAATCGCTAGATTTTTTTAACTTTTGTATCTGAAATTTAAAAAAAAACTGCTAATTTAACCCCCCCCCCACTCCTAACACCATATTTTAACTTCCTACCTACATAAAAAATATTATGAATATAGTATATTCAATAGACAAAATGTTCCGTGTTTTCTCACTATATATTTCTGGAATCATATTGAAGCGGTTAGCTCCCCAGAAGGCTTTCACATTTTATCAGCTATTTTTTACCTGTTTTTCAGGGAGGGCATATTTTGTTTTGCAAGAAACAAACCATAAAATCAAACTTTATAATAGAAGTTAAATTGAAATATATTACAAATTAAACATCACAATAATGGCGTACTTAAATAATGAATATTGTTGAATAAATTCTCCATAAATATTGGATGAATTAATAAATAAATTTTTTTTAAATCTGCAAAACATAGGCACCAAATTTATACATGAATTAAATGATAGATTTTTTTAAACATTTCTGACAGGGGAGGTTGGGGAGGGGAGGTAAAAATGGCATAAATGTATAAATGGGAAATATAGCACAAGATGAACATCTTTAAGAATATATATAAAGAGAAAACATTAAATTTGTCAATTTAAAAAAATAAATTATATTTAAAAGCAGATGAGGGCCATTAGCTATCCCCTCCAAAAAATGAGATTCTGCTTTCGGCGATTACGTGTGAATATTTTGAAAAAAAATTTTTAGAATTTCAAGTTGGGGGAATCATTTTTCATATAAATTTATTAAAATGATCCCTCATTTCTAGGACACTCTAACGTTTTGGGAAAGGTAACTAATCTTTAATATATGTCTAACCCTAAGTCTGACTCGCAATGTCGTAAAACCACACAAAATCCTTTTAGAAAGTAAAACATGCAGAATTTATCTCTCATAGCAAAAAAAAAAAAAAAAAATGCTCAACAGTCTTGAGTTCTAAATTACACCTTTGTTTCTAAGGCTTTTTAAGCCTTAGAAATAAAGGTGTAATTTACATTAAATTGGGAAGCACTTTTCATGCTCACCATCATTCACAATCGAGTATATTTTTGTCTGCTCTGAATATTTTAAAAATGAAAAAAAGATACAATTTAAATATTTGCCAATTGTACAATATCCTTTTATTTTCGGTTTATTTGTATTATTTTTACTTTTCCAAATATCTTTTTTTTCTCTATATCTCGGTTGCCATGCTAGAACCCCCCCCCCAAAAAAAAAATGTACTTGTAAAAAATTGATTTTATAGCGAGTTTTAAAAAAAAAGTTTAGCGAAAAAAATGGTGGAAAGCAAAACAAATAGGCAATAAATAATTGTTACCAAAGGCAATAAATGCTACTTTTCTACCTACATGAATGAGTTTAGCTTGTGTTTTAAAGTATTTTCAAGCTCTTTTCTTTATTTTTTAATCTAAAATTGCAGGTGTGTGGGTGTCAAATATCTCCAGATTTTCTAGAAAAAACCTGCTAGCCACTAAATCAAAAATTTCCCTGCTAGATTACAAATAAACTCTCCAGATCTAGTGGGAAAACCTCTAAAGGCAACACTGCCTCCCCATGACTAGGAAATCTCAACTAGAATCAAATGACCAGGCCTTCATGTGCTTTAAACTAACTTTACAACATAGTGTTAGCTACTTATATTTTCTTTATCACCCTCCATTGACTCAGGACTGTACTCTAATCAATCATGTCTCTTACAGCATAGATGTAGCACTGTCCCTTGATACTAGCAAACAAATACATGTATTTGTGATTTTAATACCCACCACAGTAATTGGCTTGGCTTCTCTAACTGCACAGACACAGCTAGTAGCATTATCACTGATTTTTCTCTATCCCATTCGTTCTTGACTCATCTTCCAGATTGTCAGGACAAGCAGGCCTCACTTCTTGGCCTATTTCTGTTCCTGAGGATTGTGTAACAAGTTCCCATTGCCCACTTGGGGATGCTGATCATGCTGTGATAATGATAGACATCACTCTAAACTCTTGGGCCCCAAGTTGAAGAGCCATTGCTCAAAACGACAAGGTACTACAATAAAGCTGACTGGGATGCTATCAGAGATCACATCAGAGATGCCCCATGGGGATATATCTTTTCTCTTCCTGTGGAACAGTGCACAAATGAGACCACTGAATGGTTCAAAGCAGCAATTGAGCTACATGTTCCCACACGGAAGTTCCATAGCAAACACCACTCTCCTCAACGGTTTACTTCTACATGCACAGCTGCCATTGCTCAAATGCAACATGCATACCGCAGATTTATCCGGCATAAGTCCGGTACAAGCAGACAAAAGTTTAGAAGCTAGAAGTAATTGTAAGAAAGAAATAGCGACAGCTAAGAGAGAATATACCTAAACTCCCTGATAAAATTGACCCTAAGATGGATATGTTTGTTGATGATACCATGCTCTATAACAAGCACAAGGGAAAAACGAATCAACACATATCTAAGGCAATGGCAGAAACACTATAGGAAGACCTCCAATCTGTAGTGGAATAGAGACAAAAATGGATTGTCACATTCAATGCTGCCAAAACCAAGCTTGTTTCCTTCAATTGTTACAAGAAACATTCTCTAACGCGAATAGCTATGGCTAAAGATACATTACCTGAAAGTGTTTTGTTCAAAATCCTTGGCTTAACGTTCACAAGGAACACGAGTTGGAACAGATGCATTGAGACCATTGTCCAGGCTGTTGCAATGAAGGTGGGCTTTCTCTACTGTGCTAGAAAGCTACTTACGCCTGAAAGTATCCTGTACCTTTATAAGACCCCCATTCGCCCATGTATGGAGCATTGTTGTCACATTTGGGCTGGTGCGTCTGCTACTAGTCTCTCCCTCTTAGACAGGGTTCAAAAGAGAGTCACCAACCTAATAGGTCTTGCACTATTATCTAAGCTTCAACTTTTGTCTCATCGACGAAATGTTGCGTTCCTCTGCTGTTTTACAAGTATTTTAATGGTAGATGCACTGATGAACTACAAGCCCTTGTACCCCATCGACGTAACCCTAACCCTAACCCTAACCCCAACAAACCCGACAAACAGCAAAGTCCTACCCCTACACAGTAGAGATCCCCAGATTTCAGAAAGCTTTCTACTCTAATAGTTTCTTCTCCAGAACTGCTAGACTTTGGAATTCCCTTCCGGGTTTCTGCTTCTCCAACTGTACTGACATGCAGAAGTTCAAGTGTAATGTAAACAGACATCTTGCTGCTAAACTCCCTACATAGTATCCCTGCAACTTATGTCACCGATAGTGGCCTCCTACTTCAAAGTGCCTTGTTTGGAGCGAAAATGTAATAAATAAAAAAAATTGCATGCCTTTCTATCTGCCCATATTTGTCTTTTTATCTGTCCATAGGTGTTTATCTTTCTATCTACTCGTATCTATCTATCTATCTATCTACATTTGTCCATCTTTCTATTTACCTATATTTGTCCATCTTCTATCCGTCTCTATATTTATTTGGTAGATAACTTTTCATTTATATAAACACTTTTTGTCAAAAAAATGTTTGTATAAATAAAAACTTTATACCAAGTGAATACACAACTTTATATATTATTGATGATTTTATATAAAATATCTATCTACGTACATACCTATATTTATTTACCTACCTATATTTGTCTATTCTTCTATCCGCCTTTTTTTGCTATCTTTCTTTCTACCTATATTTGTCTATCTTTCTTTCTATCTATATTTGTCTATTTTTTTAACAACATTTTCTAACAATATTTCTATTTACCTATATTTGTCTATCTATCTTTCTATACTGCTGGAAACAGATGGGTTAATAGAATGTTGTGATTGTTGCACCATTGTAGTGTCTTGTTTAAAGTTCATTAAACATTGACATTCTGTGGTCAAAATTTGCACTGTTATTGATTTGTCTTTTTAACATAGATATTTGAATTGAGAGCCATGTTTAATTGCAGAAGAGTTTTCAGTCGGTAACTGTTCTGTACAAGTCTCGGACTTTATAATTTTACAGGCAAAGAGCAAAAGATCTTTCTCATGTTGACATGAAAAAATTATGTCTTGGAATTCTAAAAGATTCAATATTTTTATGGAAAAATTCTGTTTTCTGATTGGTTGCTAGCAGAACGTGACTGCATTTGATTGGTCAGTTCCTATCACCAGTGTCTATAAGTAGAACCTTCCGACTTTCGGTGATCATACCCTCATTTTGATGGGATGTCTCCTAGCGGCTTCGGCTGCATGGAGACAGGGTAGTACATGTCAAGGATTCGTCACTTGACACTCAGCCCAACAGGTGAGGGGCCGGGAACCGGTCCAGCACCTGTTGGACTGAGATACACCGCCTGGGTAATACCTAGGAGGGCCACCCTCCCAGGCCTTGCCACCGGGCTTTCCGGTGGGGCAAGTTTATTGCTTGCTGCCTGAGGCGCCCCGACCGGGGAATGCCGACGGGGTTACTCAGGCAATTTTTAAAATTGCAGGAGTGCCCCTCCTTTAGGGGAGCCTGCGGGTATCCCACTTTCCAGGCCTTGTGCCAAATATTGCCGATGTGGGCGGCAATTAAATATATACCCTCTAAATATATTAAAAAAAATGCAACAAAGCTAGTAGATATGTACATGTGTCAACATTGTCTGGAGATTGTAATCCTGCGATGAAAATGAGGCATTTAAAGAATGACAGAACATTTTTATATCTAAAATTTTATAAGAATATAAAAGTTATTTTCAATTAGTAAATGTTATTTTATGCAAATTTGTGTTTGATCAAGAAAGTTGAGTTAGTAGTCACAAGTTAAGATGTTCATAGTGTGAATAATATATGTATGTGAGTATTTGGCAGTGTGGCACCGTGTATGTGTGTTAGTTTAGTTTTTTGTTAGTGCCTGTCTAGATGTGAAAGTAGTTAGTTTCTGTTTGCCTGGCTTGCGCGCTTGTGTGAAGGAATGTGTGCCGGAGATGAAGAAGGCTTGTATGTGAATCATTGAAGATTCCTTTATGCCTTGCTTCCCCTCCCCCACCAGAACAAAAGCGTTGGGGTGGGGATCGGTGAGTATACGTTCTTGGGTCAAGACACAGCCAGCCGGATAAATTTTCTCTCTTCTAGCTTTATAGAATTTTCTAAGTTCATGTTAACTTATTACTTTCACGTAGACATGTTACTTTTGGGGTTTGAAAAGATTTTCATTGGTTGAAAATACTTTGGGTTAACATATTCCTGTAAAAACTAACTTGCCTTTAGAAATGAAGGATAGGGTGAATTCAAAGGAAGCAGAGAAAGTAGGGGGCTAGCAATTAGAATGAGAATGGTCTTGTTTACCACATGAAAAGAAACTGGAATCTTTGGAAGATTTCTATCATTCCAGTAATTATAGGAGCAACTGCACTCATGAAAAAAGAAATTAAAAAACTTTCTGCCAAATATATCCGGTGAACCAAGTGTAAGAGAGATTCAAACAAGTTCATTTAAAGTGCTTTGAAAAGATTCTCATTGGTTGAAAATACTTTGGGTTAACACATTTCTGTGAAAACTAACTTGCCTCTAGAGAGATGATTAGAATCTTAAAAAGATCTCTTAGTTGGAATATATGAGATAGCATGTGAATGTCTGGCATCCAGTAGGATGCCCCATCCTCAGCTTGAACAAACTGATAAGAAAATTGAAAAAAATAAGAGTCTAACTGTAGATAGCAATATATATGATATTATCTCTATTAATTTGGTAAAAACCTTTGTATTTATATAAATATTATTGACCAAAATTGTTTGTATAAATAAAAAGTGTTTTACGAAATAAATATACAGTTATATTTATTACTGAGCATTTTTATATAAACACAGTAAGGTTTTTCCCCCATGTGGACAGAAACTCATCAGACATATATACTTGATGTTTCACAAAAGTATGCTTATCATTATACCACACATTTGCAGACATGTTTCAGTTCTAGCTGGAAACCAGCTGAACTTTTGCAGCCCACTATTTAAACTGGATAAAAATGAAATGATATAAGAAAACAATTCTTTCAAGAAGCAGCAAGTTATTAATTATATAATCCGGTAATGGTGAATAAAAAGAGAACCTAACTTTCAAACACACTAGAAGTTGGCACCCGTGTCTCTAAATTCATGTATGGAAACACAGAATCGATACAATTTCCAAATATATTTTGTTTATTTTTTTCACCCCATTATAATAAAAATATATAAAAATACGGAAACTTTGTTATCAATTATTTTTAAAATTTTGTAATCGCATATCTTTATATATATATATATATATATATATATATATATATATATATATATATATATATATATATATGATTGTAAATTTCAACTTACTGTTTTAATTTTCTTTCTCTTATATATATATATATATATATATATATATATATATATATATATATATATATATATATATAAAACATATTAACTTAATTAAACATAGTTAAAACAGTAAAAAATATGACACATTCATAGTTTCTGTAAATATATAAATATATATATATATATATTTAAAATATCTAAATAGTTTGACATAATATATAACATTAACTTAAATAAACATAGTTATTTGAAAAGATATACGATTAAAAAGAATTTTAAGTTTATTTTTTTCACCCCATTATAATAAAATTATATGAAAAATACGTACATTTTTAATCAATTATTTTTTTTATTTTTTAATCGCATATCTTTATATATATATATATATATATATATATATATATATATATATATATATATATATATATATATTGAGTAAAACGATTCATAATTTTGAATTAAAACCAGTTTCAAAAAGAAAACAAACAAAATCTATAGATTATACGATCGTTTTGGAAACGATGTTTTATTGAAATAGACAATATGTCTTGAACAATAATTTGATACAAGATTTTCTTTAAACAAAGTCTCCTCATCAGCAAAAATATGGGGGAGGAGGGTTAAAGACACCAAAATAAAGCTAGCATTTTTTGTAGTCAGGCAGATACTCCTTTTTTCCGCTCGCTTTTAAAGCTTGTCATTATTTCAGTCCATCTATTCTTTGCTATGCTGTTAAATGTTCATGTATATATATATATATATATATATATATATATATATATATATATATATATATATATATATATATATATATATATATATATATGTAATCGAGATAAGACACTGATTAGAAATCAGATGAAAGATCCTGATAGATATTACTTGAAGTAATACTTTCAGGGCGATCCTAGCCAAAAAGGAGAAGCTCAATATTTAAGCATAGAGCAATATATAAGTTTAGTTGTTATATTTAAATTCTGAAAAAAAACAACATATAGACACATATATTCGAATTAAGAATTTATTGTTTGACAAAAGGAATATATAGAAGGGGTTATGTTGATTTCCTTAATCCATGGATTTTCAATAAAGGCCCATATCATCAAAGGAAATGAAATGCGGTTAGCAAAATGTTCAGCTGTGAATAAACACTTATTTTGCTTTTCAGCACAAATATTTAAAATAGTTTTTTAAGTGGTGAATGATAATTATATGGAAATAATTATAATAAAGAGAATTTGATACGACCTGGGTAGTCCATTATCGGGAGGAGTACAATGTCCTCCTGGGTTATAAATCCAGGTAGGCAGAATATTGGTCCAGGGGAGAAGGCAGTAGTCCCATATAAAAAGCGTGGTTATCAAATTCTCTTTTCCTATAATTATTTCCATATAATTATCATTCACCACTTAAAAACTATTTTCAATATTTGTGCTGAAAAGCAAAATAAGTGTCTATTCATAGCTGAACATTTTGCTAACCGCATTTCATGTCCTCTGATGATATGGGTCTTTATTGAAAATCCATGGATTAAGGAAATCAAAATAACCCCTTCTATATATTCCTTTTGTCAAACAATAAATTCTTAATTCGAATATATGTGTCTATATGTTGTTTTTTCAAAATTTAAATATATCAACTACTAAACTTATATATATATATATATATATATATATATATATATATATATATATATATATATATATATATAACATATTAACTTAATTAAATATCGTTAAAACTGTAAAAAATATAATACATTCATATTTTTTTCATGTTTCTGGAAATAAATGTATTTTTAGAATATCTAAATAGTTTGACAAAATATATAACATTAACTGAAATAAACATAGTTATTTGAAAAGATGTATGATTAAAAAATTTAAAAAATTGATAAAAAAAAGTTTACGTATTCTATATATTTTTATTAGAAGGGCGTGAAAAAAATAAACATAAAATATAATTGAAAATTTTATCGATTCTGTGCTTCCATACTTCAACTGAGAGACGCGGGGGGGGGCAACTTCCGGTGTGTTTGAATGTTAGGGTCTCCCTTTATTCATCATTACCCATTATTCATTAAAATAAAATTATTTGGATTACAATCCTTCAAAATGTCTTGATTAGTTTTAATTTTTTTACCATTTAATTCAAATAATCTTAATGAATCATGTGACTAATCAGATGTTACTTCTTGAAAGAATAACTTTATCATTATTTCCATGGCAATTCCTCGTCTGAGCTCCAATCTATCTTCTCCCCCCCCTCGCCAAACTATCACAAAAAACACTTGTCTAGCTGAAACCACTGTCAATAATTTTCCCCCACTCTTTATCTGTGCCTAATTAAAACGTAGATTCCATGAACAAAGCTTCTTTCTTAGAACTACACGCCTGTGGAACTCTCTTCCGTTTCCATGTTTTCCATCTGACTACAATTTGGTTGTCTTCAAGTCCAACATAAACAAATTCTTGATGAACCGTCCTCTTAAGTAATCCAATTTACAAAATTTCCACTACTAACGATTACTATATTTTCCCACTGACTACTGTACACTCAGTAACCCTTATCCTCGAGTGGCCTCCGGACCTTGATAAGTGGTGACCACTATGTAAAAAAGAAAAAAACTTTGCAAACCTATTATATTAACGAAGATAATCCAATAAATCTGTTATTAAATGTTTGAATGAAATCCTTGTATTCATTTTTACAACATACTCCCACATTAACTAAGCAAAGTTGTGAACAATTCACTCAAACAAAATATGGTTTGTAAATTTGTAACGACATAAATACTAGAGTTTTTAGCCCGTTAAAAACGGAAAAAAGTTACAGCCTGTTGACTTAGAATCTGTGCTTTATGCCAAATTACTCATTAAATATTACTTTTTTGTGCTCATTTTAGCATTAAACACTAATTAATTATCAATTTCTAACTGTACGTCGAAAAATGCAAGGTTGCTAAAAAAGGTTTAATTTTTATGAAGCAATTCTGGTTTCTGATTTGGTTGATACCAGAACGTAAATTAATTTGATTCGTTAGTTTCTAGCAGTAGCGTTTATAAATAGAATCTTTCAACTGTGAAGGACCATACCCCCATTATGAGTCAAAAATATTGCAACAGATACCATAATATTTAGTTTGCGTCACTTTATCATAACAAAGGTTCATACAAAATTTCAACCAGATTAATAGGATACTTTCCTTGAAAAAAATTAGAGTAAATGTTGTATTGTGCTGACTGATCCCTATTAACTGTGCATCGAACAGATACCATAATACTTAATCTGTTGCACTTTATCAAAACAAAGTTCTATACAAAACTAGCAAGGGAGAACAGGCGTTGACCGGGATTGATTGAGGATCAGTAAAAGTTTCACCCTCCCATATTTTATTGTCTTAATTGGTGAAATTGACTATTTTTCAATCAAATTGATTAATTGCCTGCTCTAGTTGGGGACCCACCGCGGTGCACCATGAGGAAATTTCACATTCCTCCTCGCAGTGACTTATTCCACAATGCATTGTAGCTTACATTGCACCGTGGAGAAGTTACTGTTGATTTTATAAAATTATTTTTATATAATGGCTTGAATTAAAGTTTAATGCAAAAGTCAAGTATCATGGTTCAAATGTACTCTAAACAGAAGCATTCACTTCGAAAGCGTCCCTATCATATCAAAGAACCTACTGTTGATTCTATATGCCGGACTTTTTTGCTTGTGTGGTAATAAACCTTCTCAAACACACTTGTGATGTTAGGCTGTATAAGGTGTTAACTTTAGTCAAAATCACCTGTTCCTTCTTTCATTAGATTTTTTCGATTATTGAGACAAAAAACACTATCTAAGAACACTGCCAGGCACATAAAGTACATTTATGTGAAATTAAAAAAAAAAAATCGACCCAGCCGTTTAGGAGTCCATAGGCACACAAGCTCTTTCTTTCACACACACACACACACACACACACACACACACACACACACACACACAAAGTTTCTTTTATATAATAGTAGATTTCAACCAGATTGGTCCAGTAATTTCCAAGAAAAAGGGGAAGAGATAGACCAACAAACAGGAAAACAGATTAAGAAATATATAATATATACATAATTTGAATATTAAGAAATTTCTATAAAATTGCCGATCACTACAATCATAAAACTACTTAATCTGCAGAATAATGGTTATATTTTAATTCATGAAAAAATATTAAAATAGTATTTTATAAGATTTAAGATTATAAAAGATATAAAACTTTAATGATTTATTATAAGGTATAAAAAATTTATTTTTATTCTAGTTCATTAATATCTCAATTTGTTTTCAAGTGTTCAAAATGGATATTTAAAATGCACACACCAAACAAGATTTGAATTATTGCAAATTACTATATATTTTTTTTATAATTTTAAAAAAAATTTTTATCTGAACATTTTCACCCTCAAATTAACTTCAAATTAAAACAACTCAAATTCGGATTGAAAAAGCTTGACCTCAAATTAAAAGCTCAATTTCAGATAAAAAACGAACACTTCTCATCGAAAAGTTCAGCTTTAATCTCAAATTAAAAAAGCTCAGTTACAAGTTAAAAAAAAACAAACTAGACCTCAAATTAGAAGAGCTCAATTTCAAATTTAAAAAATCAATTTCAAATTAAAAAGTAAATGTAACCTTAAAATTATATAATTTTTAATTGCTATATCTAGTATATTTATTCTAATATAAAGATAATTTAATGCAATGTTCTCCCCCACACACACACACATTCTCTCTCTCTCTCTCTCTCTCTCTCTCTCTCTCTCTCTCTCTCTCTATCTATCTATCTCTCTCCCCACACACACACACACTTTGGGCCCTTGGAGAGGTAATACTTTACTACTAGATACTTTTCTGTTGGATGGATGGTCCTATTTAAATCCTCAGATTTGGTACCAATCTCCAGCTAAATTGGAATTGGTTGGAGATTTTGTTAAAGGTCAAAGAGACAATTCTGATTTAACTTCAAAGGAATCTTCCTTTAAAGAATAGAGATTAGATGTACACCAAATATCAGGTTGACAAGAAATTTCCTGCGGTTCTTAACTTTTAAATTCTGATGAACATATCTCGACTCCAACAAAAATTTATTGATTGAAATAAGCACCATCAGAATCAGCATACTTTCGCCAACGCAAAACAAGTGTATTTATTATAGTAGCATAAAAATTTTGTGTTCTGATATTGATGAAGGTTCTGAAGGCGTTTTTGATATCGCTTAAGTTTTTGAAGCATTTCTCATGCAGAAAGTTGTCAAGATGCTTGAAAAAGTGGTAGTCAGTAAGTGAGAGGTATGGAGAGTATGGCGGATGAGGCAGAGTTTTGTAGCTCAATTTATTCAACATTCAACAAATGCAAGGTCGGTTTAGCAATATGCTAAACCGACCTTGCTAATTGTCATGAAGGAGAATTGGGTCTTTTCTGTTGACTAATGCTGGGTGTTGTTGTCAAAGTTTCTGATGCATTTCATCCATTTGTTAACAGTACTTCTCCACCTTAATGGTTTCGCCTGCATTCAAAAAACTATAATGGATGATACCCGTTGCAGACCACCAAACAGTCAGCATGACAATCTTTTGGTGCAACGCTGGCTTTGGAAAGTGTCGTGGAGCTTTGTCGGCATCTAACCACTAGCTGAGCATCGCTGGTTGTCATAAAGAACCCATTTTCATCACAAGTCATAACCCAGTCAAGAAACGGGTCATTTTTGTTGTGTAAAAAAAAAAAAAAAAAAAAAACTTCATTACAGCATTTTCTTTTGATTGTCGTTCAATTCGTGAGGCACCCATTTATCAAGTTTTTTGGTCTTTCCAATCTCTTTTAAGTGGTTGGATATCATTATATATGTTACAACTAATTCAGAAGCAAGTTCTTGATCAGTTGTGTGTGCATTTGCTTCGACTAAGGCTCTTAATTGATTATTGTCAACATCAAATGGCCAACCACTATGTTCATTATTTTCAAGACTCGTCGTCGCCACAAAATTTCTTAAAGCACCATTGTGCTGTGCCAAATGCTTTGTTGATATCGTGCACTATTTCAGCAGCTTTTCAGCTTAATTGAAATAAGAAAAGTGTGTGAATTTGCTTTTTCCATCTTGTATTCAACGTTCTGAAAAGAAGACATAATTGTTTTAAAACGATTGTAATTTTTGAAGAAATGACTAAACATATTTTTTTCCATTATAGCAGATCTCAACTATTTTGGTGACACATCAATGAGATGACAAGTAGCATTATTTCTGAGCAATCGGTATTGCTGAATATTGCAATATTAATCTACCATATTGAATGATAGGAATAAATGGTGTTTTTTGCAATTCTAGTCACTGTAAGAATGGTACTATGGACAACATATCTTGAAGGGATTTTATAGTGCATTTGCATCTAGAAAGTATTAGGTGGGTCTAGGTCTTACTAAATACAACTCTGATTTTATTTGGTTAAATTTATTGTTTTTCTTTCTTTTGGTAGTTAATATTTTTGTCATTATCGTAATATTTGTGAATATAGATTTATTTTAATTAACTTGTATTTTTTTTAAATTTCAAGCTGAACTTTTCAAATTTCACGTTGAATCATCTTTTATTTTAAGTTGACCTTTTTAATTTAAAGTTTAACATGCCAATTTTTAGTTGCGTTTTTCTTAAAATTTAAAGTTGGACTTTTTTTATTTTAAGTTGAGCCATATTTTATTTTAAGTTGAACTTTTTAAATGTTAGCTGAACTTTAACATTTTTAAATGAACTAATCAAATTTTAAGTTGAGATTTTTCATTTTAAGTCGAAATGTAGACTTTTCAAAATTTAAGCTGCTTTTTAAGTTTACATTCAGCCTTTTAAATTTTAATCTGAGCCTTTTAATTTTAAGTTAGACACTTTTAAAAATTTTAAGTTGAACTTTCTTAATTCAAGCTGAATTTTTAAAATTTATATTGAATTTTTTAATGTTATTTATATTGAACATTTTTATTTTAATTTCAGCTTTAAAAATTTTAAAAGGTGTTGTTTAAATATACCAGAAAAATATATAAAATTTGATATCTATACAAATAAAATGGAGTGTGTTTGTCTGTCAGATATAATCTAAAAAAAAATTAACGAATAGATTTCAACCAAACTTGGCATGCAGATAAATTATGGCGTTTAAAATGTCAAGTAAGATTGGTGTAGATCAACCCTCAATGTAATGAAAGGTACAAAATTAGGTTAAAGGAACCATTTTTTTTTTTTATGGAAGTGAGTCTCCCATCAAAAAGATTTTTTTCTTTTTTTTATGCACAATGATCAAAAATGGGGAACTAGATGGGATCAGAATTGAATTTGGATTTATTATAAGAATTATAAAAACAATAAAATTTACCTTTAATCAATTTCTAATTTATCTTTTTAATTTGAAGTTCATCTTTTCTAATTCGAAGTTAAGATTTTTTAATCAGGCATTAAGCATTTTAATTTCAAGTTGAGATTCTTTTTTTGTATGACTGACCCATATTCGTGACCCTTTTTACCAAATCTAGGCTAAGGTTAGTAAATTGTTAACACACTCTGAATAGGTCTAAAGTAGGCCATGTAGATATTTAAGGGAAGCATTTTAGCATGAAGTGGCCCCATTGGTATTGTGTGTGTGTGTGTGTGTGTGTGTGTGTGTGTGTGTGTGTGTGTGTGTGTGTGTGTGTTTTATGGGTGTATGGGTGGATTACAAGGGTAGACCCATGAAACACACATAAAACCACCCTCTTGTATGCAGTAGCTGGGTCATGGGGAAATGGAGGTGGGGTGAATTTTTGTGAGACTGGATGTAAGAAAAACACGTTTATTTAGAAGCTGTCTTTGTCATGGACCACTATCAAATATGAACCTACATTTTTGTGTGACTATTAGCAAAACCAGTTTTAGCTTTAGTTTTATGACAAAAAGTAATATTATAACATTAGTTTTTATTCATTTTTATTAAGCCGGTTCAGCTACAGAGCTTCAAAGAAAAAGAAATAGGTTAAACTAGCTGAAGGTTGATGATCTATGAAAGGGTGGTGGTCTGGTGATTAGAGTTTATTTATTTATTTATTTATTTATTTGTTTGTTTGTTTGTTTGTTTGTTTGTTTGTTTATTTGTTTGTTTGTCATGCCTGTTTGGACACCTTCCCTTTTAAATATCTACTCAATGAAAATATTGCACAAAGCATTTAAAATATTTATGCTATACATGAAAACACTAGTGTTGGGACGATTAATCAGAACTATAATCGAGGTATCAGAATCAGAAAAATGTGTGTCTATTTTCTGATACAAAAATGTTTCCTTTAATTATCATTTTTTTATATGATTTTGTTTAAAACAAAAATTTTCACTGTTAATATATTTAAATTTGAGTTCAACACCATGCAAAACTGATAAATAGACATACACAAAAAATTTTGAACAAATATGGTAAAATAGTCCCAAAAATGGAGTGTTTTTATTAACCCTAAAAGAGCCTCTGTGGCACACCCTAGAGTTATTGTGAAATATAGACAAACAAAATTATATAGAAATCAGTTAGTTACAACTTTTCAGAAAGTTTTATAAAAATCTAAAGCATCAATTTTTTGTAAGCACAAAAGTGTCACTTTTAGCCATTTTAACTCGGCAACCGGAGTTTTCCCAGAAAATCCGTTCTGTTACTTTTTTACTCATATCATATTTAATGTTTGTGCAAAATTTCAAAAAATTCCATGACGTAGCTATTGAGAAAAGTGCAGGCAGACGAACAGACAAACGGACAAACAGATAAGGGTGAATTTACAGGTCCACCCTCCTTTTGTCTAGGGACCAATAATAAATTGATTTTAAACTAACAGTATAGCTAAAATCTATATATCACCCAATCCCAAAATGTGTTTTTATTTTTGAGAAAATATATGCACATGTCATATGTGTTTTTACAGTAATCAGGAAAGATAACAAATCTATAGTTAAATATTTATATATTTATAAAGAATTGGAATTGGAATCGGTAATTGTAAAAGAATTTAGTACAGAATCGGTAATTGTATCAGAATCAGAAAAATATTGGAATCATCTCATCACAAGAAAATACTACACATAATGTTCACAATATTTATACTATATGCAGACTGATGCTGATGGTGGTTTTGTTACATGAAAGGACTGTCCCCTTATCATGTAAGTAAGAAGACATACACATAAGTGAAAATGATATTGGGATAAGGTTAGAATCGAACCTTGTAAGCAAGTGTTAAAGATAATAATGGAAAATGAAATGTTAGAAATTAAGTCCATTGTTAATTCTATTAGAAATAGTTAAATATTGTTTATGTCGGAAAAAAGAGTCGATTGTTCATTCTTTTAGAAATCTGAATATTAAATATGTCAGTTAAAAGAATGGGCAATATGAATTAAAATATCTTGTTTAAAAATAGGTTAGAATTAGAATTGAGGATTCTTTTGTTTGCCAAAAGTGTGTTTGGACAAACATATGTAAAGCCACGTAAAAATTAGTCACGTTTGAAAACCACACTTCTGACGTCATAAATAAAGGAAATTTCTCAATATAGGTTTCTGTGGATCTGGAGTTAGAGTCAGTCAGTTGAAAGTCAAGAGTTGATGAGGATCAGATATTCAGAGCAGATCACACACAGTGATAGTCAGTTGGAGAGGAGAGCCCCTTAGAAGCGAAGGGTAGAAGATTAGACCATGTAGATCCAAGTTTGAATTCCTGACGTCATCGACCGGCCGAGCAGATGAATAAAGAAATCACCATTTATGTTTGTAACTGTTGTCTCGTCATTCCTTACAACAAAAAGGTAAATGTGTTTATCATCATCTTATAACGAACTCTTGTGTAACCCCTTCCAAGTATTATGTGTTCTCCCCCCCCCCCCGCTATCATCATGTGAAGTATCGCCTCCCCTCTATATGTGTTAAAAACTCGTGTATCAATATCTCCCAGTCTGTATTAATATGAAACATCCAAGAATGATCCCAGTCTGATATAAATGTCTCCCTCCATATTCATCATCACAGTCGTCGTGATGTGTGAAAAGAACTGTAATATATATAAATGTCCTCCCCTCAGAATTGTCATCATCACCGTTATATATGTCTCCCAATATGAGTCCCCTACAATTCAACAGTTTGTTTAGGCATTTTGCAGTTTTTTTTTTTTGTTTTTTTTTTTGTTTTTTGTTTTTTTTTACAAAGGCATCACCACATTATCAAGGCCCAGAGGCCACTCAAGGATAAGGGTTAAAGAGTGTACAGTAGAAGTTGGTCAATATAGTAATCATTAGTAATGAAAATTTGGTAAATTTAATAACTTATATGGAACGGCTCATCAAGAACTTATTTACCTTAGACTTGAACACAACCATATTGTAGTCAGCCGGAAAGCAGGAAAACGGAAGACAATTCCACAGGCGTGCAGTTCTAAGAAAGAAGCTTTGTTCATGGAATCTATGTTTAGGTTTAGGCACAGATAAAGAGTGGGGGAAATTATTGATAGTGTTTACAGCTAGACGAGTGTTTCTTGTGAAAGTTTGGCGAGGGGGGACCATAGATTGAAGCTCAGTTGAACACTTTCCATGAAAATAACGATACATCAGAGACAAACTCGCAACATCTCTTCTGTGAGATAGAGGTTGTAAGGAGGAGAAAAGGACATCTCCTACGAGGCTACGAAGTCTATTTTGAACTCTATCAAGGCAGGACAAGTCCTTTCTAGCAGCTCCTGCCCAGATGTGGCAACAGTATTCCATCCTTGGACGTACCTGACTCTTATATAGATAGAGAATAGCATCAGCAGTGAGATATCTACTGGATCGATAGAAAGATCCCACCATTTTTCCAGCGGCCTTGGCAACAGATTTGATATACGTGTTCCATTTAAGATCAGGAGTAATGGTCAAGCCCAGAAGCTTGTCAAAACTTGAAGCCTCCTGAAGACGAGAGCCATTCATTTCAATTGATGACAAATGTGGATTAAAATGTTGATGATGTAAAGAGAGAAGCTTGGTTTTAGATGCATTAAAAGTAACCAGCCACTCCTTTCCCCATTGTACTACATGCTCAAGATCAGAGGAGAGAGAATTGGAGAGTACTTGCTCGTTTACTGTTTTAGATGTGGTACCATAAATGGTAGTGTCGTCAGCATAAATGTCTACAAATGATGTAAGGATATGATTTGGAAGATCATTAATATAGATCAGGAAAAGAGTTGGGCCCAGGATGGATCCCTGAGGGACACCGGCATTAATACTGAGAGCTTCTGATTTTTGCCCCTCAACTACTACTCTTATGAACCTATCAGAAAGAAATGATTTAATAATTGAGAAGACTTTTCCAGCTATACCATAGCTAGCGATCTTATGAAGTAAACCTTTATGCCATACCCTATCAAAGGCTTTAGATATGTCAAGAGCAATTGCCCTAGAAAGATTGCCACCGTCGAGAGATTTGCTAATCCTATGCGATATAACTGTAAGGACATCTGCTGTAGATCTAGCAGAACGGAAACCATATTGAGTGTCACTAAGAAGGTTATTTTTGTTGAGATGGTTGATTACTTCTGTATTTAACACAGATTCTAGCAACTTACTCATGACGCACAGGAGACTTATTGGCCTGTACTGAGAGGGGGATGAGCGATCACCTGAATTCTTAAATACAGGGCATACTGATGAGATTTTCCAGGGAGATGGGAAACTATTCTCCTTAAGACAACGTTTAAACAGTTTTGTAAGTATGGGCGCTAATTCAGGTTGAAGTTTTTTGAGTACTATAATTGGAATACCATCAGGGCCAGTTGCTTTACTGGAATCAAGGTTTTTGATTAGCTTGGCAACATCACGTACAGATATACGTATATCACATAGCGTGTTTTCTGATACAGGAGGAAATATTGGGGGTTGGCGGTCTTGGTCGCAAAGGGTAGAATTAGCTGCAAAGTTCTTGACAAAGAGTTTGGCTTTGTCTGATGCTGACGAGATTACCTCAGGTCCATTGATAATAGTTGGGATGGAGCACACGCTTCTGTTCAGGATTCTGTTTGCTATTTGCCAAAACTGGTGGGAACCAAGCCGCTGCTCAGCTACTTTGGACTTAACAGATTGAGCATACAACTCTCTTGCGTTCCTTATTACTTTCTTACAATGGTTGCTGGCAGTCCTGAAAACGGCTTTAGTTTCCATACATCTATTACGTTTGAAGCAGTGGAAAAAGTGATTTCTGTGCGCAATGGCAGCAGCACATTCTGGAGAGAACCATGGCTGGCTGTTAGGTTTTTTCTGAAACTTTTTAGAGGGTATGAAATGGTCAATACCTACAATTAACCATTCAGTTAGGTCTAATACTATAGAGGACACATCCTTTTTAAACATGGAATGCAGAGGTAGATCAGATATAAATGTACGGAAGCTATCCCAGTCAGCCTTAGTGTATCGATATACTGTACGATGAAGTGGTACGTCTGGGGACTTATTACATTTCATTTTTATCTTAATTGATACAACAGAGTGGTCGGAAGATCCAAGAGGCGACAGAACAGAAACTGAACATAGTTCAGGGCAAGTTGTGAGAAAAAGGTCTAGTAGGCTCGCATACTGGCCGTCATTATCGGGCACACGGGTAGGTTCCTGAACAATCTGAGTGAGGTCATAGGCAATGGAGAAATCATGACAGAACCTCCCCTCATCATCGGTCTTGTTTGAGTGGGTCAACCATTCCACGTTGTGAACATTGAAGTCTCCACATACGTGAATGTTAGCTGAAGGATAAGTAGAAAGGACTTGGTCAATTTTCTCAGATATGCTTTGAAAGATAGTAACTCCGCTGTTGTGGGGGCGATAGAGAGTAAATATAAATGCAGTAGTGTGAGCTAAAGCAACCCGGAAGCACATATAGGGTAAGTTAGGATCTTCCCTGGAGATGTCCCTCCCACATGGAAAGCTATCTTTAATATAGGCACATATTCCATGCCCATGGCGATCTTGGGGGTCAGATTTAGAAGTTAAGTTAGAGTATCCTGTAATTGCAAACTCATCTAGGGAAATAGCCTGTCCAATGCCAGTTTCACTTAAAAATAAAAGGTCTGGTTTAGTCTCCTGTAATTGGGTTTCAACCTCTGGAAGGTTAGAACGTAGACCCCTGATGTTGGAGAAGGAGACATGGTAGTAGGGGTCTACGTTGGAAGTTGGATAACCGGGTTTAATCGTGTATTTTTTCTTGAAACTTGTCATGATGAAATTTTGGAATTTGTGGACTAGGTCGACAGATTTACTTAGAGCAGGACAGAGAGGGGAAACTAAGAGAGAAAAAGAAACGAAGAATTTTTTTTTTTTTTTGTACCACATGATAAGGTAAAGCCGTAACAATTACCCACTAGTATGGCATCGAGAGGCCCCACCAGAAGCTACTGCATGGTCCAGATTCCATTCACCAAATGGCAATACAGCAGCCCCAGTACTTTGCACCTGCTGATAGGACAGCCTCCTTAGTGGTTAATCCAAGGTTCGGGTCCCTGACTATCAGGCGGATAACGTCAGCCCAGACAAAACTTTTACCTCCAGCACCCTTACTAGTGACATGGCTACAAGGATAGACATAGAAACAGAAAATTTCCACCAACTCTGCCAACTGTTCGCGCAAAAATACTGCCAACCTAGAAAACAGCTTTTTCTTCTCCCTTTGTCAGAAAAATCACTCATTTAAAAAATGAGGACTGAGGGACAAATAAGAAGAAGCGAGAGTAACAGGAGCTGCCGATAACGCATCCACAATGCGTTTTCTACTCTCCATTAAAAAAAAAAAAAATAAATAAATAAATAAATAAATAAATAAAAAATAAAAAATAACTATTAAGTATTGTACTTAATAAAAGTCCAACGGACCTGTTTAAGGGAAAGTATGGTGATAGATTCCCCTCCCACGAACTAAAAATGAGTACAATTAGGTAATCTATTTTTGCAATCAACTCGGTAGATAAATAAACATTTATGGACGAGAGAAAAAAAAAAAAAAAAAAAAAAAAGCTAGCATTTAATACAACAGAAATACATAAATTAAATACTGAAATAAAATGTAGTTATTAATATTTGAATCTTAAAATAAAAAGTGCGAATTAGTAGAGAAAAAAATCACTTATCACAACAACGCATTCCGTCTCCAAACTAGTGAAGAATTTAACTTTTAATAGCGTTCAGAAGATTTTTTTTTTTTTTTTAAATTAACCGTTAAGAGAAAGCGTGATTTTATTCTGAACTTTAACTAATTACGTTTTAAGCAACTTATGATATAAAACAAAATCGGATGGGGGGGGGTTCTTCCGAAGTTAGTTGGTGACGTTATAAGTAATTGCGAGATAAGATGGGAGCCAGAAATTAGGGGTGGGGGACTGAAAATGATAATATAATGGATTGATTATACAATATTTAAGATCAACTTGGTAGATAAACATTTATGGACGAGAAAAAAAAAAAAAAAAAAAAAAAGAAGCTAGCATTTAATACAACAGAAATACATAAATTAAATACTGAAATAAAATGTAGTTATTAATATTTGAATCTTAAAATAAAAAGTGCGAATTAGTAGAGAAAAAAATCACTTATCACAACAACGCATTCCGTCTCCAAACTAGTGAAGAATTTAACTTTTAATAGCGTTCAGAAGATTTTTTTTTTTTTTTTAAATTAACCGTTAAGAGAAAGCGTGATTTTATTCTGAACTTTAACTAATCACGTTTTAAGCAACTTATGATATAAAACAAAATCGGATGGGGGGGGGGGGTTCTTCCGAAGTTAGTTGGTGACGTTATAAGTAATTGCGAGATAAGATGGGAGCCAGAAATTAGGGGTGGGGGACTGAAAATGATAATATAATGGATTGATTATACAATATTTAAGATCAACTTGGTAGATAAACATTTATGGACGAGAAAAAAAAAAAAAAAAAGAAGCTAGCATTTAATACAACAGAAATACATAAATTAAATACTGAAATAAAATGTAGTTATTAATATTTGAATCTTAAAATAAAAAGTGCGAATTAGTAGAGAAAAAAAAAATCACTTATCACAACAACGCATTCCGTCTCCAAACTAGTGAAGAATTTAACTTTTAATAGCGTTCAGAAGATTTTTTTTTTTTTTAAATTAAGTTAAGACAACAAAACGAAAAAGTGATTTAAAAAAAAAATATGTAACAAATAAATGTTACCAAAGACAAGATAAGTTACTCTTCTACCTATCTGGAATCATTTTTTGTGTGTTTTAACTTATTTTAAAGCATTTATTTACTTTTAAACAAGGATCCTAAGTTAGAACAAGAAAAGATGATTGACATTAAATGGTCATTTGAGGTATCTCCATAAATAGTCAAAAATCGACTTTTTATGATTGCATTCACAAAAGTTGGTTTCGTTTGGTTTAATAGATGTACCAGTACAGTTTTTAATCGTATCTGGTATTTATTACTTTATTTATTACTTCATATATTACTTTATTTATTATTTTTTTATTACTTTATTTATTACTTCATATATTACTTCATATATTACTTTATTTATTATTTTTTATTACTTTATTTATTACTACATATATTACTTTATTTATTACTTTATTTATTACTTTATTTATTACTTCATATATTACTTTATTTATTATTTTATTTATTACTTCATATATTACTTCATATATTACTTTATTTATTATTTTTTATTACTTTATTTATTACTTCATATATTACTTTATATATTACTTTATTTATTACTTCATATATTACTTTATTTATTACTTTATTTATTACTTTATTTATTACTTCATATATTACTTTATTTATTACTTTATTTATTACTTCATATATTACTTCATATATTACTTTATTTATTATTTTTTATTACTTTATTTATTACTTCATATATTACTTTATATATTACTTTATTTATTACTTTATATATTACTTTATTTATTACTTTATTTATTACTTCATATATTACTTTATATATTACTTTATTTATTATTTTTTATTACTTTATTTATTACTTCATATATTACTTTATATATTACTTTATTTATTACTTCATATATTACTTTATTTATTACTTTATTTATTACTTCATATATTACTTTATATATTACTTTATTTATTATTTTTTATTACTTTATTTATTACTTCATATATTACTTTATATATTACTTTATTTATTATTTTTTATTACTTTATTTATTACTTCATATATTACTTCATATATTACTTTATTTATTACTTTATTTATTATTTTTTATTACTTTATTTATTACTTCATATATTACTTCATATATTACTTTATTTATTACTTTATTTATTACTTTATTTATTACTTCATATATTACTTTATTTATTACTTTTTTATTACTTCATATATTACTTTATTTATTACTCTATTTATTACTTTATATATTATTTTATTTGTTACTTTATTTATTACTTTTTATTATTTATTACTTTTTTATTACTTTATTTATTACTTTATATATTACTTTTTTACGAGGGGGGCTATGTACTGTTCATAACTTTATGTGCATATACATATATATATATATATATATATATATATATATATATATATATATATATATATATATACGCAGAATATTCAGTGTAGCTTAATCGCCATATACATTTTATAAATTACTAACTAGCTCTACCTACATATTGAGCACTTTTGAAGTAAATACTTAAAGTTTACGCATAAATCTATACTTTCGTGTATTAATTTTATGTGAGTAAATTAAGTAAGTTAAGTAAGTAAGTAATTAAGTAAGTATATATATATATATATATATATATATATATATATATATATATATATATATTAAATCCACGTCAAAGTCCATCATGTTCACGTAACCTACATCTAAAATTTCAAGTGTTTAGACCCAAAATTAGCAGACGAGTTTGGTAGAGTCTGCAACGGTCAACTCTTTCAACTTTCACAGCCAAATTTTCGCCCAAAAACTGATTAAAAAGCTTGCTGCATGTCTGAATACCCTTTATGTAAAATTTCACACCAAATATTTGCTGAATAGTTTGCTAGAGGCCACAAAGGTCAAATCTTTTGAACTTTGACCCCTTGACAGCCAAATTTCTGGCCGAAAATCGATTAAAAGCAGTTTCCCAAATCTCAATACCCCTTATGTCAAATCTTGAGTCTGTAGACTGAAAATTGACAGAGTATTTTGGTAGGGAAATGTACACACACACACACACACACACACACACACACACACACAATTTCACTTTTATATATATGCTAGCAGTTCAGCCCGACTTTGCTCGGCCCTATGTACTGTTTATAACTTTATGTGCACATGTATCATTATGTATATATTATAAGGTTTGACTCATGTCTAGGTAACCTACATCTAAAATTTCAAGTGTTTAGACTCAAAATTATGGAGGAGTTTGGTAAAATCTTCAAAGGTCAACTCTTTCAGCTTTGACCCCTTGGCAGCCAAATTTTCGCCCAAAAATTGATTTAAAAGCTTGCTGCATGTCTGAATGCCAATTATGTAAAATTTCAAATGTTTAGACCCAAAATTGGCTGAATAGTTTGCAAGAGACCGCAGAGGTCAAATCTTTTGAACTTCGACCCCTTGGCAACCAAATTTTCGGTCAAAAATCGATTAAATAGCTTGCCCTATGTCTAAATACACTTTATGTAAAATTTAAAATGTTTAGACCAAAAATTGGCTGAGTAATTTGGTAGAAACCGCAGAGATCAATTTTTTAAAAACTTTCAACCCAATTTTTATCCCTTAACATTTATAGTTTTGAGCTCAAATCAAATTAAAAAGTTTGATCCAGGTCCAAGTAACCTACATCGAAAATTTTAAAGTGTTTAGACCCAAAATTGGCAGAGGAGTTTGAGTTAGAGTTTTCAAAGGTCAAATCGTTGAACTTTGACGCCTTGACAACCAAATTTCTGGCCGAAAACCGACTAAAAACATTTTCCCAAATCTCAATACCCCTTATGTTAAATCTTGAGTCTGTAGACTGAAAATTGACAGTAGTAGGTAGGGAAATGTATACACACAGACAAGTTAACTTTTTATAGATATATAGATTTTCATAACTGATCAATATACATTTATCACGTTGACACACCAGTTCTTATAAGATCACCGGTTAGGCAATGCTAAACCTGGCCAGTACCAGATGGATAGCTATTTGGGACTACCATGGCGCTGTATGTAGGTAGAATGACAGATCAGCCCTCCTGCTTTCCAATGTGGGTAGTGGTGGTGTGTGCACACATTAACAGCCATATGATAAGATTATGGAGTTTACCGAACTCTATCCTCTTGACTGCTGTCGCAAAATGAATGATGATGAAATCTCATTCCAGATGGTATATTTGCTGATGAGATCATACTCTATTCTTAATATGAGGGCAAATCGAACAATGAACGAATTCTGAGAAAACGACCGCCACTCTGTTGTAGACTGGGGTTATAGATGGATAATTACATTTAATGCTACTAAGAAAAAGCTGCTTTCCTTTAACAATTAAAAGAAACCTTCCTAACCACCGATTGCCATAGCATGGATATATCATTGTAACATAGCGTGGATGCATATATATAAATGCATGTGAAGTGACGTCACCAGTGGGGGAAAAAAAAAGGACTATAAAAAAGAGAAAGAGAATAATAACGAAAGAGGCATGATAACTTTTGAGATCTTGGGAGAGATGAGATAACGTTTGAGATCTCGTGAGATTACATGGTGATGATACAGTTGGACCAATGAGAAAATAAATGTTGCTGCTACAAAGAATAAGCGAGTTGGAGTTATTTCCTATTCTTTATCTTGGTCTCTTTTGCAACTGAAACTGCACACGTGTGTTGGTCCACAAACAACGTCACACCATTCTCAAGAATCCAACATATAAATCCTTGGTTTAACATTCACCGGCAACATGAATTGGAATAAATACATAAAAGATATTGCCAAGCCTTCTGCAAAGAAAGTGGGTTCCCTCTATCAGGCTAGAAAAATTCTCACATCTACCAGTATTCTATATCTATACAAAGCTATCATTCACCAATGCAACAAGGTTTGTTGTTACATTTGGGTTGGTGCATCAACCACTAGCCTCTTTCTCTCTAATAGGCCCCACATCGTTTACCAA
This sequence comes from Euprymna scolopes, assembly GCF_053919585.1. NCBI lineage: Eukaryota > Metazoa > Mollusca > Cephalopoda > Sepiida > Sepiolidae > Euprymna > Euprymna scolopes. Next base: position 38,728,897 of record NC_136486.1, on the reverse strand, counting down.
GCTCGAGCCCCTGTCCCATCACTACAATGTTACAAAAGTACTTCAACGGAATGTGCTCTGACAAGCTTACTACACTTGTGCTCCCTCAACATATATGAATTTCTATTTGTCTGTGTCAAATCATGTCCTCAAAAATATAAAAATTAATTAAAGTATTATTATAATAGAATTTTATTTCTTTAATTTAGTTCAAATTTGCACGGACAATAATGTTTTTGATCTTTAATAGAGAGAGAAAGAGAGAGAGAGAGAGAGAGAGAGAGAGAGAGAGAGAAATAATACATATATCGGGTAAAAATGAGTGCTATTACAGAGTTAAAAATATTGAGTATGTTGTGGTGGCAACCACTTATTTGCATATGCGAATAACATAACACTATAAATGGCAAGCCTAGGTTGGCCTTGGTGTGTCTTACTCAAATGCCACCGGAAGTGACGCCGAAGAGCGTACATGTCCTCCCACCAAGACTCTCTGACTCGACACCGTCATTTGTACATATTGTAAATATACCTTTTCTTTAATACACTTATTATTGCGTTATCTTGTTGTTTGCGTCTTCATTGTATTTCCTTACTAATTATTGTTCAACCTTGCAACCACAACAGAGTACAAAAACAACTTAATATAACAGATAATACAAAACAGAGAATAACCGAAACGAAATTGATTCAATCAAGAAAGTCCAAAAGCACTTTTTAAAGCAATTCTTTCATTCTATTTATTTATTAGGAAATAATGGTCCTGGTGTATTATGGGAATGTGCAAAGAGAAAGTATTGAGGGAGTGAGTATTATGCTACCCCCTCTATATGTATGCTGTTTGGGAGAGTGAATTTTGCTGGAATTTATATAGGAAGATACGCTACTTGATAAATGGGAAGCGTAATATTTGGAAAACTTGCACCAGATATAGGGAGCTTGTTTGAGCAAATTAATTTTTTATGTGTCATCTGTGTTTTCGAAGCTATACGGTCTTTTTGTAGGGGAGAGAAATCGTTATCATATTATCATAATTATTATTATTATTATTATTATTATTATTATTATTATTATTATTATTATTATTAAGAGATTAAGAGAAGAAAAGAAGAAGAAAAGAGATTTATTGTTCATCAACCATGATATAATTTTTCATTTGTTTATATTACTATAAATATAAAAGTGATTTTTTTTTTATCAAGTATGAAGTCAGATAAAATGTCTGTAATAATAAAACGACAAATAAAACAAAAAACTAAAAACAAAGTTTTTTTTCAAAGAATTTACTTTATTGAATTCAATAAACAAAACAACGAAAAATTTTTAAAAGAATTAATGATTACTTAAATCATGCCAGGTTTTGCATACATCGGCAAATGGTAATAATTATGAGCCAGGTAATTGAGAATGTGGCTTTCAACGGACATCCGGGGACTTGGCTTGTTCTCATACTTCCGAAGCAACAAATTTGAATAACTTGTACCAAGCTGAAACATAAAAAATAAAATAAATAAAATGGCTTCACACACACAGGACTATTAGTATATGACATATCATTTCAATAATAATAATTATGTTGCATGTAGAAACTATGCAATGCTTTTGTTACTATTTTTTTAGAAAAAGAATGCATCCTTAACTTTTAAAAAAGTGATACCTTTTTAGAATAATAGAGTTATTTCTTTGATTGATTTTGTCTATTATGTTACAGCTCCTTTGTTTACAATTAGAACGATGCAAACGCTGTTGACTGAAACTCGACACTCTCGGAAATACGTCATGACCACGTGATGAAAATAGTAACAACCGTTTTCAAACAAAGAGAAAATACAAAACTTTTCATCTTTCACAAACTAAATAAAAACAAAGGACTATTATTTTGAATGTAGATTAAAATAAATACCAAAGACACTTTTAACTGCAAATAATATGGTGTGAAATTAATTATAGTCACTAGAGCCCGTATCATGAATGGCTTTCCATGAAGCTAGCGGCTTTCACAGCAAATCTTGAGTTCAGTCTCATCTTGACTTGATTCTTGTCAATTTCGCATTCCCAATCGCTGTGGGGATCAGGAGCTACAGAATTTGATGCACATCTCACTCTCTACTGCTGCCTGCCTCTGGAGATTCCCCCTCACAACTACTCGTACCAGTTTCCACTGACATTCAACTATCTGTTATGATGCTCACTGACATCCAGTTATCTGTACCAGAACCTATTGACGTCCAGCTACCTGTAACAATGCCCAATGACGTCCAACTACTCATACCAGTGCCCACCGACGTCCAGTTACCCATACCAACGTCCTGGTCCGTCTACCAGTTCTTACCTCAAGGACCCAAGAATCTCAACTCTACAAGGTGCCAATTCTTGCTCCGGCTGATTGTGAATCCATTATTATACATTTTACCTTTTTTCTTGGTAAAAATAAAACACGATACACATCGTCTGTCAGCGATCATACTGTGTTTGTCATCTTTTTTTGCTATTGCCGTTATCTCTTTGCTTATGTCTACTTTATTAATTGTACGGTCGATTGGCAGTTGGCACCTTCACGCCTCTCGCCCTTCTGCAACAATGCCTTTTTGTGCATTTCTATTTTTTACTATCCTCTCAGCCATTAACACTAATGTAACACATTAGCTATAGCTGCTCATAAGCCTTGCATAAAGACCTCTGATAATCGCTCAAAAATCAAATATTAAACAAAATACTGATAGAACATTACATTTGTGCATCATTGTGACATTTATTAGATGTGTTTTTACTAGTATTTTACTTGACTTTCGATTGTTGAAAAATTATCATGGTTCCTCATGCACAGCTTCTGAGCAACCATTTTTTGTTTTTGTTCTAATGAAACAGAATGAACACTAGGTTGGTTTTAAACAAAATAATGCTTTAAAATAAGTTAAAAGATGCGCACACAAAATGACTTATTCAGTTAGGTAGGTGAGTAATTTATTTTGTCTTTGGAAAAATTTATTTATTGTTGCATAATTTTGTTTTAACGCCTTTTTTTTTTGGCCTGTTAGTTACAGTAAAAATACTCCACAATTTTCCTTATTTAAAATGTTAATATCGTTTTGCAGAATTTTTTTCTTGTTTGTAAAAAATATTGAATATTCTTTTATTATTACTTATATCAATCCAGCTAGAAAAGTGTTTCACATAAACGGGTTCAAATTAGTTTAGAAGAAACGTTGCTAGTCTTTCTTTCCTCTATCATTATTTTCATGGCAAGTGCTCAACGCAGCTTCAACCTATATGCCCTCCTATAAAACATTCATGACTAAAACTCGTCTAGCGCTACCAGATCAGGCTGGCTGAAGATATCGGCTTCCTGACTTAAATGCATCAAGCATTAATGTCATTGTTTTTCCTTTCCCTTTGAAAAACTCAATCAGGTTCTGCAAAACCAAAAACAACAACAACAAAAAAAATTCTATTTATAGGATAAGCAAACTAAACACCATAAATAAATATTTGGAGATATGAAAAGTTTGAATCAAGAAAAACTTTTTTTTTTCCAAAATACTAAATTTGGAATTAACCCGAAAATGGCTGATATGCTATAAAACAAAACAACCAAACCAAACAAAAAGGCATCTAGCTATAATCACTGTTAATAATTTCTCTTTCTCTCTGTGCTTGAAGTTAAAGGAAATTTCCATGAGGACAGTTTTTTCCTAGATCTATACATGCGACTGGGAACCGATTGTGAACTTAGTATTCCCCTGAAACTTCCTCCTCCAGGGGAAGCCAGTTCAACCCACCTAGGGTGAATATCACTAGCATATATTTCCTAGAACTACTCATCTGTAGGGCACGATACTGTGAGGCTGCTTCCCAGCTTACTATAACCTGGTCATTTTCAAGCCCAATGTAAACAAATTCTTGCTGAGCTGTCTTAAATAATCAAATTCTTCTCAATCTCTACCACCATTATTAATCATCACAGTGTTATCTCACCAACCACCTGACACTCCATTAATCCTTATCCTCGAGTGGCCATTTGGTCTTGATAAGTGGTTACTTCAAATAAAAAAATAAAATAAAAAGATCCTAATTAAGTCTCAAAATAAACATATCTTGTATTATTTGGATTTTTTCAGACTATTCTTATTTTGGATGTTATTCCGCTGGCATAACTTCCAATCATCTCCAAGTGTTTCTTGTCAAGCTTTAGAAACTGTACAGGATTTTGAAAAGAACCCTTTACCTAATCCATAGAGGTTTCTTGTTCCTGTTCCGTCAGCCATGACCAACTAGAACTCTTAAGTAATTATTAATTGTATTCTTAGTATCTGGCTAGTTTAGAAATGAGAAGGAAAAGGAAGGTTTGGGAAAAGAACAAAGGAAAGCAAAAGATGTCAGATCAATATTCTTAATATCATCCACAGTGAGGATTGAACCTTCAACCTCCAGAAGACTGTCACTTAGAAAAGATTATTACTTAAAACAGTAGCTTGAATAATCGAAATAATCCAAATCATCAATCCTTGTCAAAAAAAAACATTACAAAACATAATCTATTCGTTTCTTGTTACAATATTTTCGATATAATGAAAGGGATATATAATTAAAGAAAATTGGAAGTTTCTACTTATAGACAATGACGATAGGAACTGATCAATCAAATGGAAACATGTTCTGCTAGCAACCAATCAGAAACCAGAATCGCCCCATAAAATATTAGATCTTTTAGAATTCTCTCATATAATTTTTCGTATCCACACGAGAAAAATTTTCGCTCTTTGTCTGAAAATTTTTAAAGTTCAAAACTTATACAGATCAGCTACTCACTAAAAACTATTTTTCATCTCCAGCCCTCAGTAAATCTCATCATGCACACGGGCATATATTATAGGTAACACATCACATCAATAAATTGTTGTGGTGGTATTTAATGAGGAAATGTTTTATTCGAAACTAAAACACCCGTCTTAGGACAGGTAAAATGAATTTCCTAAACATTGCGCCACATTTATGCCCTCTTATGAAGATTCAAATCAAAATATAATTGCTACTGAATCCTATGTCATTACATGATTTTGATTCTACAAAATGTTTAAATTTTAAGGCTTAAACATAAGGTGTCTTTATGTAATAGAGCGCATATGGTGGCTATATGCAAATACAAGCCGTGTGCAAAATTATGTCAGGGTAAGGAAAAAGAAAAAGACTATAAAAAGGAAAGAGAGCTCATTAGAGAAAACGATTACATTAGAGATGTGGGTAACATCACAACTGTAATGAGAAGTCATGCATGGCAGGAGAATGAGGAAATAAATGTCGTTGCTACAAGAAAAAGGAGTAAAATTATTACTTGTCCTATGTTCCTTGCAGCATATTCTGCTGCAATGTGTAAAGCATTACATTACGAATTAATTGAAATTCAGTGAATGCTATTTAATTGATGTCTCTTGAGCATGGATCAAATTTAATGTAAATCTGAAATATTTGAATTTTCAAATCGTAGGCTGTGCCCATATTATGCTCCCTAAAAACCCTTTAAAATACTCCAGAGAAATGGATATCTGTGAAACATTTATTAATTGATAGCAAACACTTATTGTTACGATTTCACAAAAATCAGAGGTATCTGAATTTTCACAAAGGGCTTCCATTTCCTTTTTTATCCTCATTGCTTCAAACTAAATTAAACTAAATATAGCCCACTTTACTCATTCTTAAGCCTAGCATTTTCACAAAGGGCTTCCACCACCCCCTCTTTGTCCCACGTGGTATAAGACTAGATTAAACTAAATATAGTTCACATTACTCAGCGTCACACCTATCAGCTTTGTTTCAAAAATTCATAATGATCGGTCAATTAGTTTAGGAGTGAATCCTGCACATGCATATGTATAAACATATGTGCATACCTATCAGAATCTAGAGATAAAAGAGTGCAACTGTAGATTGTGAATGGCAACACCAACTCACCGGTCAGATAAGTCGATGTAATAATTTTAGATACGAGAAACACTTGAACATATGGAAAAGATGAAAACATCCGTGCCAATAACTAATCATGTCCATTTATAGACGTGTAAATAATTTTTTTTTTTTTTTTTAGATTACTCTTAGTTTTTGTTTTCTTGTTATAAAAAGCTCAAGGTTAAATCGCATTGTATTTTTAACTAGCTGTAGCTACCAGACGTTGCCCGTGGAATCGTTTTATTTTAATTTTTATTTCACTCATTAAATCTCTCAACCCTCCTTTTTTTTTCTTGAAGTTAATTTAGAAAATATTTACATTTTTAGAAAGATAATTCAATGAAAAATTGTTTTTTTTGCTTGTTTTTTTTTTTTTTTTACAGCATATCAACACTTTTCAAATTATTTGATGTTGAATCCAGTAATTTTGGAAAAAAAACTTTTATGCTTGCAGTTGTTTATATTTTCAAATATTTATGCATGATGAGAAGGATGTTGTAGTTTGCTTGAAGCATTTGTGCAGTGTGAAAAAGTTCTGTTTGAAGGCTATGTCAATGCAGTTCGTAGGAAACACAGCGGACATGAATTAGTATATAAAAGGATAACAACAATATTAGAAGAGATGTTCGATAATTTTCGATCATATTACATTTATTTACTAACTCGTGTCCATGGTGTTTCCTACGAACTGCATTGATATAGCCTTCAAACCCAACTCCTTTTACAATTATGCATGATGTTTGGTTTTGGTCAAACATGATCCGAAATTAAAAAATATATACAAATGAGTATCATTACAGAGTTAAGAATATTGAGTGACTAAAATGACTAAATATTGGTAAGAGAAGATAATATAAAACAGAAAATAACCAAAACAGAAAAAAGTATTGGTTTGGCTGTTTTGTTTTACAGCATATCAACACTTTTTGGGTCATTCAACGGCGAAACCAGCGATTTTGGAAAAAAAGTTGTTTATGTCTTTAAATATTTATTCATGGTGTTCTGCATGGTTGACCTTTTTTGGACCATCCTATTCTGATTCTAGCAATTCTGGAAAAATGTTTCCACACTTCTAGCTGTTTATATCTTCAAACACCTATCTATGGTGCCTGACTCAGCTGTTCCGTTCCACAGCAGATCTACCATTGGGCACCTCAATGCCAAATTTGGCAACTTTGGAAAAAAAAATTTCTCTGTTTTAAGTTCCCTAAAACTCATTCATTGGCTGTTTTGCAGAGAAAAAGTGTTTCTGTTTTTGGCTTTGCAATTTTGCAAAGTGAAAGGGTTGGTTGGTTGGTTGTTTTGTTTTACGGCATATCAACCCTTTTCAGGTTATTTAATGCCGAATCTGGTGATTTTGAAGAACGATTTTTTAATATAGTGTATTTGTTTTTTAAGTCGTATTCTATTTAACCCATAGTTGGGACCCTAACAGGTACTACCACTCTGGGTCAGAGTGGACCTGGGAGCAATAGCAATTAAAGGGTGGCTCCACACTCCCTAAGCCCTGCAAGCTGGGGCCTCACCATCGGATATAGTTTAAGGTCATATCTAGGACCGCAAAGTGAAAGGGGGAAAAAAACAACAACATCAGTGTTTGGTGCATCTGAGTCAGGAAGCTGATATCTTCAAAAAGCCTGATCTGGTAGCAACAGTCAATGAAAGAATCTATATAATTATAAAACTCAAATGACCTTGTAACGATGTATGTAACCCACTTTCCGGTTTATGACATCCGGTTGTGCATGCACGCATAACCTACACACTGAAATATTAACATTATTATTTCGAAATTATTATTTAATATGGGAAGAGTGGGGTTTAAAATAACTTAAACGTAATACAGAAATGAACGATGTAAAAAACTTTTTAAAAAAGCAGACAGTATTAACAATTGTTTATTTTGATAATTTAAACGCGAAAAAAACAAAAGAACAATTGGGACACTGAAATATTAACGTTATTATTTCGAAATTATTATTTAACATGGGAAGAGTGGGGTTTAAAATAACTTAAACATAATACAGAAATGAACGATGTAAAAATAAAAGCAGATATATCAAAATTTGAATTTAACTTTAATAAGTATTATGGTATCTGTTCAGTGCACATTTACCTGTAAGTATGGGCAACCACTTATAATTCAGTAACTGTAAATTTTTTTTCCAAAATAATCAATTAAACAGAACGACTCATAGAAATCTATCTATATTCTTTTTTCATTTTAATATACTTTCATAGAAATGTTTCTGTTATATCAAAAAATAAACAAACTATTTTCTTTACGTCCCAAGTGTCACGCTCATACATGAATTCCATAGCTAATATAACATACTGACCCAACTGGTCACGGGAGTCTAGTATTATGTTAAAATTTACATCCTATAAATACTTTCAATGGTTGTATACTGTGTATATACAGTATTAATGTGCGTCTTATGCATGTATGTGTAATGTACGCACTTCGTCGTCATTGGGAGAGTAAATAATTACATGTTACATACCCGTTATCAATGCGTTGTGTGTTTAGGTGTATGTTTAAGCACATACAATAAACAGATACAATAAACAGTTCTTTTAACACATAGAATAAACATTACATGAGACAGTTCTTTAAACGAACTGCTACTCCAACCCACAAAACGTCCATTGACAACAGATATATAAACAGGTATAGTCTCTATTACTTTGCTTCCTTTGTGGTGGCACTCGACTTGGAGGTGTTGTGGTAAACATATTTCCGATATTGGATAGCATGCGAATCAACACAACGACCACTTCTTTTCTTCCAGTTTTATTTCGGTCTTCAATATCCTGTGATGACTGGGATGCAACACCAAGTTCTCCTCGTTAGTCCTTACATCTTCAAACATGCGTTGTGTTCCCTTGCTTCCCAAAGGACCAAAATCCTTCGCTAAAACAAAACTCTGTTGCCACAAGAGCAACTCTCTCCAAGTCAAAAATCAATCCCCTTCCAATTCGGTTGCTACCTATATAAGCAGCTATTTCTTTGCTCTCTAAAATTGATCTCTTTTCAAATTAAACAATTATTTATAATATATAATGAGGGATCATTATTAATATGATTTAATTATTATTATTATTATTATTATTATTATTATTATTATTATTATTATTATTATTATTATTACTCACTAGGAGTTCTCACACAGGCCATAATCACAAATTACTCATTGACAACAACCATTGGTAAGTCATTCCAGATTTCCAGTACTCTCCACCTCTTTCAAATGTTTTGCCTTATCACAACAGCCGCTTGCCATTAACTTTTCACTGGCAATAACCATTTGTATCATTTAATTTTATCGAGATGCACACGCATTTATTAATGCTATCATGTAGTTTGTTTTCTAGCCACTAACTAAAGGGAAGTAACTTTGATTTTTTCACAAAGTTATTTCCCTTATGCCAACTCAAGTTATGTGTCGAATGGGCTGGGCGAAGAAAAGGGTTGAGTGAGGTGAAGGAGAAAGAGAGAAGTGATGTTACACTTTTGGTCTAGGCAATGCCAGGTAGCCCTGCTAGTCTATAATATAAAGGACAGTTGTTTATGTGTATGTATATATTTATGTCTGGCTAAAACTAAAAAACGACAAAACAAATACCCACTAATTTGGTATTTTCTTGATCAGCGTTGCTTCGGATGAATAATATCTAAAATTTAGGAAAAAAAAAAAAAATCATCTGATTTCCGGTCATTTTATGTACTAACTATAAGGAGGTAACTCTGAATTTTTAAAGAATTTTTTTCCCCTTGTGCCGATTCATTTCTTTTTAATTCATAAAATTGTGTACATGTATATATTTAGAGAGAGGAATAAGATGGGCAAAATATAAAGAAGGAGTAGGAAAGGGGAGAGAGAAACTGGGTAAGAGAGAGATAGAATTTTTAATAGAAATATGTTACACTTTTACCCTGGGAAAAGTCGGGTAGGTCTGCTAGCCTATACTGAAGAGTAATGGAAAGAATTAAGTTTGATTACTTATGAGGACTGTTTATACAAGCATTTATTAACATTGGATGTGAAAATGACTATGCTGTAATTTACAGGGAAGCAGTCCAGTGGTTATGGGTTCTTTTGCAAAGAAACTCTGTTAATGGAAATTCCACCTGGTGCTAGACATACGGAGGAAAGAAGGAAACTTTTTTTTTTCCTGTTGTGGTAGAAAGATGAGTTCTTGTTGTGTATGTCTTATCAATGAGGGAACCTGCAATTGGAGCTCAGTGGAGTTTCTTTTCATGGAAATAACAATAGAGTAGAGTACTGTTTCTCCTGCAAGAAAAAGGGTTGTAAGGAACATAAGAGATCATCGCTCACTAGATTTCAAAATCAATTTTGTACTTTGTTAAGAGACCATCTGGCAACTGAACTACATCTTAAAACAAGAAACCTTCTCACACACCGATTGCCATAACTAATACAACATGGAACGATAAAAGTGTCGCCCTAAAGAAAACAACACTACAGCTTTATTTTAAAACTTTTATTGAAAAATCAATTCAGGTAACTTGATTATGTAGTAGAGCTGATATCTATTTAATGTAGCCGTCTTCAGCCTCAATCACTGTCTCGATACGAGTCCAGAACTCAGTGCATGCCTTTTCTACAAATGCTGGCAGGAGCTCGGTGAATACTTGGTGGATGGCGGTGATCAGGCTGGCTTTGGTGTTGTGGGAAGTCATGTTGGTGATGTTAACATGACCAAACGAAGTCGTCCAACAGGTTCAGGTTAGAGGAAGGGGCAGTGAGAGAAGGGTACAAAGTCATAGCAATCCTTCTGAAGACAAGTCTGGGTCTCTTTAGTCTTGTGGGCCAGCACAGTCCTGCTGCCACACCCAGGGTCTGCCAGCGGCCACCTGATTGCACTAGGGGATCGCCACACTCTTCAGCACAACCAGATATATTTTGGTGTTGAATTTCAAGCCGACTTCAAAGATATGAAGTGGCATGATATGGCCCTCACTTAAAACCATACCAAAGACCATAACCGTGGCCCAAAACTTTGTTTTCATCACTCTGGGCACATCCCTGTTATTCATGGCTATCCAGTGATGCATTTTGCAATGGTCCTGTTGTCATAACTTGGATCGGTAGAGAGCATCTCTGATCCCGCTCGTTGAACATTGTATCACTTTCAGATATGATAAAAGGCTCCTATCGCACCTGGGATTTGTACACTATTGGTCAACTAGTAGATGGTCTGCAACAAAATAAGAAAACCAGTTTTCATCAAACGGAAATGGAACCATTTCATCTTTTCTGAGGGTGACAATTTTATTGTTCCATCCTGTAAAACTCTACGTGAGAGCTCCTCGTTCAAACTCCTCGACTTAACGCTCCCAGTCAACATGAATTGGAACAAATGGAAGCTTGGTAGATTAGATACTCTTTTTTAGTTTCTGTTTAAAAAGACAAACTACACTGACGCAAGTAGGAAACCTAAATGCTAACTTGTTAAGTTTGAGTTTACCACACAAGCAATTACTTCATAATTAATCTTTCTATGAAATGTATACAGAAGAAAATACCATTATTCAACGAGTTGTCTAAATCATTGTCGAAGCAACTGATGGATATGAATAATTCTTCTCGAAATATTGGACAGGAATTAGCATCATCATTCACCATCTTAGAATATTCATCAGCTGAAATACTGCGCTAAAACAAGGAATGATGGTGTCTCAAAGGAGCAATAAAAGATAATAACTGCGTTGATAAACAAGTCTGTATGGAGAATGATGATATCATGTGGTGGTAGGGTGGGGTTGATAGCACTTCTATTGTTACTGCTACAGTTACTACTGTTGCATTATTGACAGGTTGGCTCCATCACGTGGTTGCACAGTGGACATTTCTTTTTGGTGTTCAAGAGGATTGAAATTTCATTGTATTTTTTTTGGTTGGGTTCTAGAAAAACAGACGAACTTACTGCATTTGTAACCTCATCAACTTAAATGCCCCTAACTGAACTGACGAGCAGCAAAATTCCACCTTTTCATATTATTATTATTATTATTATTATTATTATTATTATTGTTAAAAAGAAAAAGATTAGGAAAAGAAGAAGTGGGAAGAAATTCCTGATAGTTTATCAAGTAGGACAAAAGGCACTTAAAAAATGGTCACAGTGTTGTGGGAGCAGCAGCAGCAACAGCAGCAGCATATAATATACAAATAACCAAACCAGCTGCATGATGTGACGTCACAGCAGAGGCAATAAAAAGGCACACGTGGCGAGGACCAAGTAGGAAAAGCATTGGGTGTTCAGAGGAGTGGTGTTCAAGGTGTGGCCGGTGTCTGGAAAGGCATGTGTTCGAGACACATGGATGAAAAGTCTCATGCGGCCAAATAAGAATAAATGAACTGTTTCAATATTTAGAAAAAAAAAAATGCGTTGCTGGAAATACCAGATATAAAGGCTTCTATTAAAAAAAGAAAGTGATTCAAATTTTTTCCTTTATTCTGTTTCCTTGCAACAGAGTTTGCAACATATTGGGTCTGTTGAAAGGTAATGACACCGTTAAAAAAAATGTGTACAACATTACAAAAATGACAAAACTCAAGATATTGAAAATAGTCTGAAACAGTTAAATAGTGTTCATACATGGATTAATTAAAGTCAGGATTGTCTACTCCTTTTCAGTTGCAATTTCTGATCCACAGAAAGAACAACAGTGACAAGCAAGATATAGTCCCTTCTGATTAATGATAATCTTCCTCTCATATACTGTGAAAGCTTCTCCCCATTTACCTATGTTTAAAATGGCTTTCTTGTCCATTTGACCATGCCAAATGGACAGCAGAAACCGGAAATTAAAAAGAGCAAATAACCTTGACCAATGGCTTTGTTTGAATTATTGTTTAAAATAAAAATACTTTGGCCATCATATCATCTTACCTCTTATGCTTATGGATGGAGAGAGAAAAGGTTTGGTTTGTACTTTTTCTCTTGTCAGTGTATGGCAGTTCAAAGAGGTCTCTTCGAATTTGCCAGTGACATCACAGTCATGAGTGTTCATTCAAGTCTTTATGCTCCAAACTATCGCTTTTCCCTTAGTATATAAATTTATTGCTACTACTATTGCCATTGAAACAATAAAAATCTTAGATTAGTAGATGTAAATAATCTGGGATTAGTAGATGTAAAATAATTAACATAGTAAGGTCAATTTGCAGAGAAAGGTAAAAGAAAACATGAAAAGTGATAATAAGGACTTGATAGAAATAGGGATAAATAAAAACCTGCCCCAAAATAATTAGTTTGAAGGTCAATTTCTAAAAGTCGTCCAACATATGCTAATATGTAAAACAGATGTTGAATCGAACATGATGATGATGATGGTGGTGGTGGTGGTGGTGGTGATGATGATTGTTAGTTTTTCTCGTGAATCTGTGCATTAAAAAAGAGACTAAAAGAGACTAAAATAAAAAAAAAAAAACGATTTAATTCCATCCAGAAAATACTTTGTCTTCATCAGAATTATTTTCAAATGCTTACCATGTTACAAAAATACAAAAAGAGGTATAATTCTGTATCCGTCATACCTACCATATCTACCTTATCCGTCATACCTACCATATCTACCATACCAGATATATTTATATTTTATTGGAACCCAATAAAATATTTTATAAAAATAAACGGCATAGTTTTAAAAAAAGAATATATATATATATATATATATATATATATATATATATATATATATATATATATATATATATATATATATACTTCAGAATAATTTTATTTAACAATCAGTTGGTATGGAAACCTGTGATTATAAGATTTACAAAATATTACTGGCAGTAATATTCTATAAGTATTATCCCATCTAAATAAGAATTGCTCGATATGCAAGATAGAGCAAATAAATTAATTGTAGTGATTCAATGAATTTCAAAAAAACCCTTTTTGAAATGAAATGTTTGAGTTTCATATCAAATAATTTTTATTATTCTAAGCAAGACAAAAAATACTTTAGAAATTTAATCTCCTTAACCTATTAACTGGTAGACCATCTCATCAGAGGAGAAAATATTAGCAAATATTTATAAAGGTATGTACCCTATTTGCTAAAGTCAGTGAGACATGGAAAGCCAAAGTCAAAATAAATGATTAATCAGAAGTCATATAGCAAGAGAATTTGAAGAAAATTTGAAGAAAAGGATATGAAAATTATAGATCCAAATTTTCTTCAAATTCTCTTGCTATATGACTTCTGATTAATCATTTATTTTTACTTTGGCTTTCCATGTCTCACTGACTTTAGCAAATAGGGTACATACCTTTATAAATATTTGCTAATATTTTCTCCTCTGATGAGATGGTAGACATCGAAACCCTATAGGTTAAGGAGATTAAATTTCTAAAGTATTCTTTGTCTTGCTTAGAATAAAAATTCTTTGTATGGACGTTAGAAATTTGAAAGGAATATGATGCAATTTTGATGAAACATTGATGAACATATAATTTGGTCTGTTCCTTTTTTATCTTTCCATCATGTCAGAATATTATTTCCATAATTTTCATCATATATATATATATATATATATATATATATATATATATATATATATATATATATATATATATACTGGGTGATATACATATGTATATACATACATATATATATACAGGGTGACCCCCCCCCCAAAAAAAACGGGTCTCAACTCTAATTAGGCCCTGTTTCTTAGTGTTTTGTCCGAATGGAATGAAACTTTGGTCATAACTAGTTTATTATATTCAAAACATCACATCAAAACACTAGGGTCTTTGGCCTTTTTTTCTCCGTTCTACAACATGTTCTAGATGGCCTCTATTTAGCTTTTGTTTTTTTTGGGTCACCCTGTATATATATATATATATATATATATATATATATAGTCTGTTTATTATACAAATATTATTGGTTACATATGTGCATACATGTTTTAGTGGACTCCTAATTCAAAGAAACCACTTCATCAGACCAAAACAAGGAGCGATATTGAAATTGGTTTCATGAAATGGTTGACAAATAGATAAAAATTCGATAATCACACCCAAGGACCAATTTTTTTAATTTTGATCCCTTAGACATCCTTTTTTCCAGATGAAAACCGATTAAAAATTTTCCACATATCTGAATACCCTATATACTTAATTTCAAGTCTATAGATCAAAAATTCATTGAATATATAGGTTGAGAATTGAACTTACACACACACACATTCTCACTTTTATAGATGAGTAAATAAATAAATTAATAATAATAAAAAGTATAATAATAATAATAATAAGAGCTATTCTGTAATATGTTAATTAGCATATAAAATTATATAGGAATAAAGCTGCATTGTAAAAAGACAATGATAATAAAAAAAAATCTTAAGGAACTTTTTGTACCAGACAGGTAAATAAATAAGAGAAAGGAAATATGGTGCAGTGGTTAGAGTACTTGGAAAAATCAATTGCAAAAAGTGATATTCTCCTGAAGGTTGAAGGTTCAATCCTCAGGGTATGCGACTGAAAAAATACAATTGTGAATTACTTAGGACTTCTATCCAGTCATCGCTGACGGAACAAGAGCATGTTACCCCTATGATGTAAATAAAGGGTTCCGCTCAAAATTCCGTCCAAATTTCTGAGTTCAACAGAAACATCCCAGAGTTCAACAAGATACACCTGAAGAAGGTCGGAGGTTACATCGACTGAAACGTTGTGAAAATCACACTCAAGATGAAAACAATAGTCCGATGAATCCAAATAATAAGAAAGGAGATATGATATATATATATATATATATATATATATATATGTTCCTAAAGTTGTTTCTCCTAGTTTTTATCTAAAAGAAAGTCGAAGAATTATGAAAACAGGAGTGGTATTATCAAAACGAGCAACCTTTTGTGGTCTAGAATTTATTTTTCCACATAGTCACCACCATTCTCAATGCATTTTTGCCAGAAATAGGGTGGTGGCTGTACATAGGCGTCCAGAGTGCTGTTTTTAACTTATATCTCTACCGACACTCTGAAATCGACGAATCCATCTCTTAACTATGCCGACATCAACTGCATCAACTTTGTAAACGCTCAAAAAGCATTGATGAATGTTGATCATTCATTGATCAGTTCAATTTTTTCTGCATGGGGGAATTCAATGGAACATCTCTGCTTCTCATGCACACACACACATGACAGGGGTTACTTTCTTAGAGTCTCACACTGTCAATATCTGCAACAAAGATATGAAACTTTTAGGTTATGAATGCATAAGTTAAATCATCATAACAATGCAATTTGCAATCTCATCTGGTCCATTTGGGTGGAATAAAAAAATAGGAGGCAATACTTTTGGAACATCTCCCGTACTAATGGAATATGTAGAGATTCCTGACATTCAAACTAATAAATTTTATGTGAGAAAACAGAAAGACATACCGTTTCTGTTGAATTATCCTCCAGGAAAGTGTCCAGCATTTCTTTTATTCCTGCTTCCTTTAAAGAGAGAAAAAAAATGTGTTTACCTTTTTTTACTCATAAAATCCAAATATTTTTATTGACAGAATAGTTTAAGGACAAAACATTTGGGAACAGAGGTTAATCCCTGTTAACACAGAATAATGGTGTAAAATTATTACTCCATGCCACCGTCAGTGAGACATGTTGCAATGTAGTAATATTTTGATGCAAAAATAAGCTGAAGTGTTTAAATTGTACCAATAGTTAGATACAGATGTATAAAATAAGGTTAGAATTTGGAATTTTCATGTCAGATTATCATTAGAGACTGAGATTTTCCATTAGATGTCAAGTTAGTTATGTCACAGACTGGAAGTTGCTAATGAGACATGGTGAATGAGCAGATTAGATGTGTGGGAACATGATGAGAATTAGCAGCGAACCGGATGTTAACGCATCCACCATGAAAGACAAAATGAAAAATCGTCTTTTGCACATGGCTCCACGCATCGCTTCCACTTGGGAAGAAAAAAATAAGATAACCAAAAAATAATTATCGACCAATGGCAGAGCTCCGTGCCTAAAATAAACACCTCGTATATCACAGTCACTGGGAGCCAGTTTGCCACTATAAAATGAGGGATTTGAGGGAACCGAAAAGAGGGAAGAGAGATTCGCCCTGCTGCGTCAGTGAACGTACGGACGGATTCTCCCACCCGACCTAAAGAGATGAAGAAGAAAAAGAAATAAGACACCAGTGAACTGAAGCCGACTACGCTCTCATGTTATGGGCCAAACGCCTTCAATTCTAAACAATGCCTAATTCATACAAACCAAAGAAGTGAGGAGGAAAAAGAAGACGAAGACGCCGAGCTGCTAGCTGCTGATGAAAAAGTCACTCGCTTTCCAGTTACAAGCCAGGAACACGCATCACCGACAGCAGGATGACTGGCCTACCCTAACCCTCTCCATCGTCCAAAAGATAAGTTACATTTTACGAACATTCATTCCTTGTCAATTCATACATACCTACAAACATTTTACGAACATTCATTTTGCTGTTTGGTGTAAAAATAAGCTTAGAATGGGAAAATTTTCATATAAGTTTAAAATTAAGTAAATGAATATAAAATACTATTAGAAGTTAAGATTTAAAAAAAAAAAAATTATTATTGCATTTTCACCCCAAACAATGTACGGTGCCACTTTGATGTAGGAGGCTACTATCTGGGACATAATTTGTATGAGTACTATGTAGGGAGTTGAGCAGTAAGATGTCTGTTTACATTGCAGTTGAACTTCTGCATGTCAGTACAGTCGGGGAAACAGGAACCCAAAAGGGAATTCCAAAGTCTAGCAGTCCTAGGGAAGAAACTGTTAGATAAGAGGGCTTTCTTACATCTACGGATTTCTACTGTGTAGGGGTGGGATTTTGCTGCTTGTCAGGTTTGTTGGGGGTATTTATGTCGAGGGGGTACAAGGGATTGTAGTTCTTCGATTAGAACGAAAGCTACGTGTACATGAAATTGCATTATGAGAGGAAGTCCAAAGTGACACATAGCAAGGAAAAGAGTAAAGTCTTTCTCTTTTGGTGAATGAGATGATTGGATTTTGTCTCCATTTAATTTACCATCTTCCTTTTAAAGTGAGCGCGTGATGTTAAGTTGACATGTAAGACTGCAGTAACTTAAGAGAATAAAACATGGAAAAGCATGAGCCATTTGCCAAAATTATTGAAGATTTTTTTTTATGTTATATTTATATTCAGAAACCTGGATGACATATTGTCGATACCTCAAGGCACTGGAAACGTTCCACCAATGCTACCCGTGGAACGTTCTGGAATCTCTTGGGAGGAATATCATACTAACCTCAGCATCCTCCAAGAGGCTAACACCACCAACATCAAAGCCATTGTGATTAAGAACCAGCTGAGATGGTTGGGCTAGAGTCTTTTGAATGAAAACTTGAAGTGTGGCATTAATATATACACGAGAGACCCAGGCCAAGGACAGGTAAACCTGAAGGCAAACTATCGCCAACTCATTTGTGAATCTCAAGGAGAAGAGAAGGAGGGAGAGAAGAACACCTTGTAGCTAACCTTCAAAACTGAAATGGAACTACCAGTGCTCAATGTGAAAGGCAATGTAAGGCCAGGATCGACCTTGTTGGCCTGCTCCACATACACTAGAACTCAGAACACAACCACCATTCTAACCACTGCTGGGTCGCCAAGAGAGAAAAGATATTTAGATGCGAATATGTAAAAATCAAGTAAGAATCAGGAATTTTTCTGCATTAGTAATAGACATGAAAAAGAATGGAAGATTCTGATTGAATAAATGTATACTTTTAATTTGGATAATCAATCGATTATTATAACTTACTTCTGCCAATAACTTTTCCCTGATTTCTTCATGTATAAGAGGAAACCGATCCAAGTAAATGGCAAGGCACCAAGATTCCATAAGAAAGCTAAAACAGAGGATATAAAAAATATGAAGAAACATGAAAAATAAAATATGAAAAACATTAAAACATTGAAAAAAAGCAATAAAATATGAAAAACATTAAAACATTGAAAAAAAGCAACAAACATGAAAAATAAAATATGAAAAACATTAAAACATTGAAAAAAAGCAACAAACATGAAAAATAAAATATGAAAAAGATAAAAACATGAACAAAATGTGAAAGAAAGCATTATAATATAGATAAGATTTTATGAAAATATGAAATCTAATTTGTAATGACTAAAATGGCTATGTAGCATACAGGCTTATTTATGTAAAAATTATTTATTTTTGAACTAGTAGGGTGGCGTGAGGGCGTCCAGCTTTGCCCAGGCGTTAATTACGCTTAAATATGATATTTTAATTTGTCCAGATTTTGTATATATTATTATAGAGTCGTGATTTCAAAAATTAAAAAAATATTTATTTGGGTGCCATCAACTAGAATCGAAACCGGAAGCAAAACTATCAGATTCAAAGCTGGTGACGTTACCACTGTACCAACATGATATGCATATAAACTGATTAAAAATTAAAAATAAAGCAAGATGAATGTGAAAAATGTATAAGGATTTTTCAATTTTTACCCCTAAATGAACAGTTCATAAAAAATCCAATCATTTGTGGCCCCTAGCACCACTCTGCAACTTTTAGTTTCGGAGGAGATAGAGTTTGAAAATATAGAGACAGACAGACATATAGCTTTTTATATATTAGATTAAACTGAAATTCAATTAATTGCAGTTGGGTTCTTTAGCATATAATACTCATCAGTATATATATTAGCAAGCCACCTGGCGTTGCCCGGCTGTAAAATACACTTGAATATTATATTTTAATTAATACAGATTTCGTATTCATTATTATAAAGCCAATTCTCTATCGATTATTATATTGTACTTAATATATAGTAGTGATTTCAAAAGTAAAAAAAAAAATGACCTGTGTGCCATCAGCAAGAATCGAAACTGAAACATATAGCTCTCCAGCCTTATCCATTAGCACATGACCTAAGTCCATTTGTATGCAAAAACTCCAAAGAATAAGATTCTTTAACCTATAATTTTTAATTAACACATGTGCTGAAAAAAAGACGGTGTTTAGTCGACTTACACCAGGCCTATCTCAATGTTTTTTTTTTCAATTTTGGCTCCTTTTCAGCTATTTTACCAGCTAAAAACCAAATCGAAAGTGTGCTACAGGTTCAAATACACTATACACCAAATTTCAACTATGTAGACCAAATATTCAAAGACGAGTTTGGTAGTAACTTTTCGCACGCACACTGACAAAGTCGCTTTTATATATATACTAGCGAGGGGTACCCGGCGTTGCCCGGGTGTTTATAGGGGTGTGTGGTGTTAAATAAAAAAGAAGCCAGGGGGGGGGGGGTAGGATCGAAGCCGAACCCCTGAGACGAAGTTTGAAAATAAAATCGGCCAGCCAGAAGTGAAAGATGTTTGAAAGTCGTTGAGCGTTACGACGACGATGACGATGTAAGCATTGTTATAAGCGAAGTAAGAAAAGAAAACAACGTTTTAATTAAGCAGGGGGGGGAGGGGGGTAAAATGCAAAAAAAATTAAGTAAGGCAAACGAACGAACGTTACGTGAAAAATGGCTTAAATAATACAGGGTTCAATATTTAAATTTAAAAAATCGAAAAAAAAACAAAAAACATCTCACACCACGATTCGAACCCAAAACGTTTAGATAATAAACCAAGGCCTTAACTACCAGCGCTAAAGCAGCGTATATAAAGTTTGTTCGGTTTATCAACTATTTAAAGTAAATCAGGTCACGACGTCATGACGTCATCTGACGCATGCGTTGTTGACCATCCCCCCTGTCGAATCTGTCTAGACATCTCTCTCTCACTCTCTCTCTCACTCTCTCTCTCTCTTCGTCTGCCTTACTCTAAAGACTGGAAAATGGCATCTGGCTGTTTTTATTTTTAAAAAAAACTTCGATCGTTAATATTTTTTGTAAGCATATTTTTTTTTTTTACTTTATTTTTCGTTTAACTATCGTATCTACCTATTTTGAATGTGGTAATAACTTTGGTAACGTTGTCATAGCGTAGAAGTTCATAGTTTAGCTTTAATTAATTTTTTTTTTTACCGATAACAACATTTTTAAATTGTAAATTAAGACCGCCATTAGAGGTTGCTGACGTCAAGATCACGTGACATGACTCAGCGGGTTTTTTTGGGGCAGTTATAAATCGATTTAAAAATATGTAATGTTTAACATTAAAATGTCACTTTTTTGGGGGCCCCCCCTGCAGAAAATCGATCAGTTGACGCACTTCTGATGGTCACTTTGGGCCAATTTTTCGATATTTGTCGTCCGGAAGGTGGGGGCTTTCATATGAGACCAAGTTTGTGAATTTTTGTTGTGTCTGTCGAAAGTTTTTAGCAGACACACAAACATACAAACATACATACATTTTCGCTTTTATATATATAGATAGATAAAAATATTTCCTTGTGTAAGAACGTTTTTATCTTAGATTTTATGCAAATATGCAGAATGTAGAAACTATGCATAAATAGAATTTAGCATAAGAGTGAAATGAAACCAATCATCTAATAATAAGATATAAAAAAATTAATAAGTAATTAATTAATGCTCGTTTTTCAGAGGAATATGCAAATTAGTTAATCTTAATGTAGTCGCTCGCATATCCATGACTGATTATATTAGAAAGTTCGTTTTAATAATTTTTTAAGCAGAAAAAGTAGGCTTTTAATATCTATATCAGAGAGAGAGAGAGAGAGAGAGAGAGAGAGAGAGAGAGAGAGAGAGAGAAAAACTCAACTTTAAGCGTTGTTTAAATTTTATAATAAAATACATATAAAATACGTTTATAAGCCAAATTACAATGCAAAAAAAGAAAAAAATATATAAAATTCGGAGGATGACGTTTATCGTCAAAATATCAATTTTAAACAAATAAATATTTGTTTATTATGATAATATTGCATTGTAATTTGGCTAATAAATGTATTTTATGCATATTATATGTTGACATACATACGGCACAATCACGTTGATACACCGTTTCTCGCCAGATCACCGAAGTTAAGCAATGTCGAGCCTGGCCAGTACCAGATGGGTGACCATTTGGAGAGGCGAGATGCTGTATGTACAGCGAGGTAAAATACCAGATTGAGAAACTGGCATGGTCTATCCCTCTCTCAATCGTAGATGGGACTCTCTTAAGCCGTGGCAGGCATCCCATCTAGTGATGGCGTCCCATCTCGTGATAAAAAAATATCCTTGATAGCCCTGGCGAAGCATCAAGTATTCAGCTACCGACAAGATTTGAATTACACAAACTCATGTAGTGAGTTCAATCTCGGCTGCTGTCGCGCTGGATGGATATATTGACATCATATTTATACAGGGCGACCCAAACAAAACGGGTCCCAACTCTAATTAGACCCCGTTTCTTAGTGTTTTGTCCGAATAAAATGAAACTTTGGTCATAACTAGTTTATTATATTCAAACATCATATCAAAACACAAGGGTCTTTGGCCTTTTATTCTCCGTTCTACAGCATATGTTCTAGATGGCCTCCATTTAGCTTTTGCTTTTTTTGGGTCACCCTGTATGAGCCTAAAAATATTTGACCAAAGACGATATAGGTAAGATGCATACATTATTTAAGGACATGTTTTAATATCTAGTAAACCG
The DNA here is from genome assembly GCF_053919585.1 of Euprymna scolopes. Classification (NCBI taxonomy): domain Eukaryota; kingdom Metazoa; phylum Mollusca; class Cephalopoda; order Sepiida; family Sepiolidae; genus Euprymna; species Euprymna scolopes. The sequence continues at coordinate 38,706,292 of NC_136486.1, read as the reverse complement.
GATACAGGTGGTGGTTAGAAACTTAATAAATGTTGCCTTATTCTTAACCTTACTTCCTTTTCATAACTGGCACTGTTTGATTAGTTAGTAGTGAAGCAAGTATGGTTTAATCAATAACCGCACTTCCCACTTCTCGATCTCAGTGGTTGATGAGTCAATAGTGAAGCATGTGCTGCTTAATCTGTAACCACACTTCCTCTTTTGAACCTCACTGCTTGATGAGTCAATAGAGAAGCAAGTGTTGCTTAATCTCTTACCATGCTTTCCCTTTCTGGACCTCACTGTTTGATGAGTAAATAGTGAAGCAAGTGTTGGTTTATTCCGAACTACACCTCTGGTCCAATTTTGACAAAAGTTAACACTCTGATACAGCCTAACATCACAAGTGCATTTTAGAACTTTTATCACCGCACAAGCAGAAGGGCCTGGCATATAAAATCAACCGTAGATTTCTTTGATAAGACAGAGGCGCGTTCAAAATGAATGTTTCTGTTTAAAACACAACTGAAACAACATACTTAACTTTTGCATTTTAAACTTTAATTCAAGCCATTATATAAAAATAATTTCATGAAATCAGCAGTAGGTTCTCTACAGTGCAATATAGACTACAGTGTATTATGGACTAAGTGACTGCGGGGGCGGGGGGGCATGTGAAGCTTTCTCTTGGTGCACCGTGATGGGCCCAAACTAGAGCAGGCAATCAATCGATTTGATTGAAAAATGGGCGATTTCGTTGATTTCAATGACAATGATGATCATCATTCAATCCCAAGCAACGTCAGGTCTCCTTGCTAATATACATATATATATAGTAAGTCCCCAACTAGAGCAGGCAATCAATCGATTTGATTGAAAAATGGGCAATTTCATTAATTTCGATGACAATAAAAGTATTGGAAGTGTGGAATATTCTTTGATTCTAATTCAATTCCAGCCAGCACCGTATCGTCTTGCTAGTATATGTATACTGATGATGTGTAACACACACACACACGCGCGTGCGCGCGCGCACGTGCGCACACACACACACACATATATACGTTTAAGTATTTATACAAGCAAGAGACAAACAGCACACATATATTTACATATATTCAAGATTAATCCAATGTAAAACTGACCTCGATTTATATAGGCCACCCAAGCAAAAAAAGCTTCAGTGCTAACAATGCGGAAACATTCTCCTCTTTCATATTCCTAGTGACAATCGTACTATTGTCATCAATTAAAGAGACAATGATTATACATACATGACTGAGAGAAAGAAGCTGTCAATCACGCCCTCTATCTCCGTCTGAAGCTACTCATCGGTGATAGAGTGCAAACGAGCCAATAGTTAAATCCGACAGAGGTGACAGCTACCGGCAGCATGTGCTATCGGTGGGAAACGGTGAGAGGACATGATTGACAATCTTTAATCAAATTTATTTTCTGTTTTTCCTTTTTCTGAAGTGAATCATTTTTCTTGGCCTTTGGGCCAAGATTAAAGTGTAGTAATTTTTTGTTCTCAGTAAGTGGAGGAGAAATCCTTCACGACTGAGACAATTTTTATTTTTGTTCCTTTCTCCACATTAAAAACCGACGTTGGTGTCTAACTCTGCCCCCGTGGGGCGGCAATAGGAACTACTAAATGCCCCCAAACAGCGTCTGGTCATCTTAATGAGAAAATTAATGGAGTTTAATGAATAAATTACATCTATAAATATAAAAGCGAAAATGTATGTATGTATGTTCGCTTTTCCTCGATGTCCACGAAAGGCTTCTTTCAAACAAGTGCTTGCTCGCTTCACAACTTTTTAAAACTTTTTATATCATCTATAAATTGTAATATCTACGAATTATCCACGGAGTTGGCCTCTCTATTTAATTTTATTGACTTTCAAACCTTAATTATTCCACATTTCCCGCATCGGCACGCGTTACATTCGCTTTTCGGTATAAAAAAAAGCGAACCTCGACTCTAATCACAGGCCCAGAGCCAGTTTGGTCAATGTCGACTTCGTCATATTAGACTCTAGCTTTCATTTCGCTGGGAGCGGTTTTTTAAAAACAAACAAACCCATTTATTCAAAACTGTCCCGCACAAAATAACTGCTGAATACCTATCGCCGTCACGTCAATCAAAAACGCGCACCTGTTTTTTTAAAAACACTTTACTATTTTCCAACGTCGCGTCGTCAACGCTTCGGCTTTTTTTCACATACCCCGAAAAACACCCGGGCAACGCCGGGTACCCCTCGCTAGTATCTTATAAAAAAAAGATAAAAAGTTTTTATTCCACTTTCAATTAATTCTTTAGCTATGCAGAGAATTAATGATTAATGTTAACAAATGCTAGCAGATGCTTGTCCACACCTCATTTGGACACACCAACTCCAAACTATGGTCTTGTGAATCTTATCACAATATGGGACCAGGACCATTGGCAAGGATCCAGATGAATGAGCTTTTCGTTGTTCTACAATATTCATACCGAATAGAGCCATGACATTGTCTAAAATGAAGATTCCACATGGAAGCATATATATATATATATTCCAAAGGAAAATATGAAAATATGAACTGTCTCTGATGAGTTGTTTAGTGTTTGTACACCATTCAATGAAACACGCCTAAGATAAATAAAATATTATAAAATATTATAAAATTATATACATGGGGGAGGGGGGGCTTTGAAATGTAAACTACTGATATATATATGTGGGTGTGTGTAGCTGAAGTTGTCTCTCCAGGGCGCAAGCCTGGGTATTAGTATAGACAAATTGAGTTGCCCAAGCATCAATATCCCCCTCTCTGATCTCACTGGTGTACCCCAGAGGAATGATAAGACCAGTATGTCTGGAACCAGCTCGACCACAGTAGCTGCCAGAGACAGTGAGAAGTACCACACTGACCTGCCTGCGGGGCTACATTCTGAATTTTCTATAGGGTTTGTTTCCCGTGGCCTTCACTGAGCCAACAGCTGACCACAAGGTAGTGGCATAACAAGAATGCACTCCATGAAGTGGTGTAACATAGTACATGTTAACATGTACACACCTGGCACCCAACAAGTTGTAGACTCAGTCGCAAAGAAGACAAAGAATAGGAAAGAACTTCAACATCTGTTTCAGGTTTTAAGAAAAGACCTTTATTCCTCATTCTCCTGCAACACAGGACTTCTATTACAAGTTCAGGTGTGGCCAAATAAACATCTCACAAAAGTGAATGTTTACATGGCCTGTGTCATCAGCACCCTTCTGAATGGCAGCGAAGCATGGACAAGTTACAGCTACCAAGAACGGAAACTGAGCAAATTTCACATGTGTAGTCTGCAAAGAATTCTTGGAATTTCTTGGAAAGACAAAGTTATAAACAATGCTATGCTCGCAAAGGCTGGTATCCCCTCCATGTTCACCCTCCTTTGCCAAAGACGCCTATGCTGGATAGGCAATATGCACCACATGGACAATGAGAGAACCCCAAAAGACATTCTCTACGGTAACCTCACTACTGGCAAAAGGGAAATTGGTCGTCCTTATTGCCACTATGTCGATGTGAGCAAACGTGACATGAAAGCATGTGATATTGACCCTACCAGCTGGGAGCCCAAAGCTAAAGTCCACAACCTCTGGAGACAAATGGTAACCAAAGACCTGACCACTAGCAAAAGGTCCATCCCGGAACAGGCTGTGACTAAAAGACTATTCAGGAAGGGCCAGTGAACAAAATTCAACAGACTACTAACACGACACCTATGGTGTCTGCAACCGACAATGTAGATCGAAGATAGACTTATTCAGCCACAGAAGATGGACCCCCTCAAATGTATGTATGTATGTATGTATGTACAACCCAATAGTCTTCTAAACTGACGGATGCCAACAACAACTATATATATATATATATATATATATATGAATTGTGGAGTTTATAATTAAATTCTGTGAAGTAAAAATATAGAATTTTTAGACAAAATATTTACTGTTTGAAACAAGGAATACAAGAAATTTAAAGTTATTTCCTTAATCTATGGAATTTCAATGTATGGCTCATATTTTCAGAGGAAATGTATTTAGCAAATTAATCATTATGAATAATGATAAATAAATATATTAAAAATTAGAGTTTAAAAATAGTTTTTTTAAAGAACATAGATAAGGACATCAATTGTTTAAGGTGATCCAACGATTAATCCAGTTCTCGAGGTAGGTCTCCTCAATGGTAATGTTTAGTCTAGCTAACTAAACTAGCTGATGTTTAATCTAGCTAACTAACCACTCAGATTCGTTATAATTTCCCTCTCATGGGTTAAAGTTTTCATTGGCCAGTAGTCAAGTTCTTCTCAAATGAAGACCTGACTGACTTTTGCTTGACATCATTGCTTTCCAGCTAGAACTGAAGCACAAATTCATACAAGGATTTCAGTATGTCCTTCTCCTAGATTGGTTATTCTTAAAGCCAAAAAGATATATATATATATATATATATATATATATATATATATATATATATATATATATATATATATATATATATACATATATATATATATATATATATATATATATATACATATATATATACATATATATATACATATATATATATATTTTTTTTTTCTTTCATAATATTTTATTTTGCCTTAGACGTGATTCGTTGAATGGTGTACAAACACTAAACAACTCATCAGAGACAGTTCATATTTTCCTCTGAAAAAAAAAACAACATGTTAGTCAGCTCTACAAATAATCACTTACGAAATCAAAAATTCAAAGTCATATTTTATGGATTAAGCACTAACCTGAAGAAATCTTCGATGAGTCCTTCTTGATATCGTTGCCTCAGATTATTTAGTATTCGTTCATGGATTCCATATAACTGGACGAAATTCAAAGCTGGAAACGGCTGAATATAAAAAAAGAATGTGATTATCCAGTTTCGCTCCAATATTAAATAAATATTGCACAAAAACTTTTTATATGTATCTGTTAAGTTAAAAGAAAAAAAAGGGGGGGGCTGTACACCAAAATTTACACAAATTCATCCAATATTTTGATTTTAAAAAATAAAATAAAATCACCGCCATGCAAATTTTGAAATACAATCCTAACATGGGATGGGGGGGGGGAGATTTATTGACTCTTTCTTTTCTTGAATTAAAGTTTGAATTATGTCTTTTGACCTCAATAAGGCTGAAAAAAGCCAAAAAAAGATTTCACCAATAAAATTTGATTATTTTTAACAAAACTACTGGATGATCAGCATAATTTTTGGTATATTGTCTTGTTTTAACCCAACGTTTAAGTACATAATAAATGTTGGGTTTTCTCCAGAATTACATCTGTATTAAAAAAAAAAAAAACGAAAATAAAGAAAAAGTACGTATCAGTAATGAAACGAAAATATATTCCAAAAATGACATAAATTGATCTAATAGTTTAATATGATTAAGAAATAATTTTAAGTGATTAATGGTAATGCGTATGTATTACAGCAGAAAATCTCGCGAGTTTGAATTATGGTGAGTTATCTCCCTTAGTTATTTTTTTAGATTGTTTTCAAAATGGAGAACAAGACAGTGGCTCTTCAATTATTGATAAAATTTAATTTTCTTATTCAAAAATATTACTTGATCAATTTATCTGATTTTTTAAATGCGATATTTTTGTTTTGCAATACAGATTTATTTTATTTTATTTATTTTTAATATAAAGCGACTTCTGGACAAAAACCTAAACTCTTTGTGCCATAATTTTTTTATGAGCTGTTTTAAATATTGGGATGAAAATGGATAGCCACCATAAAAAGGTGTTATTTATTATAAAATAATCTTGATAACGACAGTGATAAAATAATTACAGCAAAAATAACATTGAATGAACCATTCCCAATCTAGAGTAAAATATTGCTAAGAATATATATATTGCTATTATAATGCATCAAATGCAATCATTCATAAAATACAAAACTAAACAAAAAAAATACAAAGATTCACAGAAACCGCCATATACATATAACAACAGTAGTATATATATATATATATATATATATATATATATATATATATATATATATACACACACAAACACACACACACACACACACACACACACATATATATCGCTTTCTGTGGATCTTTGTATTTTTCGTTTGGTTTTGCATTTTTTTAAACTATTCTGGATTAAAAATTTATACGATTTTTTAAGGTAAATTTAATTTGTTGATAATCAAATTGTTAATTATTAACCAAATTTCATAAAATTATAACAAATTTAAATATCGTAATTTTAAACTCTGTTTATGAAATTATTGGTTGAAGGTTGCCTAGGTATAAAGATTTTTATAACCCCTATTCCTATTCATGTTTCTTCCTTATGAACCAGTATGCACGATGTTGTATTATCAATATTTCTCCTCTTGTGTAGAACCTCCACCTTGTATGTTGAACTTTTTATTATCTCGATGAATTTCTATTTAAAGGAGCTTCAATACTTCTTGGACCCCCCTCCCTCAAATGTATGTATGTATGTTTTTTTTTGTTTTTGTTTTTTTAATTTTCTTCCTTTGAAGATTGTAATGCTGGGTATGGGGCAGCCAAACCAGCTGCCAACATTGTCCTGCTTTTTATTGAAATCAGCCGAGAGTTCTTTTTAGTATCCTCGTTGTTCCCTTAAGTGCAATTGGCTGGATCTCTTTTGCACTTGGTTCACCAGGAATATTAGTTAGGTAGGACTTCAAGTTCTTCTTCATAAGCCCTGTGGCATCTATAATAACTGGTGTCATTGATATCTCCTTAAGATTCCAGTTTCTTTTCATATCATACATGAGATCTTGATATTGGGTCTGTTTCTTCCTTTCAGCTATGTTCAGACCTCCATCATTAGGGACACTCACTTCATCCAAGGTTGCCACTCTCTCTGACTTATTCCATATAACTATATCAGATTTGACCGCAACATTTTCAAGGTAGGTGACTGTAGGGATTACATGGTCGTAATTTATTGCATATGTCATTTCTAACTGTTCTTTCCGGTTGATGTTCCCAAGACTTGCTGCTGCACTGGGTTTAATTTTTTACAGATGGTCCAGTGGAGGTACTCCAGCATGTCTCGCTGTGTAGTAGCCATCCCCCAAAAGAACCTTGCAACTTAATACCAGATGGCTCACACTTTCCAATTCTGTGTGCCAGAATTTGCATTTGCTGTCATTACTGAGACTTGCCCTCTTCTTGAATGCATTGGTCATCAATCCCTGGTCTTGAGCAGCCGTGGAGGGATCCCCTCTTGAGCCAGTCCAAGGAACTTTTTTTGTCTATATATTCCTGGAAGAGTTTGCATGCTGATGTTGGTTCCACTCTTCAAGGTTCCTCCTTTGGAAGGTCTCAGTATATTTCTGCTGGCTTTTTCTTGCTATTTCTGTGGCAGGTTTGTTTAGTGTTTCAGCCTCATCTGTGAGACAGCCTTGACCAAAATGTTTTGCCAGCTGGGTGACTGATGTTGTTCTGCTGGCTCTTGTCTCTTGATTTTCATATAATATTGAGAGGGTGTGGTTCTGGGAGCTTCTCAGATACTGGCCTGTGCTCGCTATTGTTGCCCTATGTTAGTGGTTGATCTCTGAGAGACCCAGTCTTCCTTCTCCCCTGGGCAAATACAGTTTTGGTAGACACTGATTTCTATATATTATTTTATGAAGCATAAGTAGCTTCCGTGTCTTTACATCTAGCCTGTTGATGTATTTTTGTGGCCAATCAATGACGCCAAAGCTATATGTTATTACTGGCATGATAAGTTGATTATTGGCAGTAATTTTATTTTTATTTGTAAGCTGTGTTTTGCAGATCTTCCTCGCACATTCTTTACTAATCTTCTCCCTCATCTTGGCATGCTGTATGTTCTCGTTTTCTTTGATGCCAAGGTATTTATATGTATGTATGTATGTATGTATGTATGTACATTCAGACAGTCCTTTTTTTTTTTATTACATTTTCACCCCAAACAAGGCACGTTGTCACTTTGATGTAGGGGGCTATTAACAGGGACATAAGCTACAGGGGTACTATGTAGGGAGTTGGGCAGCAAGATGTCCGTTCACATTATACTTGAACTTCTGCATGTCAGTACAGTTGGGGAAGCAGGAATCCGGAACCCGGAACCCGGAAGGGAATTCCAAAGTCCTTAGGTTATCAGAAAAATATGTGAATATATATATATATATATATATATATATATATATATATATATATATATATATATATATATGAAACTACCTTTTTAGAAAGACAAGTTATAGTTTCAACTGAGCTGTATCTGTTTAAATAAATACGAAAATATCCATTGGATCCATTCGGCTTTCCAGTAACAAGCGATGTGCCAACACCCTGAAACGACAAAAGTTGTTAAAATTATGTAGAATATAAAGACAGGAAATGTGTTAGAAATAAAAAAGAAAACCGGAACAGATGCTCTTTGTATGGATCCATCCAATCTAGGCGTTTAGCGATGACAGTGCTGTTTCAAACTTTAGCATGACAGACCAACAAAAATGCTATTGCAAATTTAAGCAGACAGACCGACTGATTAGCAGGGATCATCATCGTCACCACCACCACCACCACGGCTATCATCATCATCATAGCCATCATCATAATCATCATCATCGCCACATCATCACCACCACCATCATCATTGGTTTAACATGATGGCATGTGTTGGACGGCTTTTAGAAATGGCTCATTTGGCATAATGGTAAGAATGTTCACTAATGGGCTGGGAGACTGAAGTTCAATCCTCAATCGAGTCATATCAAAGACTTACAAAATGGTATTTGATCAATCCTTGCACTAAACACTCAATAGTAGAAGGAGAGAATCAAGGGTAAGCAGAGTAATCCTGGGAACAATTTGATGCCTTCTCTGACATTTAGGTGCAGCAACTAATGAAAAGGGAACCTTTGGGTCGCCCTCGATAGGTATGAGTTTGGTTGATAGTGCAGGACTTATTAGGTTAAAGACCCTTTTTTGAACTCTGTCTAAGAGTGAGAGACTAATGGCGGATGTACCAGCCCAGATGTAGCAACACTATTCCATGCATGAGCAAATGGTAGATATAGAATACTCTCAGGTGTGAGTAATAATAATAATCATAATGAATATTCATTTCTTCCAAATTTTTCTTGATAATCCTATTTAAATTCTTTGAATCATAATTCATTATTATCTGTAGTGAGGCACTCACCCATCAAAGTACTTCCTCAAGTAACAAATGGCTGATGATTTCTTGCCTTTTCATTTTTCACATGTCTATAAATGTGACTATATACTGATTTCCAAAAAGCGTTTTGGAGCTTGTCCACCAGAATTTCCCCATATTAAAAAGCAAAAAGAAAGAAAAATCTGTATGATGTACATACTCATGATGGAAAGAAAATATCATACACCAAAAATCACATAAATCGATCAAGTAGTTTTACTTTTGGATAAGAAAATCAAATTTTGTGGCTAAGTGAGCAGCTTCAATATTGCAAACAAGCTGAAAACGAAGGAGATAACTCCAAATAATTAAAACTTGCAGGATTTTAGAAAGCTATTCTTCACAGGAGGGACGTTGGAAAAACTTCAATTTGCTTAAAAATGATTTTCTTTATAAAAATAAAACTACTTGATCTATTTACGTGATTTTTGAAATACGATATTCTCTTTCCACCACTGATTTTTCTTTATTTTTGTTTCTGTTGTAGCAGACTACCTGCACAAATGAACTGATCCATACATAATAAATATCGGAAGACCAAGCCGTAAGGCGGGAATCAATATCCGGTGGACTAACCAAGCTTGTTTGTTAGCTGCACTAATATTTTGTTACTCTATTCCTGTGTTCTATTTTCCTTGTGAACCCTTAAACAGGATCATAACAGTTTCTTAATATAGAGGTAATTCCGAACATGCACTCGTTTTTTTTTTTTTTTATGGTTCACAAATACCCACAGCTATTTCAAGGAAATATAAAGTTCCTTCAACAACACAATATAATGAATTACAACATTTAAAAAAATTCCTATGATATGTGTCCTATAATAAATTCCCCAGTGGTTGTCAACTTTGACTCCTTTATATGTGTATACTTTTTACCTTTTTATTTTTTTTCAATGATAAAAATATTTGAAAATAAAAAAATTAAATATAACATTGGGTAGTTTTGTGATAAATGGGTGTAACTCTTGTATAGACAATACCAGAAATTCGAAATTTAAGAGTAAAATGAACACAATGTAGATTAATGTATAATGGGGAAAATGTTTAATCAGACTTCATTGGTCAAATATAAGTGGATCAGGAAATGTAAATATGATTGTCGACATGCATATTGTTGCGTATGTTAAGACATTTTTAAAAAAAAAAAATAGGTGAAGGTACCTTGAAATCACACAGGACTAGCATTAAACATGAGATGAATGAAAAGTTTAACAGAATTGCCATTACATAATTGAAAATTCCAATTTTTTGTCCCTCAGTCCTCATTTTAATTGAGTGATTTTTCTGACAAAGGGAGAAAAAAAAGATGTATTCTAGGTTGGAAGTATTTTGCGTGAACAGTCGTCAGAGTTGTCAGATATTTTCTGCTTCTTTGTCTAAACTTGTGGCCATGTCACTAGTAAGGGTGCTGGAGGTAAACGTTTTTTCTGGGCTGACGTTATCCGTCTGATAGTCAGGGACTCGAACCTTGGATTAACCACTAAGGAGGCTGTTCTATGAGCAGGTGCAAAGTACTGGGGCTACTGTATTGCTATTTAGTGAATGGATTCTGGACCATGCAGTTGCTTCTGGTAGGGCTTCTCAATGCCATATTAGAGGGTAATTGTTACGGCTTTACCTTTTCATGTCTGCTCATCCTTCGGCTAATATTCACATCTGTGGAGACTTCAATGTTCACAATGTGAAATGATTAACCCACTCAAACAAGACAGATGATGAGGGAGATTCTGCCATGATTTCTCCATTGCTTATGACCTCACTCAGATTGTTCACGAACTCACCCATGTGCCCGACACTGATCACTATTATGCAAGTCTCCTAGACTTTTTTCTCACAACTTGCCCTGAGCTATGCTTATCTTCCGTTCTGTCTCCACTAGGATCTTCTGACCACTTGATTGTATCAGTTAAGATAAAAACAAAATGTAATAAGTCCTCAGACGTACCTCTCCATCATACGGTATAGCAATACACTATGGCTGACTGGGATAGCTTTCGTACATTTGTATCAGATCTATCTCTGTGTTCCATGTTTAAAAAGGATGTGTCCTCTATAGTATCAGACCTGACGGAATGGTTAATTATAGGTATAGACCGTTTCATTTCCTCAAAAAACTTTGTCAGGATGCCAGTATTTAAGAATTCAGGTGATCGGTTATCTCCCTCTCAGTACAGACCTATAAGTCTCCTGTGCGTCATGAGTAAGTTTCTGGAATCTGTGTTAAATAGAGAAGTAATCAACCACCTCAGCAAAAATAACCTTCTCAGTGACATGCAATATGGTTTTCGTTTTGCTAGATCTACAGCAGATGTGCTTACAGTTATATCTCATAGGATTAGCGAATCTCTTGACGGAGGCTTCCTCTCTAGGGCAGTTGTTCTTGACACATCAAAGGCCTACTTCACAAGATCTCCAGCTATGGTATAGCTGGAAATGTCTTCTCAATTATTAAATCATTTCTCTCTGATAGGTTTATAAGAGTAGTGGTTGATGGGCAGAAATCAGAAGCTCACAATATTAATGCTGGAGTCCCTCAGGGTTCCATCCTGTATCCAACTCTCTTCCTAATCTACATCAATGATCTTCCAAATCATATCCTTAGATGATTCGTAGATATTTATGCTGATGACACTACCATCTATGGCAGTACATCAAAGACTGTAAATGACCAAGTTCTCTCTTATTTTCTCTCCTCTGATCTTGAGCATGTGGTACAATGGGGAAAGAGGTGGCTGGTTACTTTTAATGCATCTAAAACCAAGCTTCTGTCTTTACATCATCAATGCTCTGATCCCCATTTGGTATCAATTGAAATGAATGGCTCTCATCTTGGGGAGGCTCCATGTTTTGACAAGCTTATGGGCTTAACTATTACTCCTGATATAAAATGGAGAAATGGAACACGTACATCAAATCTGTTGCCAAGGTCGCTGGGAAAATGGTGGGATCCTTTAATCACTCCAGTAGATATCTCACTGTTGATGCAATTCTCTACCTATATAAGAGCCAGGTACGTCCAAGGATAGAGTACTGTTGCCACATCTGGGCAGGAACTACTAGAAAGATCTTATCCTGCCTTGACAGAGTTCAAAATAGACTTTGTAGCCTCGTAGAGGATGCCCTTTTCTCTTCCCTGCAACCTCATTCTCACAGAAGAGAAGTTGTGATCCTGTCTCTGCTTTATCGTTATTTTCATGGCAAGTGCTCACCAATTTTTCATGAGAAACACTCGTCTAGTTGAAAACACTATCAATAATTTCCCCCACTCTTTATCCATGCCTAAACCTAAATGTAGATTCTATGAACAAAGCTTCTTTCTTAGAACTGCACACTCTCTTCCATCTGCCTACTTTCCAGCTGACTATAATATGATTGTCTTCAAGTCCAACATAAACAAGTTCTTAATGAGCCGTTCCCCTTAAGTAATCCAATTTACCAAATTTCCACTACTAACAATTACTACGTCATTGTCCCATTGACCACTGTACACTTATTAACCCTTATCCTCGAGTGGCCTCTGGGCCTTGATAAGTGGTGACTCCTTTGTAAAAAACACACACACACACACACACATAAAAAAAAAGTATTGGTACTTACACCTTGAGATTCATCAAGGCTGATCTCTCGATATTTTGCACCTGGTTTTGTCACATGGAGATAATGGTAATTACCTGGAAAATAAACAGAAGACACATAAGAGAATTTGGATTTAAATATGCAATAGTTTGCATAGAATATTAACTACATTAAGAATTAAATATACAAGGTTTGGGGTAAGGTTATTGGAATGTAAGTTTATCATTTTAAACAAAAACTGACTGGTTATTCTTTGTTATTGTAGTAAAATTCGAACTTGGCCAAATTTTCAGTTTTCAAAAAAGATTTATCTCCCTTTTGTAACAATTCCAGCTCTATGATTTCTCTTTTTTGCAAAAACTCAATTTTCGCTAATTGTTTTTGAAAACTATTTTCATTAATAGTTAATTTTCTACCTAATCGTTTTTCATAATTTTTGGATATGTTCATTACTGTGACATGATAATGCAGTAGATACCATCGGTTTCACTTGAAATTCGATATTTCAATTTTTGAATTTTACTAAAATAACGAAGAAGAACCAACTAAGTGTTTATGGGTACAGTATTTTAAAATAAAATTAGCTTAGAGAGCAGATCAGCTGATTCTAAGAGAAACTGTCCTGAAAAGGACAGCGTTTGTCTTGGGATTAATCGCAAGGTTATAGTTATTTTTGAAAAGTACAAAGCTTATTGTGGCAAGGTTTACAGCAACAATATTTTCCAAATTTAAAATTTAAAGAACATTTTCAAATCTGTATTATTTGGATTATTCAGACTAGTGTTCTCGTCTTGAGTGTTATTTTCACAACATTTCGTCCGATGTAACCTCCAATCTTGATCAGCTGTATCTTGTCGAACTTTGGAATTTTTCTGTTGAATTCTGGAATCTGCATGGAATTTTGAACAGAACCCCTTATTTAATCGACGTGGGTAGCATATTCCCGTTCCATCAGCTATGATCGGGCAGAAGCACGACCTGCGTAATATATGTCATTAAGGCCCATGAGATGAAAAATGACGTCATCACTGAGATCCTAGACAGCAAGATCTGTCGAACAGTTTGTCTATTGATAATGAATCAAAAAATGTTTACAAAAAGCATTAGAAAACATAATAATTACATTAAAAAAAAGAAAAACAATTATTTTGTACTGAAACTTATTCAATGTTAATTAAAAAAAAGAATTCAAAACGGAAAAGTTGTGTGTCTATGTGTTAAAAGTAATTAAACATTTCGTTGTTTCATAGATTTTAAAGATTTAAAAGTTCATTATTTATAATATAAATCTCACCTGTCTGTTTAAATGTATGTATGCATGTATGTATGTATGTATGTATGTATGTATGTATGTCTTCCTAAAACTTTCAACAGAGGCGACAGATTTTCACAAGATTGGTGTCATTTTGAAGCTCGACCCTTTGGACAACAAATATCGAAAAATTGGCCAAAAACATTAATTACTTCACTCTCAACTGGGAACTTTTCTACAGGAGGGTCGATTTTTTCCGCTGACATTTTTTGCAAGTCATTTAACCCTTGCGTTCGCGACATCTCTTAAAACGCCCATGACGTCACAACCGCGGTAGGCATATCGGTAAGACTGTTTGGGTTTTTTTGCCTCTTTTTCCCCTGACGCGTTACAGGCTCGAACCTGCTTACTATTCCTATTTTTTTTTTGCTTGCGCTTGCAATTTTCCTTTCTTTTTTTTTTTTGCTCAACCAACACCCTTACATCAACACCTCTACTTTCTTTTCCACCTTCGCATCAAGGGTTCGAGCCTGTCTGCCCACTACAACTTTTAAAAAAAATTTTTTTGCTCAACACACACCTCCAAACATCCTGGCAATGCCGGGCACCCAGGCTAGTTTACTTATGTTACATTTAAAAAGAAGAAAAAAAGAACGATTTGATTTATAGTAAAACTGAATTTTATTCAATATAAACTAAAAAGATATGCATTTAAAGTTACTCTTGTGGGGGAACCACCCCCTGAACGGATTTAACCACCGTCCATATATACCGGAACTCTTAATGATCCTGGGAAAGGCTCTAGTACCGGAGCTAACCTCACTTGCTCAGTGGAATGCAAAAACACTCTTTTCATCCTGAACCCTTTGTTTTTTTAATTAATACACGTCTTGACTTACACCGTTGTTCTATTTTTATTGTGGCTAATTCAGAGCCATTAAAGTTATATACATGGCTTCTTTTCTCTGATGAAGAGAATGAAAAAAAAATTGCATTTTACAAGTTTGTTTATAACTATATAATTGCACAAAACAAAATTATTTGTTATATCAATTGTGTATTACAGAGGGTTGTGGTAGAATTCCAAAGTAATTCATGTATTCTAAGTGTCACTCGCATGAAGATTGAACCTTCAACCTCCAGAAGAGTGTAATTTACAACTGAATTTTACCAAGTACTTATCCAAATAATACAAATAATACGAAGAATAATAATAAAAAAAATTTAGAAACATTTTCAAAATTTAAAATTTAAACGATATTTCAATTTAAAAAATTTTTGAACTTATGAGAAAATTCTTTCATGAAACTTTAAGCAGAGAAAACTATCTTAGGGTTTCTAAAAAAATTATGTTTTCTCATAGAAAATGTTTTAAAAAAGTGTCATATTTTCTGGAAATAACCATTTCCAGTTTACCATGTAAATCTAGTAGAGTTTGGAGTAATAGACCAACATGACAAGATTCATGAAAATAACCTCCTAAACTTCACTGACTATTTTACAAAGTAAAATCTTCAACAACTATTCAAGACTGATAAACAAAACATGAGATTTAAAAGATGCTAAAACATTCATATACAAGATACATACAAAATAATATACATGAAAAACAGGTACTTGTACAGTTTAATCAAGACATTAAAAAAATGAAAATATCGAAAAAAAAAAAAGGTTATAGTGTATGTATCCGCTTTGGACTGAAGACCTCCGAAAAAAAATTCACTTAATTTAATTGAGTAGTGTTTTCTTTTTTCTATGGCAGAAAAACACGTTTTTATGAGAGCGTGTTGAAGTCAGCCATTTTTGAATTTTTTGAACACGCCACAGGGAAATAACTCAATTTAAAGCGCCAACACTCCCTCTCCTTTTTTTTTTTTTTTTTTACATGGAGTTCACCACTTATCAAGGCCCAATGGCCACTCGGGGATAAGGGTTATTGTGTGTACAGTACTCAATGGGATAGTGTGACAATAGTATTGGAGAATTGATAAGGTGTCATTACTTGGGGGGGGGGGCGGTTCATCAGGAATTTGTTTGTGTTGGACTTGAAGACATCCAGGTTGAAGTCGGGAGGGAAACAGGCAAGCGGAACAGAGTTCCACAGGCGTGCAGTTCTAAGAAAGAAGCTTTGTTTGTGGAATCTACGTTTTGATTTAGGCACAGATAAGGAGTGGGGAAAATTATTGACGGTGGTTTCAGCTAGTTGGGTGTTTTTTGAAAAAGATTTGCGAGGGGGGACCAGAGAATGGAGCTCAGGCGAGCACTTGCCATGGAAATAACGATAGAACAAAGACAGGTTCGCTACATCTCTTCTGTGGGAAAGAGGTTGCAGGGAAGAGAAAAGGGCATCCCCCACCAAGCCACGAAGTCTATTTTGTACTCTGTCAAGGCAGGGTAGGCTGTTTTTAGCAGCTCCTGCCCAGATGTGGCAGCAGTACTCCATCTTTGGACGTACTTGGCTCTTACATAGATAGAGAATTGCATCATTAGTGAGATATCTTCTGGAGCGGTAGAAGGATCCCACCATCTTTCCAGCGACCTTGGCAACAGACTTGATGTATGTGTTCCATTTAAGATCAAGAGTAAAGGTCAAACCCAAAAGCTCCATCTCTTATACTAGCGTTTCTTCCTAAAAATCAAACCTTTTGCTCGGTATCATAGCAAATTGTTTTTTCGCTGTAAAAAAAAATTACTTGATGAAATTAAGTGAAATTTTTTTTTCAGAGAAAATCTAATGTTATTGTTGTCAACAGGGGAGATGGATGATGTTTTTTTTATAGCGATTTCTTCTAACTTAAAGCCTGGATGCATTTGATTGCAGTAGAATAGGTTGATTGTATTAGAGTTATGATGTTGTGGTGTATTACTGTTAGTGAGGGTGTTGTTTAACTTCTGGAGTGTTAGAAGGCAAGAATTATAGCAGATAGGTTTTTTTGTAGTTGGAAGTGCTAAAAATGTTATTGGAAGTGTCAATAAGGACGTGGAGGAAAGAAATTAACATTTAATTCTACAGTAAATTTGAGTACAGAGTTGTATTAGAGAAGGTCTTTAAGTGTAAGTATTTGTTGATTGTTATTAGCAAGGAGGAGGATATCTTACATAAATGAGGGGTTTATTGGTGTTGTTGAGTATCATGTTTTTGAGGTGACTCATGTAGAACTCACTGAAGATGGATCCAAGGACGTAACCCACGGATATGTCATCTATTTGGGTGTAAATATTCCCCTTGTAGTCATAGAAGGGTACTCCGGTGGTGCAAACTAGAAGTAACTTTTTAAGTATTTTTTTGGTTAATTTTAGGGGGAGAGAGGGATAGGGTTTTCTATGTGTCGTCAAGGATTATGTCAATAGTTTTTTTTTTTTTTTTTTTTGACAGGAACGTTTGTAAATAAGCTTTCAACATCGAGAAAAGGTATTATTTTGTTTTCAGGTTGATTAGATTTAAAGAGTTGTAGGAGTTCTTGTGTGGATTTTTACACTATATTTGCTGGGTAGGTATGTCATGTAGGACTTTTGTTAGTGAATAGATTGGAGTGGTGACTTGTGAAATGATAGGTTGGAGAGGAGAGTTGGGTTTATAAAAAGGAACAAACCAAGTTATATGTTCATCAACGTTTCGTCTTTATTTTGAGAGTTCTTCTAGATGAATGAAATTAAGAAAACAAAACAACAGTACATTTGAAAATATATTTTTGATGTAATGAAATGTATGACCCTGTTCCATTTCAGAAACGGAAAAGGTTGTTGAAAATTAAAAAAAAAATAGAATAAAAGAGAGAGAGAGGGCATAGCGTTGTGAAAGAGAGTAAGATTTTTTTTATAACGTCATATAGCCGTTAATATATTTAAAAAGATATGATGAAATTTATATTCTTTTCGGAACAAATATGTCCGGTATAATTCAAATATGGATGTGTAACTGAAATGAAAGGAGTGTATTTTTGTTATGTAATTTATTGACTGATTATATGTATTGATTATTATAGGAGGTGTTTTCTGTAGTGTGAGAAAGTTAACTTGTGTCTAAAATTAAATTCTTTAAATAGAAGTTTACTTATATTATAGAAATCTGCACGTTGTTTAATTGTGCTTGAATTTACAATAAGCGCTGATCCTTTATATAATAGACCCCTCATGGAATGAGTCAGCAATTTTTTTCCAAATTAGTACATAATAGCACTGAAAAACCGGCCATCGCTGACAAAACCTGGCCCAGTTGAACCTTAAAGAATGAATTATTTTTCTAAATTTTTGATATTATCCATTCTGGATAACACTAATTAAGAATGTACAAACTCTGTGGCTGTTTATTTCGTAGTTTTTTTACTTTCAACTAGACAAATACACCTACAGAGAAAACAGCCTTTTATATAATAGGTAACAATTAAGACAAAAATATTTTGGACCAAGCAAGGAATACGGATCCACTTAGAAAATGACAGACTTCGGGTGACACCGCTTTAACCTTCACTTTCGTACGTTCGAACAGTTTCCGTGACCAAGAGTGCGCTTTTTTATATATTTATACAATTTTAATTAATCTTTGGGTTAATATTTATATTTAAAATAAATAAATAAATAAATATTATTATTATTTTTTTAAATTTTTTTTTTTTTTTTAAATAAAAGTATTCAAACCGAAGTTTTTAAGGTCAGAAACAAAGATAAAATAACTGACTTATTTGGATATTCGTGAATGTTTCCCGGATTGTCGCAATCAAAATTTTTTTTTTTTATTGATTGGCTATTGAAATTGACGTAATGATCGTAAAAGAATTTTAAAATTAAATTGAAATTGACGTAATTATTGTAAAAGAATTTTAAAATTAAAATGAAATTGACGTAATTATCGTAAAAAAATTTTTTAAATTAAAATGAAATTGACGTAATTATTTAAAAGGAATTTTAAAGTGAAAACGAAATAAAATTAAATTAAAACAATATTAGAAAACAATATTTTTTAATAAATTATTTTTATTAAATACAGAAATGTTTTATTAAATGATTTTTATTGAACACACAAACAAACGAATAAACATAATTACAAATGGTATTTAATGTTCTCGGATACATTGTAATATACGAGGAAATACCGGACACGATTTCCTTCTTTGCCAAACTTCCAACAAGATTGAACATAAATATATTTTTTTATAATAATAAATAATAAGTAATTAATAAGTAAACAATAATTACATTCTTTAACAATGTTTTCTTTTTAAATTCTTTTACAATAAAATAAAGTATGCATCAAGTGCGTTTGAAAGCCAAATTACAACACAATATTACGAAAATAAACAAATATTTTACTTGTTTAAAATTTATAATTTAAATATATTTCGGAGACAAACTCCATCCTCACTATTTTTTTATTTTCTTTATATTGCGTTGTAATTTGGCTTTCAAGCGCACTTGATGCGTATTTTACTTGATTCAAATTAAATCAACGCTTCTATAACGGAACTTACACCCCTCTTTTACAATAATTATGTCAATTTCAATATCCAATCAAATTGCATTTTTATAGACGGGGTACTCCCAAATATGTCCCAATATTTTCCTTATATTTTGGTTTATCTAAACTGCAAGATAGCCAAAAATGTACTCTTGGCTGCGAAAACCGCTTGAATGTACCAAAGTTAAGGTTAAAGTGGTGTCACTCGAAGTCTTTCCTTTTCTAAGTGAAGCTGACCCGGGGTCCATATTTCCTGCTTGGTTCCATCATTTTAACGTCCATTTTACATGCTTGTATGCGTTTAATAGTTTTGTAGAAATTAACTTCCAAACTAACCTATCTCTGGCTTTGTCTTTACTTATTCCTCTTTCTCGCAAGTTAATTCTTACTACTTCCACCGATGTTTTCTTTGACTTTTCCCTGTAGACTGATCTTGCTACCTCAACTGTTTTTTTATCATTTGCCTCCATGCAACGCATGTCCTCAACTCTCACTGACCTCCTTTCACGTCCACACATCATCACACCGTGTATGCATTCCTGATAGACTCTTCTCTTGGTCGGCAGTGATAACGCTGTGCTAGTTAGTAATATTCAAGATATGCCTAACTGACATTTTTTCGTTGCGTGGTGTAGATAACAAATAAGAAGTGGCTCACCTGGCAAAACTGCACTTGTAATTTTCGGTGTGCTATAAACAGGAACAAGGTTTGCATTCACGGTTTCTGCTTTCTGAGCTGATATATTGGCTGCTACCATTGGATCAAACAGCTTCAGCATCTCTGTAGCAAGCTGCAATATCACAAGAATTCATTCAACCAGACATCATAACATTTGGATTATTCGGAATTATTCTTAGTTGTTGTGTTTACGTTTCGTTCAACTTTTCAAACTTGTGAACTTTCTAAGTTGAACTCGGTAATCTTTATACCAGACTTGGAAACAAGGAGATTAGAAAGTAGATCTCATAATTTCTCACTTCCATTATTTTGTCTTATAGTCCTCGTGTTCCATGAACAATGTTTCTGACAAAGTGGGGAAGTATTGCCATTTCTTAGTCAGAATCTATCCATATAACACTTATTGTTGACTCGTTTTTGACCTTGAAGTAGTATTTTTTTTTTAATAGTTCTTTACATCAAGTGGCTTCATGTCTTGTCTGGAGCGATTTCCATAAAAAAAAAAAGAAAAACGGTATAAAATTTTCAATTGAATTCTTTATATAATCTACAGTGGTAGATTGTTTCTATTTTATTAGTCATGTACGTATAGAAAAAGTGTTAATTTTATGTTATTACTAAAAGATGTACCTGGCATTGCCCGGTATTAAACATAATGTTAGATTCCTTTAAATTTTTTTTAAAGGAATTTAACGTTATGTTCAATACTGGGCAACGCCGGGTGCATCTTCTGCAAAGTAAAAATAAAAACGGAAATAAACTGAGACATGTACATGCGAGTATTATGTTTTTCCTAAACAATTCACTTCTTGTAAGTAAAAAAAATAAACTCAAGCTGAGATTAAAACCAAAACCTAAAGACAGTGAGTAAAGTACAATAACCATTTGACACGATCTTTAAAAAGTGTTTTCAAATCTACTTATTCTTAACATAATGTGAATGATTCGTGCATGCACAGTCATGAAACAGTTTACAATCAGATAAAAATCCAATCAACCCAGAGTACCAATTTTTCAATGTTAACCCCTTAGCAGCTCGTTTTTCTGGATTAAAACCAATTAAAAAGTTTTCCACATGCCTGAATATCCTATATACTCAATTTCAAGTTTGTAGATCAAACATCCGTTGAGTATATAGGTTGAGATGTGTCCTCACACACAAACACACATTCTCATTCTTATAGATATATAGATCAGCAATTGTCGTCTGTAGTAAAATTGAATCTCAGCCAACACTCTTAATCATTAAGATATATGTTCACAAAAAAATTGCATAAACTAGCACATCTACCTGGTCAAAGCTGTCAGAATAAGAACAATCTACTCAGTAGATTAAATAATCTATATATTAATACCATAGTACCTTTAACGTACGTACATGTGTCATGGTTTCCAAATTATAAATTATCTGATCAAGAGATCCTATTTATTAAAACGGAGGATAGAACGTGATAAAATACTACAAACATTAATTTAGTATATCGATACACCAATAGTATGTTATCACCTTCTATCCTCCTTTTTAATAAATAGGATCTCCTGATCACTGAAGATGCAATGTAAAAAAATTTTAAATATAAAATTATGTTGCTTTTGGGCAGTACGTTAAACTAAAATATACCTTCTTGGTCTTCTGGCTAGGATCCAAGAGTAATATCTGTTCTGTCTAAAAATGATATAATGATATTGTGGGGTTTCTGTCTGCCCCGGGCGTCCATACAATGGAAATATGTCACTGATAACCAGATATATTATGACACTAAATTGACCAGATTACTAAGATAAATAATTTTACAGTTTTAACAAAAGGGCTATAATAATATCGCAAGGTCTCCGTTCATCCTGAACGTCCACAAAATGCCCAGCAGCAATATATTACATATGAAAGATGCCGCTGTGGAATTTCCACAGGTCTCACTAGTAAAATATAAATGCCATAGTGGTTTCCGAGTTTGATCAAAAGGATTTAAAGTTTGACTAGAAGATTCTCAAGCCCGAAAAAAAAGCATGTGAAAAAGGCCGGAGATTACATCGGCCAAAACGTTGTGAATTATATAAGATGAGTACATTAGTTCAAATAATACAAATTATCAAGCATCATCTAAAAGATAATTTGAAATATAACACTCCCTTTATTTATTTGCGGACTGTTACCCTCATCTTCATAGTTGTTGTGTTTTCACGACGTTTCGGCCAACTATTCCTCGGACCTTCATCTGGTGGTTAACCGTGACGGGATAGGAATGCTGAGTGTCTTAAATGTATCCTCAGTAATTACTGCCTTCCATAGTTGTTATCGTCTCATTCCGTTTTTGGCCAACTAACCCTTCGGAACCCATGGCACAGTGGATGGAGGCATTGAATCTCTATGGTTCCAGGTAAGCATTGTCTGAAGATAACGGTTTCAATTCTACCCAAAGTCGGCCAGACAACAACAACAACTATGGAAGGCAGTAATTACTGAAGATACAGTTAAGAGAGCATTCCTATCCCATCGCGGTTAACCACCTGACGAAGACCAGAGGAATAGTTAGCCGAAATGTTGTGAAACAACAACTATGAAGATGAGGATAATAGTCCGCAAACAAATAAATAAAATATACAAATTACTCGTCTCAAAGGATTCCAATAATAAAATAATATAACACTTCCTTATCTCCAAATTCCTACAAGAACTAACGTTTCTCTACACAGACATGAAAGAAATAAATAGACATCCATATTTTCTATTATTTAACACATATGCGCTCGACCAGCGCCTTACACTATATCGAACATTTAAACCTTATACTACACCAATATGCGAAGACGTGCCAAGCATTACCATCACCATGGCACGTAAAAAAAAAAAAAAATTTTTTTTAAAAGCCTGGATTTTCCTGATGAAGATTCTATTATTATGAATTGAAAAATAAAATTTAATTTTAATAAATAAACATTTTTATTTATTGAAAGAGATTCTGCATTTATTTGGTCTTTAAACCGTTAAATTTTGAATTTTGTAATCCACATTATCATTAACAACCAAGATTATTTCTCTATCCATGATGAATCGGACAATCACTCAGTTTCTTTTTTGTTTTTTTTTTATATGGGATTCACCACTTATCAAGGCCCAAAAGCCACTCGAGGATTATAGTTAGCGGTGAAAATGGGGTAGAAGTGGATTATTTGGGGGGGATCTCAACAAGCACTTGTTTACATTGGGCTTGAAGATGACCGTATTGTAGTCAGCTGGAAAGCAGGTCAGCAGAACAGAGTTCCACAGGTGGGCAGTTCTAGGAAAGAAACTTTGTTCATGGAATTTACATTTAGGTTTAGACACAGATAGTGAGTGGGGGAAATTGCTGATGGTGGTTTTGCTAGAAGAGTGTTTTTTGTGAACGTTTGGCAAGGGGTGACCATAGATTGAAGCTCAGATAAGCACTCGCCATGAAAATAATAATAGAACAGAGACAGGCGTGCAGCATCTCTTCTGTGGAATACCAAGGTTTGCAGCAATTTACCACTAATTAAGTCAATTTTTAGATTGGCCCATAATATGGCTCTTCCGAAACTCTGAGAATTCTAATGTTTCTTCAACCAGTTTCTTACTTAAATGGTGATATTTCAAACTTCTACTGCTGCTTTGCATGAACCTAAGTGCTAGCTGTCGATGAAGATTTTAGCTGATGGCACCTTAGTAATCTGGGTTTTTTTATAAGTAATTTTATCAAGAAGTTTTGGTTTCGATTATAGCTGAAGGAACTAAAGTTATATATATATATACATATATATATATATATATATATATATATATATATATGGTGTTGAGAGATAATTTAAAAAAATAACCAACTTACAGCAATGCCAACTTCCTTTGAATTGAAGTTTGAATGAACCCATTGGTCAGCGTAATACTTTCGCTTGTATTTGGTAACCGGCCCTGCGACTCTGATGGATGAGTCGTTGGTGTGGAAACAATTGTCGATGACAACAAAACCATCAAACACTAAAGAGCAATCCCTGACAGCTGAATAAATTAAGAAAAGTAGCATTAATGAATAAGGAGAAAATCACCAAAAAGTTTTTTAAAGGGTTATAATGATTTTATACCATATGTTTATATGTTATATAGTTTTACGTTTTATTATATATTCACAAATTTATGTTAACTAGTAATACATTTTTACCTTTTTTTTTTTTATTGATGGAAAGAGCTTATCTTTGAAAATCCATGGGTTAAGGATTAAGAACTTTTATTCTTTATTATAATTCTTTGAATATTTGATGCATTAATAAATACTGTAATTCAATCAATTTTTATTTTCATAATCAATTTTGTTGTTTTTTAAACGCCCCATTTAATATATTGAGTTTTCTATTATCTTGATAGGTTTTAATATAAAAATTACATTTATCTTTGTAATTTTATTTATATATTCACACACACACATGTATATGAGGAGTGTTTCAAAAGTAATGTCTCCAATATTTCTATTCCGCCTGAATGGATCAGAGGGGACCCACAAATTGCATTGTTATGATGACTGAACTTATGCATTCATGACCTGAAAATTTCATCTTTCTGTTGCAGATATTGACAGTACAATATTGAGATTCTAAGAAAGCAACCCCTGTCACGGACGTGCATCAGAAGCAGAGCTGCATCACTGAATTCCTCCATGCAGAAAAAATTGAACAGATCAACATTCACCAGCGCCTGTTAGACGTTTACAAAGTCAATGCAGTTGATGTCAGCACAGTTAGGAGATGGGTTCGTCGATTTCAGAGTAGCAACAGAGATGTGAATCACAAAGCATGCTCCAGACATTTATTAGCAAAGCATCAAAAGAGGCTGCTAAAAGTGCATTGAAAATCGTGGTAACTATGTACAGAAATAAATTCCGGAGCACAAAAGGTCACTTGTTTTGATGGCACCACTCCCGTTTTTGTAGTTTTCCAACATTTTTTGGCTTTCAGTTAAAAATAGGAGGTATTATTTTGGAACGACCCTCGTAAAAATATTAAAAAATCCGACGATATGAATTTAAAATGAAAAATGAAGAAACAAAATGCTCTATGATTCGTCTGTTCGGTGGGTTTTATTCAAATGACCGTTTTCAAATGTTAAGAATATCACTTTAACTTTCAGTTAGTGTCGGATAATCAGGATAGAAATCTGAATCGTTTTGTCACCTTCTTATTGTAGTTATTCAATTCGTAAATTAGTTGTATGCTGTTTTTAATTGTGGCGTAGTTTGTTTTCCCGATAATGTTAGCTCATCAGGAGAAAATACATATTTTTCCAGGCCAACCTCTCAACAGTGAATAAAACCTATTGGACAGATGAATCATCAAGAATTTTGTTTCTTCCTTTCCATTTTTAATTCATATATATATCCGGCACAATCATGTTGACACTCCGAAGTTAAGCAACGTTGAGCCTGGACTGGACAGTACTAGATGATACTGTATGTATCGCACTGAGTCATAGAAATTTTCAGGTTGGTATGTGGGGGTACATTAATTCACTGGGAAAGATGCACCCCTAGTTTTCGTTAATACATGCATCTAGAAGAAGGAAATTCTGATTTAAAAACCTGCGGTCTACTGTATACTCTGTCCTGTTGTGGCAGTCATCTGCACCAACAAAGGTTAGCAGTAATACCAAAAAAGTGTGGTTGGTTCTACACAAAGCCTTCACCACTATAAACAAATCATCAGTGTGAATTTCTGAGCAACCAATTTTCAGTCTAGAAACTCGAGATTTGACATAAGGGGTATTGAGATTTGAGAAAATCTTTTTAATCGATTTTCGGCCAGAAATTTGGCTGTCAAGGGGTTAAAGTTTAACGATTTGACATTTAAAAACTCTACCAAACTCCTTCACCAATTTTGGGTCTAAACACTTGAAATTTTAAATGTAGGTTACTTGGACACCGATCAAACTTTTTTGATTTTAAATTGGGGTCAAAGTTTTTAAAACATTTGACGTCTGCGGTCTCTACCAATTTACTCAACCAATTTCTGGTCTAAACATTTGAAATTTTACATAAAGGGTATTCAGAGATGGGGCAAGCTTTTTAATCGGTTTGAGTCGAAAATTTGGCTGCCAAGAGGTCAAAGTTCAAAAGATTTGACTTTTGTGGTGTCTAGCAAACTACTCAGTTAATATTGAGTCTAAACATTTGAAATTTATACATAACGGGTATTCAGACATGCGGCAAGCTTTTTGATCAGTTTTCGGGCGAAAATTTGGTTACCAAAAAGTCAAAGTTTGAAGAGTTGATCTTTGCAGATTCTACCAAATTTATCTGCCAATTTTGTGTCTAAACACTTGAAATTTTAGATGTAGGTTACTTGGATATGGGTAAAACTTTGTATTTTGATTTGAGACTAAAATAATAAATGTTAAGGGGTCAAAATTGGGGTCAAAATTTTTTTTAAATTACCTCTGCGGTCTCCACGAAATTACTCAGACAATTTTGGTCTAAACATTTTAAATCTTACATGAAGTGTATTCACATGTAGGGCAAGTTATGAACAGTACATAGGGCCCGAGAAAAGCTGGGCTGAACTGCTAATATATCTATATAAAAGTGAAATTGTCTGTCTGTGTGTGTGTCTGTTTTAGTACATTTCCCTACCAAACTACTCTGTCAATTTTCAGTCTACATACTCGATATTTGACATAAGGGGTATTGAAATTTGGGAAAATCTTTTTAATCGGTTTTCAAACAGAAATTTGGCTGTCAAGAAGTCAAAGTTCAACGATTTGACCTTTGAAAACTCTACTTTACTCCTCTGCTAATTTTGGGTCTAAACATTTGAAATGTTAAATGTAGGTTACTTGGACATGGATCAAACTTTATAATTTGATTTGAGCCCAAAATAATAAATGTTAAGGGGTCAAAATTGGGATCAAAGTTAAAAAAAAAATTGACCTTGCAATCTCTCGGAAATTACTCAGCAAATTTTTGGTCTTGAAATTTTACATAAAGTGTAATTAGACATAGAGCAAGCTTTTTAATCGGTTTTTGGCCAAACATTTTACTGCTAAGAGGTCAAAGTTTAAAAAATTTTATCTTTGCGATCTCTAGCAAACTATTCAGCAAATTTTGGGTCTAAACATTTGAAATTTTACATAAAGGGTATTCAGACATGCAGCAAGCCTTTTAATCAGTTTTTGAGCGAAAACTTGGCTGCCAAGAGGTCAAAGTTGGAAGAGTTGACCTTTGCAGATTCTACCAAACTCCTCTGCCAACTTTGGGTCTAAACACTTGAAATTTTAGATGTAGGTTACCTGAACATGAGTCATATGTTTTAATATATATATATACATATGCACATAAAGTTATAAACAGTACGTAGGGTCTGAGCAAAGCTGGGCTGAACTGCTAGTATTTATATAAAATTAAGTATGTACTAGAGGGGGGAGGCGCCCGGCTTTGCCCAGGTGTAAAATATGCTTAAATATGATATTTTAATTTGTCCAGATTCCGTATATATTATTATAGAGTTGTGATTTATAGAGTACTTGCAATAACCCTTATCCCTGAGTGGCTTCCGGGCCTTGATATGTGGTGATCACTGTGTAAAAAAAAAAATTTAAAAAAATAAAATTTCAAAAGTAAAATAAAAAGTATTTAGGTGCCATCAGCTAGAATCAAAACCGAAATTAATGTTCAAAGCTGGTTACCACTTTACCAACGTGACAGTATGCAGTCCAATTAAAAATTAAAAATTAAAAATAAACTAAGATGAATGTACAAAATGTTTTACAATGTTTTTTAATTTTGACCCAATTTTTACCCCTTAAAAACAATTTTAACCAGCTTAAGACCCATAAAAGAACAGTCTGTAAAAAATCCAATCATTTGAGGCCCCTAGTGCTGCTCTGCGACTTTTAGTTTCGGAGGAGATAGAGTTTGAAAATATGGAGACAGACAGACAGACCGACAGACAAACAGACAGACAGACATATAGCTGCTTATATATTAGATATATGTTTATATATTTTATGTAAATTATTCAAAACTAATTAACCGATCATTATGAATTTTAGAACAAAGTTGCTAGAGATAAGAGTGGGTAATGTGGGCTATAGTTTAATTTAGTTTTATGTAAACGCGACAAGGAAGGATGGAAGTTGTTTGTTAAAAATTCAGATAGTTCTGAGTTATGTGAAATTTTGATAATAGGTATTAGACATCAATTAATAAATATTCCCTAAATCTTAGTTTCTTTAGAGTATTTTAAAAGATTTTTCGAGGGCACAATATGGACATAATTTCCCATTTTAAAATTAAAATATTTCAGATTTGCATTGAATTTGATGCACAGTTATTAGATACCAATTAAACAAGATTCCCTGAATTTCAATTGCTTCTCAAGAACACTTAAGTTTAAGCCTTAAATTAAAAACATTTTCTAGAATCAAAATCATCTAATTGATTTTGATCAAAATTTGAATAAGAATTTATAAAGTTCAGTTGCATTATATTCAGTGTGTGTGTGTGTGTGTGTGTGTGTGGTGTGTGTGTGTGTGTGTGTGTGTGTGTGTGTGTGTGTGTGTGTGTGTGTGTGTGTGTGTGTGTGTGTGTGTGTGTGTGTGTGTGTGTGTGTGTGTGTGAGATAAAAAAGGGAAATCACAAATCCAAACAGAAATTTGTGCAAGTAGTATTTCATTGTTAGCAACTCACCTTTAATTGCTTTATGGTTTATCTGCTTTTTTTGATAACAGAACATGGCCTATGAAAACAAAAGAACATTGATCAAATAGATAAGCAAATGAAAAATTACTGCTATAAAATTTTTCTCAATATTCAGAAACTAAAAAGAAAAGACATTAGAATATGATGTAATATCTTTGAGAACTATGCCATTGTTTTGGTTACAGACGAGCAGGTGCAAAATCTCATTTATATTTTCCTCATTCCTTTTATTCATTATTGTTGCAATATTTTTATATAAATGCAGGTATGATTCCAAATAATTGGACGGTTCTATTTATAGACAGAAATCATAAGAACTGACCAATCAAATGAAAAGAAACTCTGCTACTGACCAATTAGAAACCAGAATCACTTCATAAAATATAATCGATATTTTAGAATTCTGCACATACTTTTTGTTCTTTCCATGAAAAGAAACTTTACTCTTTGTCTCAGAACTTCTATGGATTAGCTACCCACTGGAAAGTTTATTTTTCATCTAAGAACTTCTATGGATTGGCTACCCACAGGAAACTCTATTCTTTGTCTCAGAGCTTCTACGTATTAGCTACCCAACAAGAAACTGTTCTTCGTCTCAAACTTTTATGGATTGGCTACCCACTGGAAACTTTTTTCTTTTATATCAGAACTTTTATAGATTTTGAGACAAATGGATGCCACTGCTGCTGCCACCACTACCAACAACAACAACAATAACAACAACAACAGTATTTAGGAAGCGATATTCCGTGTTATATATAAAAAAAAAGAACAACAACTATAATATAAATTTCACCTTCAAATATATGTATGCATTTATGTATGTCTGGCTAAAACTTTTGACAGAGGCGACGGCCTTCGGACAACCAATATAAAAAAATTGTCTAAAACATTAATTTCTTCACCTCAACTGGGCATTTTTCTACAAGGAGGGATCGCTTTTTTCACTGATATTTTCGAAAGTCATCCCCTCTTTTCGATTGACTAGCCTTAATTTAAACCTACATCACTTCCGGTTTGGCGATGGGCACAACAGCAAAGACGTCACATTTTTTTTTTTCACATTCTTTTCTGCCTTCGCGGTACAGGTTCGAGCCTGCCTGCCTACTTTTTTTTTTTTTTTGCTTAACACACACCTCCAAACACCCAGACAACAACGGGCACCCAGGCTAGTTAACAATAAAAAATATATTCTTTTAAAGTTTCGATAAAAATCGATCTGAAGACCAATCGATTAGAACAAGTATCTTTAAAATGTCAGCTTACTTTATTTGCTTTACTTCAAAAAGATTTAAATTTTAAATGTTTGCCATATCTGAAAAAAACAACTTGAGTTGACATGGAAACTCCTTTCCTAACCTTTGACTACATCGCTGAGGGTAGAACCAAATTAAATGTTTTTACCTTTTTCAATTTTTTTTTTTTTGCGTGTCCAGTGCTTAACTGTTTAAAATTTATTTTTCCATTCTCTATTCCAATTGATGGACTAACATCATGTGTCAACTATCAAATTTTGGCCTCATCTATCACCCCCTACTATCATAGTGGTAGTGAGAACAAATAAATCAAAAAATGATATGTCAATAAAGGCTTTAACTTACCAAAAATTCTAAATCCACAAATCCACTTGGACCTTCAAAAGTCGCCTTTGATACGTTTGAGCTTTCGTGCTCAACCCAACACTTAAAGGAATAATTCTCCAGTATTTTTACTCCTATGCTCTGAAGACTCTGTAAGATGGTGGACTGCACAATGGGATCAGGAAAGGCATTTATCTAAAATGCGTAAAAAGAACTTATTAAAGTTTGTCATAGCTATATATATATATATATATATATATATATATATATATATATATATATATATATATATATATTACAATAGAAAAATGCAAGCATGAAAAGTAATATGGTTAAGCTTAAACATGGAAAAGTAAATGACTAGTTGTTGAAACTGAAAAAGAAAAGGACAAGATATTCTAGTAAAGAATATAATAAATTCATAACTTTAAATATTGCAGCATTAAGAATTGATTGTATAATGTTATAAATTGAATTTTAAAAAAATTCCTAATGCTGCAATATTTTTTACTAGAATATCTTGTCCTTTTCTTTTCCAGTTTTAACAACTAGTCCTTTACTTTTCCATGTTTTAAGCTTAACCATATTACTTTTCATGCCCGCATTTTTCTATTGTAATCCATGATTTTTCCAGGCTTCTAGTAAATTCACTTGTTCTTTGTTTAATTTCAGTCTTATTTTTTTGCCCCCGTAAACATAACATACACATATGTAATAACAATGTATGACACTCGTCTGCTTTCAATAAAATCCCCCGAATTATCTCCCTTTCATTCATTTGTTACTTCTCTTTTCACAAGAGCGGTGAATTGGTAGCAACAGTAGTCACTGAAGCGACGTGGTTGCTATGAAAACCAGTCATAAAAAACGTCGCTCACCTCCTTACGTTTTTAATGATTTTGAATACCAGAAAATTCATCATAACTTTTGTTTTACTGAACGAAAATTAAATTTTTTTTTTACAATGCAGCTGAGAAGGTGATCTATAAACTGTAATAATTGTTTGAAATTTGGTCGAAAAATTAGTGAGCGGTAAAGTTTTAAAGCAGTTCTAAACAGCTAAAACTGCCACTTAACCATATATTCAAACACGGTAGTGTTTGAATGATATGTATATATATATATATATATATATATATATATATATATATATATATATATATATATATGTATATATATATATATATATATATGTATATATATATATATGTATATATATATATGTATATATATATATGTATATATATATGTATATATATATATATATGTATATATATATATGTATATATATATATGTATATATATATGTATATATATATATATGTATATATATATGTATATATATATGTATATATATATGTATATATATATATACATATATATATATATATGTATATATATATGTATATATATATATATAATGTTAAAAGTCTACGTATACTTCTAGAATAGTGATTTAAAGGTTATGAGGGTTTTTTGAAGCATGAAAACAATGTTATTTTTTGTATATAATATTTTATTTTTTTTATATTTTGCTCCTCCACTCTTGGTCACAAAAAAGTATCGAAATGAAAATGAAAGATGAAAAAAAAAAACCCTGGAAATTTGTAGTATGAATGAACGCTGTCCATACTACAAATTTCCAGGTTTTTTTTTTGGTTTTTTTTTTTCAATGTCTGGTTTATAGAAACTAAAACAAACAGTGGCATTTTTACTAGTGAAATTACCAAAAAAGCTTACCTTATCATTTTTAGGTGGACGTAGTAAGTAAATTAATTCAGCAGGTATGTTCATCTGAAGCAACGTCTGCATGCAACAGTAAGCATCAATCGTATCACCATAGATAAGGACATCGCCTGAAAATATTGATTGATTTTATTTTACGCTATATATATATATTTCTGTTTATATGACGTTAGATATGCATACATGTTTATATAATTTTATGTACAGGATTAACTTCTAAACTAATCAACCGATCATTATGAATTTTCGAACATAGCTGTTAGGTACAAGGAGTCCTAAGATGAGCTATATTTAGTTTAATTCAGTTTGATGCAAAAGGTGGGAAAAAGAGGTGTAGAGGAACATAGGCAAAGAACACTGGTTAATAAAACACAGGAGAGTTACTTCCCTTGAAATAGACACAGCGAGTCCTGGCCTTGACCAGGAAAGATACATTTTTACTCCTCATGGGAACTATGCCCACTTGAGAGACAGAGTACAACTCTAACCACTTCTAAAGTGAGTACCGAATTATTGTTGTTCTATATTGTGATGTTACTTTACTCTTTATGTTTGTCAGTTTGTAATAAATGTGTATATATGTACTTGTGAACTATTTGCCTAGTGGGGATGCCTTTTTTTATTCCCTGCAACCTCTTTCTCACAGAAGAGACGTTGCGAGCCTGTCTCTGCTTTATCATTATTTCCATGGCAAGTGCTTGTCTGAGCTCCCTTGCCAAACCTTAAAAAAAAAACAATCGTCTATCCAAAACCACTATCAATAATTTCCCCTACTTTTTATCTGTGCCTAAATCTAAATGTAGATTCCATGAACAAAGCTTCTTTCTGTTTCCCTTCTTTCAAGCTGACTACAATATGGTCGTTTTCAAGTCCAACGTAAACAAGTTCTTGATAAGCTGTCTCCTTCAGTAATCCAATTTACCAAATTTCCACTACTAACGATTACTACGATATTGTCCCATTGACTACTGTACACTCATTAACTGATATCCTCGAGTGGCCTCCGAGCCTTGATAAGTGGTAACTCTTTTGTCAAAAACAAAAAGAAAAATTTTATTGAATAATGAAAATTATTTAATTTAAAAAACATTTTTACTGAGAATTTCAGTTTAAAACATTTTTCAAAGACTTTTTAATTTTTATTTTTCAGCAAAAATAATTCGGTTTGAATTAACGTCGAATGTCCATTACGCTGTTTTTCTTTTTGGGAATTATAAAAACATTTCACTTAGTTTATAAAAAAATAAATATATATTTATGTAATGTTTTTATGATATTATGTTAATGTTTAGATTTGCATGAGATTTGAATTCTGGTACTGACATGGTAAAAATTACTACATTAGTAATGAGTACTCTGTCTGTTCTTATTTTTTTTTTTTGTCATCCAATCGTATGTTTCCATTTGCGTACAAACGCTATAACTTTTTAAATAGTATATGTTATACAGATAAAACTCGGTTTTCATTAATTTTTGCTAGCAAACAAAGAATTATAAATCAAATAAAAATATTTAAAAAAAAAATTTTTTTAAACCCACCTGAAAATTTTGGGAAACATCTTTTTAGCCATTTTAATGCATTTTCAGCTTGATAGCCATCATTAATAACAAATACGTTCTTTGGTAGTTGTTCACTGTATTCGTTTGGGTCAGGTGTCGGAAAAGTATATTGTAGACCACAGCAAAGAATCAAATGGTCATAGGGAAGTAATGATTCATTATCAATTACAATTTGTTTTTGCTTTCTGTAAAAAAAAAAAAAAAAAATAGGGAAGGAAGGATAAAAATGAAATCTTATATTGGTAATATGACATCGTAGTTAACAAGTAAAAAAAATGACAAAAATGCGATAAAAATGAAACCTTCTTTTTTTTATTATTAAAGATTTGATCATTAATATACTTTCCCTGATTATCTATGACTTCCTTCCATCTGTTAACAAACTTATTAATTCCATCACTGTAAAATCCTTTTGACTTGATTCGAAGAATTAACAAATGTCAGTTTCAACATCTTTCTTTCAGCTGTTCCTTTCAAATGATTTTGTAAGCTATGAAACAAATGGTAGTCTGAAGGAGCAAGGTCAGGAGATTAGGGTGGATGAGAAATTTCTCCCAACCATGTTCGATCTTTTGTGAGGTGATTCTTGCTGTGTAGGGTTGTACATTGTCCATCATAAATTCAGAGATAATAGGTCTTACAATCAGTTTCAACACTTTAAAGGTATACAAAACTGTAGAAAATTAAATTTTAATTAGCTTTGTGAACGTTATTAGTTGTTTTTTCGATTTCTCCGTTGTTAACTACATTGCAAGATTACCTTATTTCTTATGTTACCACTAGCTGTGATGTGTCATTCAAGGAGACACATAATAATGGTGTGTCGCTCAAGGAGACACACAATTCAAGGAGGGACAAAAATTTACTAGTTTAAAATGAAATAACAAAATGATGTTAAGTGGTTATCTATTCCTGAACTTCAAGAAAATATAAATAAACACGACAGGCTGAAGAAGCAGCAATAATACAGAAGACTGAATAAAATATGCAACTTGTGGACAGTGATATTAACAAACCATGTATAAGATAATAAAGGAGAATAAACAAGATATTGATGCAGAGGGGGGGGGAGATAATTTTCTGGTCTGGAGTATATAAAGATTTTAGGAGTGAAATAAATTCAAAATGTCAAGATGTTGGCATGGAAGTCAAATAATGTTTTAGTTTGAAATAAACAAAAACTCTAGAAACAAAAAAGATTTTTTAGAGATGTGGTCGGCCACTGAGAAGTCAACACTTCTAAAGTCACAAAAAAACTGGAATGTTTAATTACATGATTTGAGGTGGTTGCGAAATGCTAAGAATATCTCTGTTTATATATATATATATATATATATATATATATATATATATATATATATATATATATATATATATATACTTAAATTGTAATTCAATGAATTTCAAAAAACTCTCATTGAAATGAAATGAAGTGGTTGAGTTTCATATCAAAGAATTTTTATTATTCTAAGCAAGACAAAGAATGTTTTAGAAAGTTTATCTCCTTAACCTATAGGGTTTCGATGTCTACCATCTCATCAGAGGAGTGAAAATATTAGCAAATAGTTATAAAGGTATGCACCCTATTTGCTAAAGTCAGTGAGACATGGAAAGTCAAAGTGAAAACATTATATTTATCAGAAGTTCTGTGGCAGGAGTATTTGTAGAAAAAGGATATGACTGTTTTTGTTGATCCAACTTGTTTGGTAAAATCCATATTATATGTTCTTTACATCCGTTTGGTAATAGTTTCCAAGTTATATCCTGGGTAATCCGCATAGCCGTGTATATATCCGAATCGGGCAAGTGCTTGTTTAAATTTGTCTTGGGTCCAGCCGAAAATAATTTCAAAGTCTGGTGGAAGCCTTTTCATTGGAAGCTTATATTATTTTAGCGGGGGGGGGGGGGATGTGTTAGGGAGAGTAGGCAATGGTAAGTGGCAGGAGGTGGGGTGAGACAATTTTGTGCATATTCATCCTAATATACACATGAACACACATATACAAACTCAACACTCACACACAATATACATATGTAATACACATACACATATATATACATATATACACATATATATATAAACACATATATACATATACACTTATACACACACTTAAACATACATACATCTCTATAAAAATAGATATCTCTTCAAGTAGAATCTAAGAATCATAAAGTTTGACCGGTCGCTTAATTGAGGTCAGGTCGTGTACAAGATATAGGGACTTGGTTCGGGGTGGCGGTAAGAAAGGAGGAGGAATAAGAATAATATAGATATAAAGACAAAAACCAAAACAAACTAAAACAAAGAGATGGGCCTAAACCGTAAATGGAATAATTCTTTTTTTCCTGATTTTTCCTAGTTTAATCTCAAGCCTCATTGTCAATTTAAATCGTATTTGTTCTGTCAACTCAAGTTATAAGTACTGCGCATGAGGTGCTAATTATTATTAATTTTATACTTATCTATATTTCCCTTAGAAATATATATATATATATAACGAGGGTAGATAGAAGAAGAGGGTAAATTCAACTCTATAAGAGGAGACTTATTGGGATAATATAAAGATCAACAAATTTCAATGGAGCTTATATAGAAGACAAAGTGGAAAATGAAGTCACAAACACTATATATTGGAAATTATAGAATGAGCCATTTATTTTATAAAGATATACATACATTTATTTGGGGTATAAAGAGGTATTTCGAAGCCTAATGCTTCTCATCAGAAGAGTAGAGAATGTACTAGGAAACATAATGGGGATGTGACGTCTAACGACGGAAATACGTAGGTATAAAGAGTCCCCTTTATCCCCAAATAAATGTATGTATATCCTTATTAAATAAATGACTCATTCTATATTTACCAATATATAGTGTTTTTGAATTCATTTTCCACTCATATATATATATATATATATATATATATATATATATATATATATATATATATATATATATATATATGATATATATATATATATATGATATATATATATATATATATGATATATATATATATATATATAGAGATATATATATATGATATATATATATATATATATATATATATATATATATATATATATATATTGTCACATATCAAAAACAATTAATAGGACAAAAGGTAATGGATTGATGAATTTAGAATTGCTTTCTCTTAAAAGAATGGAATATCCTGAAAAGGACAGCAAGTTCCATACCTGTTTATGGCTGTCAGTTGACCAGACACCACATTTATCCAGGTTCTCAGAGCAATTCTGGCATGGTCATCTGGTTCATAGCACAAACTGCAAGAAATTATTTAGTTTATTAAAAAAAAAAATATTTCATTAAAAACATTGCACAAACATTCTAAAAAGGAGATTTAACTTACATTTAAAAGGTTAGTGTTTGGGTTAATGAAGAGCATTTTTTGCTTGTTATAAAAAGAAATGGGTCTGTTAGAAATCAATTTCACAAAAAAGAAAAACAATCACAAAAGCAAAATCTTGATAATTGGCAACTCATTAATAAATATTTTTAATGTACTCTGGAATAGTCATACTAATTATTGTAAATATATTACATTTTTTACTTAATTACAAGTTCACTATATGAGTCATCCATCAATGTTTTTTTTATGTTTTATCTAATGACTGATTATATATGTAACACCCCCAAAAATGCATATAGTCTACGGTACTCCACTAACTGCATCAGTTGCTAAGGAGAATAACATGTAATTCAATTAATTCCTTCAGAAAAAAAGAAAAAATTTCCAGGTCAGAATTATTTTCAAATGGTCGCCATCTTTAAAAAGAGACACAACTCTGTATTCGTCCATGCAGAGTTACTTCCCTTTTTAAAAAAAAAACAAAACAAAAAAAACGGTATAGTTAAAAAATAAAAGAAGTAAAACAAATTGCAAGTAAATACACTACCAAGCAACGCCGGGTAGGAACAGCTAGTATTAAATAATAATCTTATATTATCAGATGACGTAGCTTTGATATGAGTTTTCATTCTTGACTGATTTTACGAAATTTATTAATTAACAACGTTAACTTACTCTGAGGCTATCATTCCTTCACGTAAAGGGTCTGGGCACATTTGTCCAGGTAATCCTCGACTTGACACCAGAGTCAGATTATTAAAGTTCAGATGAGGACTGCAAAATGAAATAAAGTTTTTAAAAGTACACCAGAAATTTAAAAGAATTTACAAGTATAATAAAATATACATTATATTTAATTGTTGCGGACCAGGATATAAATACCCTAACTCGCTACAAGAAAAAATAATGAAACGAAGTGAATGAAGGAAACAAAGAACTCAAATGCTGGAATAAAATAAACATGTCGTTTATTTTCTGTTGAAAAATGAAAGTCTTGGGTGTACACGTGTTCATTCGGCCGTTGACGACTACGCGCATGGAAGGAAAGGGGAATGCAATCGAGAAAACGCGAAGTGGCAAGCCAGTCCGTAGAAAGAGAGGGTTAAGCTTAGTAGAGAGTCGTACACATGTCTGTGTTGATGGACCAAAGCCGAAGGGAAGATAGAGTGAGAAAGTCAATCCAGTTCATGGAGAGAGAAAGCGCATAAAGTGTAAGTGCGCTTACCCCACATTACAGTAGCAGGGAAAGTGACGTTAGGGTGCGCGGTCGGTTCTTCAACTCAACAGGTCAAACGCTGGTCCGGAAGAAAAAAGGGAAGTTGACAGGTTTTGTTGACTTTTATACTGGAGTTAGTGTTCTGGGTGTGCATGTCTGGTTTTCACTTAAAAGGAAGTGACGTCACAGCTCGGGTGTGTGTATGCACATGAATGTGAGTGTGTGTACGAGGCTGTGTATATGCATGTGTGTGTGTGTGTGCGTACGTGCTTGTGTACATGTGGGTGTGTATATGTGAGGGAAAACATGTTCGAACATAATT
Source organism: Euprymna scolopes (assembly GCF_053919585.1). Taxonomy (NCBI): domain Eukaryota; kingdom Metazoa; phylum Mollusca; class Cephalopoda; order Sepiida; family Sepiolidae; genus Euprymna; species Euprymna scolopes. The sequence continues at coordinate 38,667,598 of NC_136486.1, read as the reverse complement.
AACAACTGAAGAGCAGGAACAGTACATTCTACCATTGTACCTCACTCAACGATGACCAATGAGTGACATCACTGAATTCGGCTGCTTTGGGTCTCAGTTAGTCTATTGGTGCTTGGTTGTCACTCTGGTAAAAGCAGTGAGTGTTAAACGGTCCTGTCTGTAGTGATATCAGTACTATTTTCCTACGTGCAAGGATTGTTACCTTTTAGCATAGGAAAACACGCATGAACAACGGATTTGGAGCTAAACAACATGGTTTAACTAATGCATCAAAAAGTCATCTTGTATATATGTTAATAAGACGTTAATAAAACAACATTTAATTTAATCAACCCACTTTAACATTATATGATGGCTGCTTGCGATTCAATTTAAAAAAAAATGAACATTAGAAGATTCTCTTATTAAAATATAAAACAAAAACGAGCCTCTGAGGTGAAAATAAAACTGAAAAAAAAAAAGAAAAGAAAATCTACACAGAAAATGACGAAAAAAGATTGTCTAATACCAGGAATACAAGCCACTAAGTTAATAAAACTTTTATTTTTTAATTCGCCCACGTGTGTGTGTGTGTGTGTGTGTGTGTGTGTGTGTGTGTGTGTGTGTGTGTGTGTGTGTGGATGCCATCTTGGATTCTTTTTTCTCTTTTTTCTTTTTTTTTTTGGATTGCTGTCTTAACTGAACGAAATTCATCATGGCCTTTAACACCAGTATCTCGTCGTTTGACTGGAATTCTACAAATCTGATAAAAGCATTTCAAATTATATCTTATTACAAATCGGTAACGAAAAACTACAAAAAATTCAGCACGTGGCCTCTAACAGCGGAAGAAAAATGTTCTTCTTAATTTATTTTTAATAGGTTCGTTGAACACCTTAAACCCACAGAGAATTTTAGAGTTAATCGTCTAAAATTAATGTCATATAGACAAAAATCTGACGAACCATTAGATGACTTTGTCAGCAGATGTAAACAGCTTACGCAGAAATGTGTGTTGGCAGAATCAGAGAAACAACAAATATAATAGAACCTATTATTGTCACATGCTAATTATGGACTTCCAGAAAGAGTTATTTAAAAAAAAATAATAACACTTTAACTCTTAACATTGGTAAAATATATGAAGCTTCTAACACCCATTTACAACAACTCAAGGTCATAATAAACGATACTGAGGATCGAAACACCAATATACAAGCAATAAACACGCGCGCATGTACGTTCTAAAATGTCAAGCAATTGCCTCAATTTTGATAAAAGCCATGCTTTTCGCCACGAAGCTTGTCCAGCATGTGACGCATGTGGAAAAGTCAACCACTAGGCAGCAGTTTGTTTATCAAACAAAAAATCAAACAAAAGTCAACCAGAATATAGGAGGAATCAACATAAGAAATGACAACTTATCTGAACTGGTACACCGTATAATACACAAACACTAGAAGAACAAATCGAAAGCTTAACATTTGACAGCATTAAGACATTCTCCATTTCTCAGCGAGATGAAGCTTATGTATATGTGAACATAAAACTTGCAGGAATTCTTAAAAGATTCAGTATATTTATGAAGTGATAACGATTTCTGATTGGTTGATTGTCTTCAAGTCCAATGTAAACAAGTTCTTGATGAACCATCCCCCTAAGTAATCCAATTTACAAAATTCCCACTACTTATGTTTACTATGCTATAATCACATTGACCAATGTATACCCATTAACCCTTATCCTCGATTGGCCTCCGGGCCTTGATAAGTGGTGATTCCTGTGTAAAAAAAAAAAGGTTAGTTTCTATCACCCTTGTCTATAAATAGAACTTTCTGATTTTTTGGTAATCCATACCCTCATAACTATACCAAAATATTACAACAGAAACTCACTTTCTGTGTAGCAGCCTTGGCAATATCTTCTATTATTTATTTCAATTCATGTTACCTGTAAATATTAGGCCAAGAAGTTTGAACGTTGGACTCTTGGGAAGGGTGCTATCAGCCATGGCAATTAGTGGTTTGAAATGTTTCTTATAATTGTTGAAGCAAAGCAGCATTAAATGTTACCATCCATTTATTGCCCGATTCCACTACAGAGTGAAGTTTTGTTTTTTTTTAATTCCATCATTACTTTGGATATGTGTGCATTCGATTTGCCCACATGTACAGAATAAAGCATGGTGCCATTGGCAAATATATCAATCTTAGATATTATTGTATTAAGGAAGTTGTTTATAAAAGTAAAAAATAATTAAGGTCCAAAGATTGACTCCTGAAGCATACCTGCCTTAATGTGATGTTGTTTTGATATGCAGGTATCAAGGACAATCGAGATTTTTCTTTCAGCTAAAAAAAATCTGGCTGTATTAAATGTCTGTTCAATAATACTGTACAAACTGATTTTCCTTAGAAGACCTTTATGCCAAATCTTGCCAAAGGCTTGGGATATATTAAACGCTACAGTCATAGCGTCACCTGCCTTATCCGATGTATGATATATGTATTCAGAGATGACTGTTGAGATATCCACTGTCAAATGAGATTTAAATATTAGTCAGAATGAATTTTAGCATTTTTAAAATGACAGATTATCACTAGATTAATTAATAATTCATAGATTTGAGCATTTTCAAAATGGTGGATTATCACTAGATTGATTAATGATTCATAGATTTGAGCATTTTCAAAATGGTGGATTATCACTAGATTGATTAATGATTCATAGATTTTAGCATTTTCAAAATGGTAGATTATCACTAGATTGATTAATGATTCATAGATTTTAGCATTTTCAAAATGGTGGATTATCACTAGACTGATTAATTATTTCATAGATTTTAGCATTTTCAAAATGGTGGATTATCACTCGATTGATTAATGATTCATAGATTTGAGCATTTTCAAAATGGTGGATTATCACTAGATTGATTAATGATTCATAGATTTGAGCATTTTCAAAATGGTGGATTATCACTAGATTGATTAATGATTCATAGATTTTAGCATTTTCAAAATGGTGGATTATCACTAGATTGATTAATGATTCATCGATTTTAGCATTTTCAAAATGGTGGATTATCACTAGATTGATTAATAATTCATAGATTTTAGCATTTTCAAAATGGTGGATTGTCACTAGACTGATTAATGATTCATAGATTTGAGCATTTTCAAAATGGTGGATTATCACTAGATTGATTAATGATTCATAGATTTTAGCATTTTCAAAATGGTGGATTATCACTAGATTGATTAATGATTCATAGATTTTAGCATTTTCAAAATGGTGGATTGTCACTAGACTGATTAATGATTCATAGATTTGAGCATTTTCAAAATGGTGGATTATCACTCGATTGATTAATGATTCATAGATTTGAGCATTTTCAAAATGGTGGATTATCACTAGATTGATTAATGATTCATAGATTTGAGGATTTTCAAAATGGTGGATAATCACTAGATTGATTAATGATTCATAGATTTTAGCATTTTCAAAATGGTAGATTATCATTAGATTGATTAATGATTCATAGATTTGAGCATTTTCAAAATGGTGGATTATCACTAGATTGATTAATGATTCATAGATTTTAGCATTTTCAAAATGGTAGATTATCACTAGATTGATTAATGATTCAAAGATTTTAGAAAAAAAAGCAGGAGGAGACTCATGGGATAATAAATTTGTGGGTCATTTTTTTCTTCAAAGTTCATGAAAATTGGCAAGGCATTTATTATAGAGTTTGGAGAGGACAGTAGCCAGCTCAGCAGAACATTTCTTTATTACTACAAGAGGGATAAGATCAGGTCCACATGCTTTGGAGGTCTTAAGTGGTTTTATGGTATCCAGGAGATGGGATAATCAGATCATCAAGTGTGGGTTCTGTCAGCAGTAAGAAATTTAGGAAGGAGTGGTTTGTGGAGGTCAAGCCAAATTCAGCCTTCTGAGTTGCTAAACAGGTGACATTGTAGACTTTGGATGGTAGGGGAATTGTTTATTTTTCACTGCTTACAATACAATTATAGATTTTCCAGAAATCGTGAATATTTTTTATTCCTGTGACACAATAAGTTTTCTGATCATCTTGGTATACCTACTCTTAGCTGCAGCTATTATACTCCTACAATGGTTTCTTTATACTATGAATTTTTTGTTGATTTGTAGCTGACTTGCGATATAAAAAGTGGGGTGCATTTTTGTAAAGGGGACTGCTTTGACAAGTTTGGTGACCTCATTTGATATATATATATATATATATATATATATATATATATATATATATATATATATATAATTATTTACTATAATATTTTTTTTTTCATTTTTAAATATGTACAGACACTAGTGTTTCATAGGGAATCATCAGTGCAGGGTGACACAATTACTGCCGGTCGGGAAATTCGAACCCAGCAATGAAGTCATCTCTGACTCCATTAGCAAGCAACAAACCATCTCGGTCAATCTTAACCGTCAGAAATACTGTTGAAATTTAAACATTTATTTTTAAATGTCTTAACGTCTGTCAGAGTGATCTAATGATTATAACATCATGATCAGTGCATGCGAGCTAAAGTGACCGATTTTATTTCAACTGTAAAGTGCTCAATGATAAGAACCGAGTTCTTAAAGGAGATGACATAATTATTTAGTATAATAATTTATTTTTATTTTTAAATATCTACAGACACTAGTGTTTTATCCTTTCAGGAATCATCAGTGCAGAGTGACACAATTATTGCCGGTTGGAGATTCAAACCCATTCAAAGATCTGATTGGAAACCTGTGGTGTTCTCTGGAAGCTGAGTGACAACAAGTCTCCCCAGACATTCAACTCTCTCCACCTTCTTTGATAGCATTTGCAAGTCATCTCTGACTCCATTAACAAGGAACAAACCGTCTCGACCAACCTTAACCGTGAGAAATATTGTTGAAATTTAAACATCTATTTTTAAATGTCTTTTCCACTGAGCATTAGCAACATTGTCCACAGCGGCCAGGGTACCAAAGAATTGGCCATATTGATCATGGTATGCAGTGTCGGCATCCTTATGACATGAAGAATAACTCAAAATATCATGACTTCAAGAATGACTTGAAACAATGTCATCGTTGAAAGAAATATCATACTGATTGTGGTAGAAGTTTAACATAAAGATTTCCGAGTTCGACAAGACGCATCTGAAGAAGGTCGTGGGTTACATCAGTCAAAATGTTGTGACAATAACATCCCAGATAAGATTAGTAGTCTAAATAATCCAAATAAAAAAAATCCTTTTACGTTAAAATTATATAGAAAACTGAATACCTCACCCCATAAAAGTTTAACAAGCATTTTTTTTTTTTAAAAGTTCTTCTTTTACCATTCTTGTAATGATCTGGTCTCTGTTGATTGCGGTGTAATGATAGTTCTGTGCAGTCCTAGGAGGTCCACCCTCCCAGGCTTTGCCTTCTCTCTTTGAGAAGGGATTAGTTCATTGCTAATCGCCTGAGGCGTATTTACCGGGAAATGCCGACGGGGCTTCCCAGGCACTTTTTGTAAGTTAAAATGCCCCTCCTCGGGGGCACTGACTTCTCAATCCCACTTTCCGGCCCTAATGTCTAAGTTCTTGCAGTGGGAGAAAACTAAAATCCCTCTTAAAATTTGTTGCTCAACCTATAATAACCCAAAGATGTTTTATAGTTTATTTTATAAAGTCAAGACTTTAGCAAATATATTTGCATCAAGAGAACTTACCAATAAGTTAGAGTTTCCAAAAAGGATAAACCAACTGTAGAGGCTCCAACAACAACAATACGAGCATTGACGGTGATCTGTCAAATAGATTGGTCAAAGGTCATAAGTTATAATTCTGATCATTGCTTTACTTATTAGTTATTCTTTCACAAGTCATTAACAGTGATCGTTTGCTGACAAAAAACAGCTGGTGTTCCCCTGGAGTCTGAATGTCATTAAGTTTCCCCAGATTTTTAGCCTTCTCCACTTCTTTTGATCACTATTGCAAATCACATTGCATTCCCACAACAGCCGTTTACCATTGAGTTTATGCTGATAACAGTCATCGGGTTTCTCCAGAATTTGAGTGATAATAAACTTTTGTAAATACCAACCAATTTTGGTAACACGAGTTTTTTTTTTGCTTTGTTTTTTTAGAAGGGGAGATTAGATTATTGGCTTTTTTGATAAAATTATTATTGTTATTTGGCTCACATGGTGCTTTCACACAAGTCATCAAAGATCTGATTGGAAACCTGTGGTGTTCTTTGGAAGCTGAGTGACAACAAGTCTCCCCAGACGTCCAACTCTCTCCACCTCCTTTGATAGCATTTGCAAATAAATTTGCATCATCGAAACAGCCTCTTACCATTGATTTCTTGCTGGCAGTGGCCATTGGTCTATACTGGAATTTAAGTGGCACTAAGCCTCCCCAAGGTCCCAGTTCTCTTCATGCTTGTCCAGCGACTGTCTGGTCAGCGCTCTCTCCTCGGTCTTTCCATCCTCCTTGACCCTTCTCGGCTCTTTGGTATCACTTTTTTTTTGGGGGGGGGGGTGATGAGACAATAGGAGGGGATGCGTGATGGGGGTGTAGAACTTGTAGATATGCAGCTTCAATGTTCTTCATTCCCTGTAACGCTTCTTCATTATATTGTATCCTTGTATTATTCTCCGCATTCAAGGGGTTTCCTTAATATTTCAGCCATTTCTATTATCGTTAGTCGTTGTATTTTTGCAGCCATTCCTCTGATTCCAATTTCTGGCATTCTTTTTTCAAAGTTTTCCAGAATTGTTCCTAGTGCTCCAACTATTATCGGTATTATTTTGATTTTCTTCATCATCCAAAGCCCTCTGGCTAGCTCTGTGTATTTGCTCCGTTTCTCCTTTTCTTTCATACTCACCCTGTGGTCAACTGGGACAGCAAAGTCTACGATTTGACAGGATTTTTCTTTTTGTTAATTATTATGATATCTGGTCTTCTTGCTTGGATAGGTTTGTCCGTCTGTATGTCTATGTCCCATAGGATTTTGTGGTTCTTGTTTTCGAGTACTGTTGTGGGTTTATGCTTGTACCATTTGTCTGTATGTTCAAAATGAAGCCGTTTGCACAATTCCCAGTGCACCGCCCTCCCCACTTGGTCATGCCTGTTTTTGTATTCCTTTTGGGCCAGCTTGCTGCATTCACTTATTATTATTATTATTATTATTATTATTATTATTATTATTATTATTATCAACTCACTAGGAGTTCTCAGACAAGTCATCATCAGTGATTGCTCACTGATAATAACTGATGAGGCTTCCTGGAATCTACGTAACAAAAGTTTCTTCAGATTTCCAGTACTCTCCACCTCTTTTGATAACCATTGCAAAGTATTTTACCTCATCACAACAGCCACTTACCATTGATTTATCACTGGCAACGATCATTATTCTCTGGGATTTGTGGCAATAAGTTTCTCAAAGGTTCTAGTACTCTTCACACTCTTCCAATGGAGGTCTGGTTAGCTCTCTCTCTCTCTCTCTCTCTCTCTCTCTCTCTCTCTCTCTCTCTCTCTTTCTCTCTCTCTCTCCATCTTCCTTGACCTTTCCACGATTATTTCGTTTCCCGGAGAGAGTTATTTGGTTGAGGAACGTTCTGGGAACGCAACCAGCTCTCCGGGGGAATAAACAATATCAAATGATAGGCACATGGAAACATCAACGCAACGGGTTGATATTTCGTTGGCTATAGCCAGCTGGCATGGATCGCTTCTTGAGTCTTTATTGCATCGTTACACGCAGCATTTCCATCATCGCATTAATGGGAGGAATCACAAGCTGAAATCGAACGCTTGTACAAAAATAGCGAACAGATGCATTTTTATAAAACTATATAATTTATTTAACATTAACACTGGTGGAGCATATTTTAGTCGTCAACCCAATCTCTGTCTCGTGCGTGAAGAGTCCAAGCTTCAACTATTTAAAAAAAAAAACAATAGAATTATATTTCAATTCTCTCTTTCTTCATTGAAAGAGAAAGGGGAGTGAAAGAGAGAAATAGAGAAAGAGAGAGAAAGAGAAAACGACATAAAAAGAGAGAAAGATATATTCATACAGTTTGAACATTGTTTTGTTTTCGTATGCCTCGATGACGAGTTCTCCAGGTTTGACCTTTCGTTTTCTAGGATCTCAAATCGTTTTGACTTGGTTGAATATTAATAAACGACTGTCGTTCAAACCCAGCTGACATGCTCTAACCTTCCCGAACCCACAAAGCTCCTCACAAGTACAGACAAGTTAGACACAAGGTTCATTAATGTAGAAGCCCCCAGCTCCCTTAAAGGGGCACTCTCCATTGTGCCACAACCAATGCTGATGCCATCATTTTATTTTTTAATTTTATTAGGAAGGGGGGGGGCAATTTATGAAATTTTATACAGTTTCAGTTCTCTTAGGTTTATGTAGTGGTGTTCTTCCTATGGTTTTCTTTTATTTCTATTTCAATTTCTATGTGACTGATTATCTTTGCAGCTTATATGGGGTAATTGCTGCTGCTGCAGTTGAGAATTTTCCTTAAAATTTCAGCTATTTTCAACATTGGCATCCATTGTATAGTCTCAGTCTTCCCCTTGATTCCAATTTCTCCCAGTCTTTTTTTTTTCCAGATGTTCCTAGTGCTCCTATGATTATTGGTATTATCTTGACTTTCTTCATGTTTCCCATTTTCCTTTCCTCGTCTTATCTCTTACCGCTCTATTCCCTGTATTGTTCATTTTTACGGTATCTCTTGTTGTAATGATTAGCTTTTCTGTAGTCTGTGTTGTGTATTTTTCTAATTCTTTTTTTTTTTTTTTTGTGTGTGTGTGTGTGTGTGTGTGTGTGTGTGTGTGTGTGCGTGATTCATGCAGTCTTTTATACTAACCAGTCCTCTTCATTTTTTTTCTTTTCACATAGAGTCGGTCAGCATCATCCTTCGAGTGTAGTGCATTGTGTAATAGTCATTACTTTCCTAGTCTTATGGTTGAGATACCTTAGTTCTTCTTTAATCTAGCCTATGAACGATCCAGAGTATTCTATCAGTGATACTGCCAGGTGTTTATTCGTTTTATTAGGTCTCTGCTTTATGATATAGCTTATAAGTGTTTTCTTGTTCTTTTTTAGGTATTTTTTTAAAAACTAAGATCTAAACACAGCTAGACTTCTTTTGGCACAAAATGACCCATAACCTTAGTAGAAGTTAGCGTCTCCACTGACGCTGAATTAAACAGAGATGAGAGGAAAAAAGATGAAGAATACCAAAGTCTTATGTACGACACGAAAAGAAAATGGAATCTTAGAAAGATTTCCATCATTTTAGTAATTGTTTTTCTGTAGAAGAAACCGAACTCATGGAAAAGAATTTCAAAAACTCCCTGTCAAATGTAACGTTGTACACATGTACACACATTGTAGCCTCAGTCGCAAAGTGAACAAAAGAACAGGAAGCAGAAAAACAATTACTGGAATGATGGGAATCTTTCTAAGATTCCATTTTCTTTTCATGTCGTACATAAGACTTTGGTATTCTTCATCTTTTTTCCTCTCATCTCTGTTTAATCCAGCGTCAGTGGAGACGCTAACTTCCACTAAGGTTATGGGTCATCTTGTGCCAAAAGAAGTCCAGCTGTGTTTAGATCTTAGCTTACGATACTCAACTGCCTTTGTTTTGGTCATTCTTTCAATCTTTCCTCAAATTCTAAAAATAAGGTTTAGTAGATAATATATATCTTTTGTAACTTTTAGTTAAGGAATTACAGATCCATTTAGTTCCATTAATAAAATTTTAATAAACGAAAAAATCATTATCTCCTTCTTTCTTAATATACTGGTCTCTTACATAAGAATCGAGACAACATCTTCACCCCTGCCACCCTCATCTGCTAGACGAACAATATAACAAAAAGATTAAAATAAAACAGAAAGCATTCTTCTATACATTTTAAATTTAGATTAAAAATACAGAAATACTTGCCTTTGGTTCTAGAATCAGTTTCAAATTTATATGGCATAATGCAAAAGGTGGCAACTTTTTTAGAATTCTATCAGATGGAGCATTGATTCCCAGATTTGGTGGATATTGGATTTGCCTTCTTGCTGATACAGGGACCATCTCTCTCAGGCAGGTGAGAAGGGAGTGATTGCCAACCACCTGACAAATAAAATATTACACCCAAGCATATATATATATATATATATATATATACACACATACACACAATTTTACCTGTTCATATTTGACTTTTACTTGAAGTATCCTAGCGTTCACGCCAATTAAAAAAATTAACTTCAAATCGAGAAGGCAAGAAAAAACTCTGCACAATGGGAAATTGTTATTTAACTGTGATTTAGAACATTCATGCAACACAAATACAACAGGAACACAATGAACGAGTTAATATTTAGTAGCAAAGCCATCCTGCAATGTGACAGGCCGCAATTTTTTGGGCATTTCTTGAATTAGTCTGTGGCAATACTCCGGTGAAAGGGCATCTCACCTCTCTTTAATTTTTGTCCAAAGTTCTCCAGATTTGAAATTTTGTTATTGCGTAGCTGTTCTTTAATGTAATGCCATACGTTTTCAATAGGATTGAGGTCTGGAGATTGTGCAGGCCAAACCAAACAAGGAATATCATGCTCTTCAAGAAACCTCTTGATATTGCTAGCTGTGTGAATCAGAGCATTATTCTGCATGAAAATGTGATTTTAATCCAAATTCCGACCAAAGTAGAAAATCCTCAGTCAACATATTAATGTACTTGGTCGAATTAATTAAACCTTGTAAGCGAACTATATGCCCTGGACTAATAATTGTGCACCTAGGATTATATTCTTCATCCTTTCTTCAACGGCCGTACTGCCTACCATTATAGCCTAGCTTATTGGACTATTTTTCATTGCTCAAAATCATTTTCAACCAATATGAAGAGCCATAATCTTCAATGTATCTGATGAAGTCCAGATGGCGCCTTCTGTTCTTTACAGAAATCATAGGCTTGCATCTTGCAACACAGCCTCACAAATTAAATTCATTTAGTTGTAGAAAGAGAGCATTTTTTAACAAGATTGCACCATTGTTGGATTTGAGACGTTTCAAATCTGTCTCTGAGGCTGCAGATCTTGATAGCATTGTCTTCCCTGTAAGAAGTAACTCTAGAATGACCAGATTTAGGGGCATCACGAACACTCCCGGAGTTTTGGTGCTTTTGCACAGTCATTCGTACCATTTTCTCATCACATTTCAATCTGCGGTCGATTTCTTGATTGGATAAACCAAAAAGGTGGAAATTAATGAGCTCCTGACGATCACTATAAGAAAGTCGACTAAATGCTACGTTGTATAACCTGGAAGAACAACAATTAAGATTAGAGATGCTTTGTTGCTTAAAAGGTGGATATTTTAAGTTGGTTTTAAGCTCATTTGTTGCTGTGGAGTTTCTTTTTGCCTTCTTGATTTGAAGTTAATTTTTTAAATTGACATGAACACTAGGATAATTCAATCAAAGGTCAAATATAAACAGGTAAAATTATAGAGGAATAAAAGGCGAATCAAATTAGGTATAAGTGGTTTAAACATTTACATTCAATTTAGCTTAAATTTGCAATTTTTGAAAAAATGACACATGCAAACATTCTTTTTGGCACCACTGTATATATAAACTTATATATATATACAAATATATACATATATGCATATACATATATGCATATATATATACATAGATGCATATATATACATATATATATGCATATAAATACGTATATATATATATGCATATATATACGTATATATATATATATATGCATATATATATACATATATATATGCATATATATACGTATATATATATGTATATATATATGCATATATATATATATATATATATATATATATATATATATACTAGCAAAAGTACCCGTCGTTGGTTGGGTTCAAAAACAGCCTACAGAAAATGGACTCTGATTTATGAAAGTATGATAGGTTATGAAAAGGAAGGGTTGTAAAGAGATAGCTTCGAATTTGGGGGTATCAAAACCAAAGCAAACTATGATGAAAGTAAAAATAAAATAGATAAACCCCCTAATTTATTATACCATACCTGTTCACACTAAAACACTTATCGCAATATTCTGTGGATCTATATTAAAAAACCTTGTTAAACTTTGTGACATATTTCCATTCTATGGAGATCATGTGCGAACAAACACCCTATAATTTTATTATACCATATTTCTCCAAACTGAAACATACTTATCAAAGTATACTTGCGCAGATAGATATGAAAAGTCTTTATTAAAGTTTGTGCCTATTTCTATTCTATGGAGGTCAGGCACGAACGCAGACCCCACAATTTTATTATATCATCCCTATTTAAGTTGAAACATACTTATCAAAGTATTCTTATGTACATCTATATCAAAAACACTTGCAAACGTTTTTTTTTTCATTTTTAAACTTTTTATTTCCATACTTTGTGGACCAGGTGCGAATGCAGACCCCACAATTTTAATGAACCACCGTTCTCCCAGATCAAACATACTCATTCCTGTGTCTCGATACATCTATCATTATATGTAATCAGCTTTTTAAAATAGTCAACCATATAGGAGCCTCTTCGTGACCAGACACATACACACACACGCAGACATTCAGCTTTATATTATATATATATATATATATATATATATATATATAAATAAAATAAAATAAATATTTACTTATATTTTACTATATGCATTTACTTACATATTACTTGCTTTATCCGGAATTTGCAGATACCGGCCATCTTCTCCCCTTAAAATCTTTTTTTTTTAGTGTCTTTTAATAACTCCTGCTGATATTTTCTTAAGTAATAACCTGTACATTTCAGTTGACCTCTTTTTTTTTTGCTCTATATTTTTGGCGCCTTTTGACGTCTTCTTGTCTGGGTCATTTTGACATTTGCTTTCCTATTTTATTCAATCACCATTCAATCTTTTTTTTTCTCTCTCTTCTTTTTCACACATTTTTCTTAATTACACCTTGTCTCAGCAGCCGTGTTTTCTTTGTACCTATTTGTGAATTATTTTATGGATTTGGCCTTTTGGATTATTTTGGACCATCTTCTAATTACGTGATTTCCTTGGATTTTACTTGTGCGAATGGAAATTTAACTAACTTTCTTGGATTTACATTTTTGGATTTTACCGTCATTGGATACTTTACCTTTCACCAGACTATCCATTCACATGAAATCACTTTTTTCTTCACCCTATTCCCTCTACTTCACTTTTTGTTATCAAGTAAGATCTTTGACTTACTTGCAGTTTCATCAAATACTTTTGCAAGCAAAATCCGATCCCGCATTTTGCTAATTTCTACCCTCTGATGAGTAGGAAAGTATTTCTTTGAAATTCCAAGGATTAAGGACTAGCCACTTATTTAGTGTTTCCTTTTCAAATTAAATATGTTTTTAACTCTTTTCCAAAGTGTTTTTTAACACGTTTTATTAACTATTTGCTCATATATATATATATATATATATATATATATATATATATATATATATATTAAAGTCTGATGAAGTTACTGGGTCGTTGATATGATTCGGTAACCAAAACATATGTAACTAAGCAGATAAAACGGTAATAAAAATATATATATATTTGCTCTGCAATAGTATTGAGCACTTTCTTCAGGTTTTTACTAATTACCATTTTTGCTAGATATATATATACAGATATACATATATATATATATATATATATATATATATAGTCATCCACATACAGTACTGTTTCACAGCTCATCAGTGCTGCTAGACAAGCAACTACCTCAAGCCAGGCTTGAAACCCGACCGCCCATATGACAAGCGGAGCTTCTAACCGTTGCTCTATTCGGACATATACACATATATACATATATCTACATGTATATACATCAAGAAAAATTTAATTTCAGTTTACAAATTTAGTAATTTTGCAAATTTAAAGCAAATAAAATTATTAGTACTTATATTTATATGACAATCCCAACCAGATGAAAAAGCTCAGTATACAAAATAGAGCAATATATAAGAAAATTGGATTTAAACTCTGTAAATTATAATTTACAACACCTTTATTTTTCAACAAGTAATACAAATAAAAAAAATCATGTTTGCTTATTCCATGGAGTTTTAATGAATGAGAGGAGACATAGTTAACAAAATGATATTCATGGCCAGTCTATAAATTTTGCTGGTTAAATTTGGAAATTGAAAACTAAAAATTATATATTAATTTTTATTTGTTGCGGACTATTATATATTGGGTAGGATTGAAACCACTATCTTCAGACAATTCTCACCTGGAACCGTAGAAATTCAACGTCTCTATCCGAAATAAATAAAATTAATAAATAATACTCATCTCAATAATGAATTCCAATTAATTAATATATAAAAATTATATATCTATCTATATAGTAGAAAGTGGATCTTGGGTTTAATTTTACAGCCTCAGAATTCTCGCTTTCATTATTTTGTCCTTTAGTCCTCACATTCCATGTGTGATATTTCTCACAAAGGGAGAAGAATTGCTGTTTTCTACGTCAGAATCTATACATCTAACATGTATCTTTAACTAGTTTTTGTTCCTTGAAGTAATATTTTGTTGGCCTTTTTTATTTAGATCTTTACATCAAGTGGTTTCATGCCTTGTCTGAAGGGATTTCCATTTAAAAAAAAAAAACATAAAATATGACCCACTTAAGTGCGTGATTGCATTATAACACAAAAAATATAAACCACTAAAATGATTTCACACTTACCTCAGATGTGGCGTAAGGAGGATACAGAGGATAATATAGGCTTGTTTTATGTGCACGACGAAGAATGTCCTAAAAGAAAATTTAAATATGTATTTATGTTGGCTTTGTTCTGAAAAGATATTTTTTTATAAGTGATTTTATAAATATACTTTCATGTGATTTCAATATATTTTTATGTACAACCGATAATGCATAGACGAAGCTGCCTAGAAAGAAAATCGTGGTTGAGTTTGAGCTGTATGTAAAAACTTAAAATGAAAGACATTCTTACTACACATATAAATTATAAATATAATTGTTCCAGCTGCCTAGAAAGAAAATTGATTTGGAGAAAATCCAGCTCCTCAAAAAGGGACACTTCTGGATTTGGAACAAAAAAAAAAAAAATTGCCTCAGTCTGGAAGGATTTCTCCTCCACTGATCGCGGAGAGAAAAGGTAAAGTGTAATATAAGAACAGACACTACACTTTGTTTACTTCGCTCAAAAAATGTTTTTTTGTATTGAATGATGAAATCCATCTTTTGAAGATTTACATGTCCAACCATCAATCGACTATGAATAATGGTTGAATATGATTGACAAATTACAGAATTCACACCTCCAAGAATCAGTTCTCAAATAGCTTCATGATAAGTTAAAATATCGTTATTTCTTCAGTGCAGTGAAATAAGTATTATGGTATCCATTCGATGCACATTTAGGGATTAATAAGGATTAACATGGATTATATTTAATGCAAAAATAGGCACAAATTAAACCATATTCAACCATCAATTAGGCATAAAGCATTCATTCTTAGTCAACGGGTTGCAACTTTTTAACATGCTAAAAGTCTTCTATATAATATCTATCGGTCTGTCTGTTTATCTATCTGTTCATTCCACTTTGTATCATGTTTTTAATGGATTAAAAAGTCTAGTTCATTTATATATTTTTCAAGTCGTACTTTCTAGCATTTGCTGCATATTCTTGGCAATGATTTTTAATGAAAACGTTTAAAAAGAAAGGTGTTTATGCATAATATGGACTGTGACATTTTTTAGATAGGATTTTCAAGTTAAATTCAATGTTAACGCCATATTTTGTTTATTATATTGTTAGGTGAAAGTACGGAATAGTTACAAAATGCTTTCCCTTCCACATGCTAAGAATAGGTTTCTAAAAAATGACGTTATTATTTCAGTATGGTCTGTATTCTGCACAAGTACCACAAGAAACTATCTATTCATAGAAAATAAAATAAAATAAAATTTAACTAATTAATATATTTATTTATTTTATCAAATTTATAAAACTTAAACATTTTAACTATTTTTAAAAAACATTAATATCTAACTTTTAAAACAATTCTCATTTTATATGATTAATTATTAAGTTAAAATATTAAATTGAAGTCATCAGACAATGCTGCGTTAAAAGATTAAGTAAAAATATTCAGTTAAAACTATTAAATAAAAAATACTGAGTTTAAGCAAAAAAGATGAATTTAAAATATTAATTCAAAATAATTAAAGCAAAAATGCTAAGTTAAAAGTTCAAGTTAAAGGATTAAGTGAAAATATTAAATTAAAATATAAGTCAAAATATTAAAATTAATTTTTTTTTTAAATTACTTTATCATTTTCATTTGAAAATTTGGACAAAAATTATAGAATTTAGTTACCTCCCCTTCTTAATTAGTCATTAATTTCAATCAAATAAAAATTGACAACAAACAAACCTTTATGAAATTTTTTGTGAGATATTTGAATGCCGGATTCAAAACAAAATGGTAGAAGTGGCCGTGTTCGTTTCGCTGGTGTTGGTTAAAGTAGATATAATCTTCAATGTTGTAATGAGCTCTCAGGTATTCGATATCCTGTTAAAGAAACACAAATGATATCAAATCATGATTTGTTAATAATCAAAACGATGTAAGAAAAACTAATTATGTGATGTGTTAAAAAAAAACGATTACTTGTTTTATTTTCCGGAACATTTTTCTGGGTTTCTCATTTTTATATAATCTTGTGTTAATATAGTTATTCTGTAATTAAGTTGACTTTGTTGAATTGAAAAAGTAGATTTACTTTTTAAATAAGAATTATATATATATATATATATATATATATATATATATATATATATATATATATATATATATATATATATGCATTTTATTTGTTTTACATAAGCTACACATTCATGGGCAGGTTTCGATCAGCCAGGAGATATTGTTTAGTCCATAATGAAAATTATTCAGGGATTCAGCGATCACAAAAAGTTATCAAGAGGTCACATCACATGTCATTAAGAAAAAAAAAGTAATGGTCTTTAGTATATGTGAAAAAGACGTAAAAGAATCGGGTGGAGATTAAGGTTTGTATCAAAACAGTAAAAAATAAAAAAATTATATATATATATATATATATATATATATATATATATATATATATATATATCCAAAAGAAAAACCATTGACTTCAAAGGTTGTTGATAGTGCTCAATATAAAAAGGGCAGAATATTATTTTATTCAAATTAGATAAACCAAATTACCATTTGTTGCGAAAATTTACTATTCCAATCTAAAAAGATTTCATCAGGTGACAGAAGACTCCATACTTATTTAAGGCCAGTCTTTTAATGGATATAAGAAATTAGGAACGCTTTCTTTCTTCCTTTTCTTTTTTTTCTTTTTTCTTTTTTTTTTTTATAAAATTATAGTTTGCATGGTATAATTGGATTTACTGGGAGAAAAGGGAAACAAAGGTGGCTCAATCAGCAACCACTAGGCACAGTAAGAAATAGCTTTAAATTAGGTTAGACGGCTAAACAAAAAGGGAAAAATGATTCTAATTATGTAATTCACAGAATCAGCTTTTTGGTAAAAAAAATAAAAAATATGCCTAAAATTTGTAGTATTGGATTGGCCATTCATAGCCTTCCAGTGTTTTATCTACAGAACCTAGGTTCATAATGCAGACACAAGTGTATAAAAGATTTATATACCTATTGATAAGTAAAAATATAACAACCCCAAAGAAAGCAAATCCCTATATATTTTACAGGTATATATTCATCCTTAAAACACCAACCTGAACCTTTTATAGTCAAGAAGCTAGCAAAACCACCAGACAGTGAAAGGTAACATTTTGTATGTCATTGAAAATATTTATCCTCATCCCACAGTAGGAAGATGCAATGCAAGGGTCAGAAAGTGGAATTGAAGAGTTAGTGTTCCAAAAGAAGAGCACTCTCGCCTGAAAAAATGCCCGAGCAGCCCCATAGGTGATTAGCACTAAACTAACATCTTCTCAAAGATAGAAGACAAAGCCTGGGAGGATGGAACTTCTAGAACTGCACAGGACCAACAACAGTCGTTTTATAAATGGCATAGGTCCTGTTGGCTTTGGGATAGCCACAAATGTCAGTCCATCTGCATAAAACTATTGGCATATGGTCACTTGCATGGTATTCCACATAGAAAGCTAATACATCCTCCTTGGTTAAAACAAATAAAAAAATTTGTTTTGGATTTACAACCACATAGTGATTGTGATCACATAATTGTAGTCACATGATCAAGCCACATGATCAATGCCTCTGATGCCAAAGCTGATTATATATCTTGAAGATAAATTTGCCTCCGATACACCTAACTCAGAGTCTCTTTTCTCTCTAGTCTACTTTTCCAATACAAAAACACACATACTATTGCCAAATGAATATAAAGACTTACCTCTTCATCCCGAATGACAGCAACGCCAATAACCTGATTCAGAATAATGGCAATAAAAACTTGAACTCCAGTTCCATTCTAAAAGGAAACAAATTAAATGTTAATCTGAGTTAAGACTGTTAAGTTATCTCCCCTCAACAATTTTCAAATATTTAAAAATAGCTGATGTTTTCGTCTCCACTATATAAAAAAAAACTTCTAACTATAATCTTAAAACTTAGATCCTTTCTATTTCTTTACTAGCAGGGAGACTCGAAGTTGCCCGAGATTGAATAATGATCCACAAATATTTCACACTCACATTGAAATCGCTCATTTTTTAATCAAATCGATTGATTTCCTGCTCTAGTTGGGGATCCATCACGGTGCACCGAGAGGAAGCTTCACATGCCTCTTCACAGTGACTTAATCCACAATACATTGTAGTCTACATTGCACTGTAGAGAATCTACAGTTGATTTTATAATATCATTTGTATATTTAATGGCTTGAATTAAAGTTTAAAAAGCAGAAGTCAAGTATCATGCTTCAATTGTGCTCTAAACAGATACATTCATTTCGATCGCGCCCCTGTCATATTAAAGAATCTACTGTTCATTTTATATGCCTGGTCTTACTGCTTGTGCAGCGATAATGGCTTGAATTTAAGTTTAAAATGAAAGTCAAGTATCATGGTTCAGTTGTGCTTCAAACAAAAACATTCATTTCGAATGCGCTCCTGTCATATTAAAGAACCTATTGTTGATTTAATATGTCGGGCCTTTCGGTTTGTGTGGTAATAAAACTTCTCAAATGCGATTGTAATGTTAGGCTGTGTAAGGTGTTAACTTTGGTCAAAACCGCTTGTTCCTTCTTTCATCAGATTTTTTCGATTATCGATTATCAATACTTATGAGAGACATTCCAATACAAAACCTATTTAAGAACATTGCCATGCACATAAAGTGCCTTCACATGAAATTTCATAAAAATCGGCCTAGCTGTTTTCGGGTCCATAGGGAATGAACTCACACACAGACACAAACACAGGCACAAATACACACAAAGTTTCTTTTTATATAATAGTAGAGATATAAAACCGAATCTTAACCATTTTATGATTATATCTAACATCTAATGTGGGATTTTTTAGTGACGCCCAAATAACCTTTCAGTTGACAAATAAATAATCACATGTATTTAAACGTTTCTACTACTTTCTTTCTCTCTCAGTTTCTCTTTCTCACTCTCTCTTTCCATCTCTCAACTTCTTTTAATTTCCTCTTTCCTTTCTCCCCTCCTTTTTGTTATGCTAACTTAGACTTGAAACAGAAAACATGATTTACCTTCAATTCTACCAAACAACAAACAGTTAATACACACACACTTTCTCCTTTACTTGAAAAATAATTTTTATAATGCTAGCTGTAATGTTGGCTAACACAGTAATTAGCATAGCTGGGCTTTATTGCCTACTAGCAACACCTGTGTACCGGCTTTGCCTGGTGGAAATATGACCCAAAGCCAGAACAGATTTGTTAAAAGACTCACCAACACCGAAAACAAATTAATCTAGTGTGTTATCGTACGTGAGTAATGTAAATTATTGACTATGGATAAACAGCTACAAAAAAATTAATATAGAGAGATGATGATGGTTGCTAGTGGTAGCCACTGTTGGCTCTGGAAAATTGTGGACACTGGCGGCAATGGCAAAAGTGAAATCATCTGGCTTTCACTGTCATGCATTGTCTGGCAGTGGCAGCTAGCAGAATCCATTGGCTGTCATTTTGGGTGTTGGTGGTTATTGGTGATTAGTGTCTTTTTAGAGCAGCTATTTGCCTTTACAACTGTCACTGTCAGTTCATAGCCATCACTGTCAGTCATTGGTGGCCATGACCAATATTGGCCTAAATTCGCCTGCTCCAAAATAAAACTGGCCAGTGGCTAGCACTAGTAATCACTGGTACATAATGGTGTTTTGAGGTGTTTGGTGGGCTCTGCAACAATCGGACATTGTCAGTCACAACTATTGTCAACATCCATTCGATTGCTCTTAAATGAAATCACCTGTTGTCAATTGTTAGGCACAGTCATTCAGTGACAGACCCTGGTATCCAGTGGCAGGCATTGTTATCCAGTGATGAGCACTGTCATCCAGTGGTGGTTATGATTGTTGCCAGCAGTAACTGGATGATAGTGGTCTTTTAAGGTTATTATTATCACGTGATGAGGGCACTTGGTGGCACTGGTAGGCAGTTGAGGATACTGCTGTATTTAAAAAGTAACTGACTCCCATGTTTTAATTGGGTTTATGAATAATACTGTTACTATTTCTGCATAATAGTATTGACTTTAAATATAATATTTACATACGTATGTGAATGTAATTTTTTATTACACATAAATACTTCAAATTTTTTTAAAATAAATATGTTTATTTTTGCACAACCTTTAAAGAAATTAGTATTTACATTTATTTTTTCAAAACCTTTGCTACTACACCCAATTACATTCCTTTAATGAATGTGAAAACCAGCGCAATCTATTGCTGCCAGTAAGCAATCTGAAAACCTTGCTGATATCATATGTCCGATGTATGAAAATCCATGTATATAAAATCAGTTTTGACCATTTTCAATATTTTGATGTAAAATCAAAAGAAATCCCTTTATTTACTCTATTTCATGTTCTATAGACAGCACATACGAAAAAAAAAAAACTGAATAAGAATGCAAAGAAGAAGAAAAAGAAGAATAAGAAGAATGAGAACAAGAAGAGCAAGAACAAGAAGAAGGGGCAGCTTGTTGATGACTGCTAAAGAAACTGGCTCTCAGCCAGTAAAAACAACCTCTTTATTTACTTAACAGCAATAAAGAAGGAGTAATGCCTGTCAGTGTAGAAATGTCTGTATTTATTGAAATCGAAAAGTATTGCAGTGTCTCTATAAAATAAACTAATATATCTGTTTGTATTAATCACAGTAATCAGTCTGAAAGATTATGCTGTATTGGTATGTGTGGAAATTGGAAATGTCTATGTTTGTTGTCAAAGGGAGTCAGCAAGGGCGCCATATTAGATTTTAACAAAGGCATTCTTAAATTGTTTCAGAAATCAATCTGTTAATTCTTGAAACGAATCTGAGCAGCCAATCAAAATAACCGAATGCAAGAATCTGGGAGCATTCATTATTTGCAAATTGATTGAGTATTATAAAATGAAATAATCACAGATGTACTTAATAATTGAATTCTAAAAATATTTGGTAACGGTGTAAACTAGGGTAGAAGAAGGATGTAACAATGAGTGGTGAAGTAATGTGCTGCCACCTCTAACTATGACTTGTTTGAGAGAGTGTTTCTCCAGGGATTTTTTGTAGGAATTTAGTATATTTAATGAAATCGATAGATAATAGCCGGAAAACATGCATCAGGTATAGGCAGGGAGCATCGCCATTTTGGATTAATATGTAATTCCAGTGTTTCTTTTTCTATACTGTCATTTTCTAGACAGGAATAATCATGTCTATTATATATATGAAGACATTAATGGTATTCACTCTAGTCAGATAGCACTGGCATCCTCCTGAATGTGCACTACATTATGCAGTATAGCAACTCATATGTGGCAGTACTGGGCAAGGTCACATGAGATCGTGAGCCACTCACGATTCCAAAATCGAAGACCAACTACATATGTGTCAGAGAGAATTGGATTTCCTATTAAAAAAGTTTCTTTGGAATTTGTTTAAAGCATGCAACCATGAATTTTGGATTTTAAATTGGCAGCTTCTCTTATTTTGTCCTTTAATCCTCACGTTTCATGAGTGATGTTTCTGACGAAGAGGGATCAATTGCTGTTTTCTGAGTCAGAATCAATCCATATAGGACATATTGTTGGTTAGTTTTTTCCTTTTTTAGCTACTTTCATCAAGTGGCTCCATGCCTTGTCTGGAGCGATTGCCATTACAAAAAAGTGCTTGTAACACTGAAATTTTCACCTTCACACTCAGTGGATGGGAATTTCTGTAACAAAGATGAGTACTGTTACTGATCTTTTCTCTTCCCTATCACTCCTTTCTCACAGACGAGATTATTTCCATGGAAGGAGCTCGACTGAGCCCCAGTTATTGGTTCCTCCTTGTAAAACGTTTATAGCAAAAACTGGCCTTTCTACTACAATGAAAAAAGGTCTTCCTTCCTGTGGAACATATTGCTGTGGAACTGCTTCCCTGCAGATTACAACTTCAATCAATCAATAAGGGTTTATCATTCAATGAGGAACTTCTCTCTGTCCCAAGCTACCTGCTGCCATGTGAGACCTATGTGTTGTATTAGGTCATCCCTCCACCTCGTTCTTGGTCTTCCCTTTGGCCTCATGTTCACAAGGTATCCATTCCGTTGTCCTGATGGACCATCTGTTATCATGTTGTCTGGCTACATGCCCTGCCCATCTCCATTTGAATGTTTTGATGACAGTATTGATATCAATAACTCTTGTTTGTTGGCAGATCCAGAAGTTTGTCTTTCTGTCTTTTAGAGTGATACCCAACATTATCCTTTCCATCTTCCTTTGTGCCACTGCCATGATTTCACTTTGGCGAAACATCAGAGCCCATATTTCACTACTGCAGATCATCACAGGTAGTATATATTCATTGAAGATCTTCCTTTTTATTGCCAAACTTACTTTTCCGCTTCTCATGATATTATCCACTTTTTTAAAAGCTACCCATCCCAATGCTATCCTTCTCTTTATCTCAGGGAGGAGATCTCCATCTTTCATGATTTTCTTTCCCAAGTAGATATAGCTTTCAACTTCTTCAATGGTTTTTCCATCAACAATTATTAGCGACTTGGCAGTGTGCTGATTACAACTTGGTCATCTTTAAATCCAATGCCAGCAAATTTTTGTCATAGATTATCCCAAAATTAATCAAACGAAGTTCATACCATAAATCAATGTCAGTACTTCCATAAGGTTCCTCATCTTTCGGTTAGCAATCATTTCCATCTCGTTAACCCTTATCCTTTAAGTGACTCTTGGTCTTAATAAGCAATGATCCAGAGAGTAGTAAAAAAAATAAAAGAGCTGATGAGACACTTTATAGGCAAACAGAATCACTTCTCCACTGTTCAGCTCAGGCATACCAAACTTTTGTAGGAAGCAGAGGCTGCTCCCCCTCCTCCTAATAATAATAATAATAATAATAATTTCGTTTGATAATATCTCCCTGAAAAGAGATGGGATTCATTCTCAGGAGACTCTCCTTCAATCCTGGGTCCATAGAAAGTAGAAAATGGATCTTGGATTTACTTTTGACAGCCTTGTAACTTTTGCTTATGAGTCAAAATCTATCCAGCTACCACTTATTGTTGGTTAGTTTTTGACCTTGAAGTAGTATTGTATTTTTTATTTTTTATTTTTTCGTTCTTTACATCAAGTGGCTTCATGCCTTGTCTGGAGCGATTTCCATAAAACACTAGCTTCAAAGCTCGAGGATTTTTCTAAGGATATTAGTAGTACCAACAATAGCAGAGGACTGAACTGGAGACCTCCCAACACATCAGGGATCCGTAGTTTTTTTTTTCAAATATATTTCCAGGTGACTCTTCCGAATCCCAACTCCAAAGCATGAGCTTTAAAGATTGAAAGTTTTCCTAGCAATATTGGTAGTACTAACAAAACAGAGGACTCAAAAATTCCTAGTTTTTTGTTTGTTTGTTTTTTTCAAATATCTTACCAGACGACTTCATACCACACCCAGCGAATCTACTATTACCAGGACTTCTTGGGTTTTAATTCCATGCATATGCCTAACCTCTAAGACCAATGAAGCAGAATTACCACACTTCTTATTCTCATTCTCAATCACGTTCTTGTTTAAGGCCATTGAAAAGTCTATGATTTACTACTTCTTTGAGATTTTGTCAATCCGGACAATTGATTTTTGCAGCAGCAGCAGCAGCAGCAGCAGCAGCAGCAGCAGCAGCAGCAGCAACAACAACAACAACAACAACAACAACAACAACAACATAATAATAATAATAATAACAATAATAAAATAATAATAATAACAATAACAAAAATAATAATAATAATAATAATAATAACAATAATAACAATAATAATAATAAAAATAATAATAATAATAACAATAACAACAACAATAATAATAATAATAATAACAATAATAATAATAATAATAATAATAATACAAAACATGAAGCACTACATGGAATCAAGAACAGTGAAGCTGCATATCTATGAGTCCTCTAACCCACCCCCATCCCCCATGACCACATCACTGCGCTCTCCCAAAAAAAGAGTGAGACCGAATAGCCAAGTAGTCAAGGAAGAAAGAAAGACCAAGGAGTGAGCACTGACAAGACCTCCACTGTATAAGTGCAAAGAGAACTAGAACCTTGGGGAGGCTTATTACCACTCAAATTCTAGTAAAGACCAATGGCCATTGTCAATGAGAAATCAATGGCAAGCAGCTGTTGAGATATTGCAAATTTATTTGCAAATGTTATCAAAAGAGGTGGGGAGTACTAGAAAATCTGAGGGACTTGTTGTCACTCAGCTTCCAGGCTGTATTCAATGAGATCTTTGATGACCTGTGTGAAATCTCCTTGCGAGCCAATAATAATAATAATAATAATAATCTCGGCATTGTTTCCAGTCATCCTGAACCTCTCCTTGCCACTGGATTGCAGCAGTGTTGATTCAGGAGAGGTGTGTTTAAGATTGCACCACCCATGCCTTATAATTACATGCACAACTAGCCTTATAGGGGGTATCCATTGCCTTCCGAGACTGAACAGAGGCTTTCAATAATAATAATATTAGGTTGTCCCAAAAGTTCATAAACACTTGTGAAAAACTGGAATTTTTATGCACTTTTTAATTGTTTTTTGTGCTTACATTGTTATAGTGATTTTCATCTCTCTATTCCAGATGGTAATTGGTAAAATTGATCTGTGAGTTTTGATACATTACTGCTGGAAGCAAAGTCTTTCAACCAGGAAAGCCGCAGAAGGAATTTGTGCTGCTGAAGGTGTAGGAACAATTGCATATGTGGAAATCTCAAAGTGGTATAAGCATAAACAACTGGAACGGGTCTACAAAAAGTTGAAGCAAAAATACCCGGCTCTGATCAACTGAAAGCAGCAGGGCAATGCTAAGCTACACACCACCAGGAAGACCAAAGACAAGTTTGAAGAACTGGATGGTGTTGAGGTTCTGCTACATCCAGTCTACAGTCCTTACTGTTCTCTATCAGAGTATGGCCTTTTATGCTCAATGCAATACTTTCTGAAGGGCTGCTGATTCGACTCATTTGAAGTTGAGGAAACGTGTCAAGAATTCTTTGATTTGAAGCTAGCTGAATAGTACTTTGATCAATCCAAAAGATCGATTTCAGAAAGTCTTGGAAAATTATGGTCTTTATTTTGAGGATTAATTTTTTGTTATTACTTGGTGAGTAAAATTTCAATTTTTTTGCAAGTGTTTACAACTTCTGGGACAACCTAATAATAATAATAATAATAATAATAATAATAATAATAACAACAACCTGATCTCTCTCTGCTTCGAGGTACTGTTTGATGTCCTTCAAAATGTGTTCATTTCGATGAATGTTTCTCGTCAGAAATTCAATTTCGTCCAAATTGGTTGTATCAGCCAGTTTTACCCTTAAGTCTCTATAATAGTTTTAAGTATAAAAACAAAAATGGATAATCATTTAGTGAAATAAATTAAGTTTTAGATGCTTCCATATCTCTATTCATAGAAAACTAGCTGACTGTGTCCCAGCATTGCCATGTGATCATAGTGCAAGATTCGTTTTGGGAACATTCGATTGATTTCCATTTTATACATATAAGATTAGTTATGTGTATATGTTTATATATATGTAGGTACATGATTCACTCTTAAACTAATTAACCGATCATTATGACTTTTGATGATAGGTGTAAGAGTGAGCAATGTGGGCTATATTTAGTTTAATTCAGTTTAAAGCAATAGGAATAAAAAGGAGGGAAGATAAAAAGCCTTTGTTAAAAATTCGAAATTAGACATCAATTAATAAATATTCCTGAATTTTAGTTTCTTTTAGGTATTTTTAAAGAATTTTAGGAAGTATAATATGGGCACAACCTTTTATTTGTAAACATTATTTTAAAACATTGAATTTGATTCATAGCCAAAGTTAACCATAGAAGCTTGTCAAAAAAAAAAAAAGAACATTCATGTCAATTGGAGCAAAATAAGGATCTGAGCATTGATGGTGAAAAGAGAGAAGGTTAGTTTTAGAGATATTATAAGAGTTACAAGCTACTTTTTTCACCATTGTACCGGCCCTGTCGGTGGGGCATTAGAATACGCCAACTGCCCCCCTGCAGACGGTAAAAGCCCCTCAATGGGGGTCCTGGATATGACCTTAAACTATATCCAGTGGTGAGGCCCCAGCTTGTGGGCTTTGGGGAGTGTGGAGCCACCCTTTAATTACCATTGCTCCCAGGTCCACTCTGGCCCGGAGTGGTAGTACCTGTTAGGGTCCCAAGTATGGGTTAAATAGAAACCGACGTGAAAACAACAAATATATTCTATTAAAAAAATTTTTCTTCAAAATCTTTGGATTCGACATTAAATAACCCGAAAAGGGTTGATATGCCGTAAAACAAAAACAACCAACCAAAAAAATCACCATTGTACCAAATGTTTAAGATTAGAGGAAAGAGAATCAGCGAGATTTTGATTACCAATGCTCTTTGAAGTGCTGTCCAAGACAATTGTGTTATTTTTTTATGTACTCTTATACACATTTTATATTTACTTGTCAATAGAAAAAGGTTGCAAGAAATGATCTGTGTGTTAAATCATCAAATTGCAGACCGCATTTCTAAAATCAAAAGATAGAGGAAACTTCAATTTCAGCAATATACAAGATGTTGGGAGTTTATTTGACATTATGGAAGCATAGGCAATGCCATGACTAGTGTTAGTTGAAAATCGCTTACTGATGTAAAACTGCTCTGCTTACCGGACTGGATGTCCTATTTTAGTTTATTATTTTACGCACAATTTAATTATTTTTGTAAAATCTATGTAAAAATATAAAATTTAATCAAGTATTACTTATTTTTGTAAAATCTATGTAAAAACAAAAAATTTAATCAAGTATTACTTATTTTTGTAAAATATATGTAAAAACAAAAAATTTAATCAAGTATTATTTATTTTTGTAAAATATATATAAAAACAAAAAATTTAATCACATATTAATTATTTTTGTAAAATATATGTAAAAACATCAAATTTAATACAGGTAATATTTATTTTTGCAAAATATATGTAAAACTAAAAATTTAATCAAGTATTACTTATTTTTGTAAATTATATGTAAAAACATAACACTTAATCAAGTATTATTTATTTTTGTAAAATATATATAAAAACAAAAGATTTAATCACATATTAATTATTTTTGTAAAATATATGTAAAAGCATCAAATTTAATCAAGCAATATTTATTTTTGCAAAATATATGTAAAAACAAAAAATTTAGTCACGTATTAATTATTTTTGTAAAATATATGTAAAAACATAAAATTTAATCAAGTATTACTTATTTTTGTAAAATATATGTAAAACATAAAATTGAATCAAGTATTACTTATTTTTGTAAAGTATATGTAAAACATAAAATTTAATCAAGTATTACTTATTTTTGTAAAATATATGTAAAAACAAAAAAATTAATCAAGTATTATTTATTTTTGTAAAATATATATAAAAACAAAAGATTTAATCACATATTAATTATTTTTGTAAAATATATGTAACAACATAAAATTTAATCAAGTAAAATTTATTTTTGCAAAATACATGTAAAAACAAAAAATTTCATCATGTATTACTTATTTTTGTAAAATATATGTAAAACATAAAATTTAATCAAGTATTAATTATTTTTGTAAAATATATGTAAAACATAAAATTGAATCAAGTATTACTTATTTTTGTAAAGTATATGTAAAACATAAAATTTAATCAAGTATTACTTATTTTTGTAAAATATATGTAAAACATAAAATTTAATCACGTATTACTTATTTTTGTAAAATATATGTAAAACATGAAATTTAATCAAGTATTACTTATTTTTGTAAAATATATGTAAAACATAAAATTTAATCACGTATTACTTATTTTTGTAAAATATATGTAAAACATGAAATTTAATCAAGTATTACTTATTTTTGTAAAATATATGTAAAACATAAAATTTAATCAACTATTACTTATTTTCGTAAAATATATGTAAAAACATAAAATTTAATCAAGTATTACTTATTTTTGTAAAATATATGTAAAACATAAAATTTAATCAAGTATTAATTATTGTTGTAAAATATATGGAAAAACAAAATATTTAATCACGTATTAATTATTTTTGCAAAATCTATGTAAAAACATAAAATTTAATCAAGTATTACTTATTTTTTTAAATATATGTAAAAACAAAACATTTAATCACGTATTAATTATTATTGTAAAATCTATGTAAAAACAAAAAGTTAAATGAAGTATTACTTATTTTTGTAAAATATATGTAAAACATAAAATTTAATCAAGTATTACTTATTTTTGTAAAATATATGTAAAAACATAAAATTTAATCAAGTATTACTTATTTTTGTAAAATCTATGTAAAAACATAAAATTTAATCAAGTATTACTTATTTTTGTAAAATATATGTAAAACATAAAATTTAATCAAGTATTAATTATTTTTGTAATATCTATGTAAAAACAAAATATTTAATCACGTATTAATTATTTTTGCAAAATCTATGTAAAAACATAAAATTGAATCAAGTATTACTTATTTTTTTTAAATAAATGTAAAAACAAAAAATTTAATCACGTATCAATTGTTTTTGTAAAATCTATGTAAAAACATAAAATTTAATCAAGTATTACTTATTTTTGTAAAATATATGTAAAAACAAAAAATTTAATCAAGTATTATTATTTTCGTAAAATATATGTAAAAACATAAAATTTAATCAAGTATTACTTATTTTTGTAAAATATATGTAAAACATAAAATTAAATCAAGTATTACTTATTTTTGTAAAATCTATGTAAAAACAAAATATTTAATCACGTGTTAATTATTTTTTGTGAAATCTATATAAAAACATAAAATTTAATCAAATATTACTTTTTTTTCTAAAATATACGTTAAACATAAAATTTAATCAAATATTACTTTTCTTTCTCGAAGATAAGGGTTAAAGAGTGTACAGTAGAAATCGGACAATATAGTAATTGTTAATAATGGAAATTCGGTAAATTTTTTAACTTATATAGAACGGTTGATCAAAAACTTGTTTACATTAGACTTGAAGACAACCATATTGTAGTCAGCTGGAAAGCAGGAAAACGGAAGATAATTCCACAGGCGTGCAGTTCTAAGAAAGAAGCTTTGTTCATGGAATCTACGTTTAGGTTTAGGCACAGATAAAGAGTGGGATAAATTAGTGATAGTGTGTTCTGCTAGACGGGTGTTTCTTGTGAAATTCTGGCGAGGGGGGGAACCATAAATTGGAGCTCGGCCGAGCACTTGCCATGAAAATAACGATAAAGCAGAGACAAACTCGCAATTTCCATGAGGTTCTGCAAGTAAATTGCTTTGAATCAAAATTCTGTGATGTTTTCATGCAACAAAGTTAACGCGTAAATAAATGTAAATACAAAGTTACTTACGTGACAAGTCCATCTTTATGAAATACATAAAGTTCTTGATCTAAAATAGAGGTCAGTCTTGGAGTGATTCTCTATAAAAAAAAAAATAATAAATTAAAATAAAATAAAATAAAAAAAAAAACATGATAAAATACGGTTGTTTGCTTGAATAGCTTTACAGCCGAGGAAAATACATAATAACCAGTAAACTGACGTTTCTTAATATTTTAGATGAGGATTTGTTACTCGTATTATTTGGATTGATCGAACCACTGTTCTCATCTTATGAGTTCTTACTGTTCTCAAGATGAGAACAGTGGTCCAATGAATCCAAATAATACAAACTGTTACTACTAGCAATCAAAGGAAGAATCTATCTGGCATATGTGTACACAGTGTCATGATGTGTGGAAGTGAAACCTAGCCAGTGATGGTTGAGGACAAGTGTTGCTGGAGAGAAATGGCATGAGAATGGTATGATGGATGTGTTGGTTGGTTGTTTTTGCTTTACAGCATATCAACCCTTTTCAGGTTATTTAATGCCGAATCCAGTGATTTTAAAGAAAATTTTTTTTAATAGAATATATTTTTTTTTCAAATCAGTTTCTATTTAACCCATAGTTGGGACCCTAACAATTACTACCACTCCGGGTCAGAGTGGACCTGAGAGCAATGGCAATTAAAGGGTCACTCCACACTCCCCAAAGCCCGCAAGCTGGGGTCTCACCATCGGATATATATATATATATATATATATATATATATATATATATATATATATATATATATATATGGTTTAAGGTCATATCCAAGACCGATGGATGTGTAATGTGAGTGACAAAGATAAGCTTAGATCTGATGACCTTGGAGGAAGATTATTTCTGGACAGTGTCAGGATATATTTATAAAACAGGAGACTCTGTTGGTTTGGTTACATTCAAGAATGAGTGAGAATTCTTAAGTTAGTAGATATAGAACAGTTGAGGTAATAGGGCCAATTGGTAGTGAACGGCCAAAGAAAACATAAGAGAAAGTGATAAGTATGTATTTGAGAAAAAGAGAGAGAAATAAGAATCTGATCAAACAAAAGTAAATTTAGAAGTTAATTTTTAAAATACATCTAATACATGCCAGTATGTAAAATAGAAATTATAACTATAGAAACAAGACGCACCTTCTATATATATTAGTAGTAACGATAACCGTTGTCCATCCCCATCCAACATGGCCGCAGTCAAGACTGAACTCACTACACGAGTTTGTAGTGTAATTCAAATCTTGTCGGTAGCTGAATACTTGTTGCTTCGCCAGGGTTATCAAAGATATTTTTTATCGTGACGCCATCACTAGATGGGGTACCTACCACGGCTTAAGAGAGTCCCATCTATCCTTGAGAGAAGAATAGACCGTGCCAGTTTCTCAACCTGGTATTTTACCTTGCGGTATATACAGTGCCTTGCCTTTCCAAATGGTCACCCATCTGGTATTGGCCAGGCTCAACTTTGCTTAACTTTGGTGATCTGGCGAGAACCAGTGTGTCAATGTGATTGTGCCTTATATTTTATTTTCATTTTATATACAACACAAAACCGTTGTACAAAAAGAAAAACAAAAGATTTTTTATGACAACAACAAAAGAATTTATTTAATTATCTACACCGTTTGGTATAGGTGGAAAAAAAAAATGGAAAGTGTCCGAGTGAAGAAAAGAAAGATAGAAAGTTCTTTGAGTCCAGAAAGTCTGTTAACAATTATTTTCAGGCAAAAATAGTCAATGTTTGAGTGTTTAATGAGAGAGAGAGAGAGAGAGAGAGAGAGAGAGAGAGAGAGAGAGAGAGAGAGAGAGAGAAGACACGTCTTTCTTCCTCGTTAATTCCAGGGTTCTCCCTGCTGACCAACTATGATTACCAATGGGGCTAAAGTAGTTTTTCACAGGACAGATGGAATCGCTCTACAAACTGATTGGTCAGTACGTGGCCAAACCACTTAACAGGGGCATTTATTTGCAAAAGAAAATAAGTCTTTATTTATGACTACTATAAATGTTTAGTCTCAGGCAGAACATATGCCAACTCATTTCCTTTGATAACTTCATTGCAACACGGACAGCAAAAAAAATAAATAAATAAAAAAGAAAACAAACAAAGTATCAATAATGGATTAATACAATTTGTTCCCATTGTCATCGAGTTCTTTGTCATCATAGGGCAGGATTGCATATCATTCCCGCTTTCTATTGGACACAAGCTGACAACAAACCTCATAAGATTTTGTGGTTACTTGAATATATTTGGATTGCTATATGCTATGACAAAACTATGGTATGGGTGAGTGGTTAGAGTTAGGATTAATCAAGAATGTTCACGCTTGTAGCAATCACTTATTGTATTATCGTTATGAGTCCAAATACTTTCTAAGATGAAGTATGCTGCTACATATGGGTATTAATTTAATTAGTATCACTTTTTTTTATTACACCGTGCGGTAAATAATTTTCTTTTAATTATCTCACTACTTAGCGCTTCTGATAAAATTAATTAAGATACCTAAATAAATAGAGCAAACCTGGGCATTAGGTACCTCTGTAATCCTGAGACTTGATACGCAAGTAACACGGCAGAAAAGGATACTAAATCTTCATCAGTAATAGATGACAATTACAAATTGATTTTTTCCTGAATTTTTTCAATCTGTGATTTTTTTTATTGAATTAAATACTCTTAATAATTTTCGGTGTCTAGATTTAAAATATGCAATTAGATAAAACAACGGGTGCTACCAGATCAGGCTGTCTGAAGCTATTGGCTTCCTAAGATGAAATGCTCCTAACATTGATGCTTTTTGTTTTTGTTTTTCTACTTCATTTTGCAAAACTTAATTATGTTCTGCAAAACCAAGAACAAAAAAAAAAACAAAAAAACCCACCTTTTCCTCTTTTCCTTCTTCTCGTTTCCCCTTCCTCTTTCTATCCCCACCCCCACTTCCTGACTGGTTTCCTAACTTAAAATGTACCAAACATTAATACTGTAACTCTTTTCCCTCTCTCATTGCAAAACTCATTCATGTCCTTCATGGCATGGAACAAAAACGATAAAATCCACTACAAAACAACCAAACCAAACACTACAAACTAGCGATTGAAGATACAAAGAGCTTGAAAAGAAAAAAAAAACCTTCTACGAAATAAATGGATGCAACATGAATACTGTTTCCAAAATAACTGGATTCAGCATTAGATAACCAGAATAGAGTTGATATGCCGTAAAACAAAACAGCCAAACAGCCAGCCTAGGTAAAACAACAAAAAATGCAATAATAAAAAGAAAACGGTTTTTATTATTTTCATTTTTTTTTTATTCTTTAAGATGAGGCTTCATAAATTGTGCATTCATTTTTTTTTTTTGTGGACTGTTATCCTCACCTTCATAGTTCTTGTTGTTTCAACACGTTTCGGTCAACTGATCCTCTGGCCTTGTTCAGGTGACTCACTGCGACAGAAGGCAGTAGTTACTGAGGATACAGTTACAAGATTTAACATTCCTATTCCGTTGCAGTTAATCACCCGAAGAAGGCCAGAGGATAAATTGGTCGAAAAGTGGTGAAGCAACAACTATGAAGATGAGAATTACAGTCCACAAAAAAAATGAATGCATAAAAAAGAAAACTGTTTGAATGATTTCTCACATACCACAAAATGTTGGAGTAAAGGGAATTCTGGGACAAGATACGGTGTAGTGATGATGCATATAGCCCGATCTGGAAAAAGTTCAAATGCATGCAGCAAGAAATCTTCAGATCTGTAAGAAAGAAATAAAAAGAAAAAATAAAGTGATAATTATGTGATAACATAAAGTAAATTTGTAAAAGTGCAGCTGTGAAAATTGCACTTTTTTTTTGCATAAAGTGTTGATTTGAATTTTAATATGAAAACAAATTTTTCAAAATTGACGAAAGAAATAAAAAATACAAAATCTTAATTAAAATTTATTAAAATTAAATTAAAGCAATGTTTTAGAAAGGATTAAATTACAATTTTATTTTTAATGCATCCTTACACATCAATTAAGTTTGAAATATCATTTTCGTTGATAAGTTTGAAATAGTGTATTTGTTGATACGTTTGAAAATACTCTTCCAAATTACCGATCAAAATAAAAAAAAGTATTTTCATTGATAAATTTCAAATAGTATTTTCATTGATAAGTTTGAAATGATATTTTCATTGAGACGTTTTACATAGTATTTTCGTTAATAAGTTTGAAATAATATTTTCATTGATAAGTTTGAAATAGTATTTTATTGGTACATTTTAAATAGTATTTTTATTGATAACTTTGAAATAATATTTTTATTGATAACTTTAAAATAATATTTTTATTGATAACTTGGAAATAGTATTTTCATTGATAACTTTGAAATAGTATTTTCGTTTGTAAGTTTTAAATAGTATTTTAATTGATAAGTTTAAAATAGTATTTTCGCTGATAAATTTAAAATAGCATTTTCGTTGTTCTATCACATTTAATTTTAAAATTGCATTTTAAAGTCCATTTATGGTATCTCTATAAGAGGTACTGTTTATTCATGGTTTGTCTTAGTGTAAAGATAGCACTTTTGTTAGTCTGCCACACTTAAGTTTGAAATAGCATTTTCATTGGTCTATCACGCTTCAGTTTCAAATAGTATTTCTGTTTGCCTGTCACACTTCGGACTAAAATAACATACATTTTTCTTTTATCTATCATGCTTTAAGTTGAAACAGCATTTTCACTGGTCTGTCATGTTTCCATTTAAAAATAACATTTTTATTCATCTATCACACTTCAGTCTGGAATAGCGTTTTCTTTGGTCTGTCATGCTTTGTTTATTAAATAACATTTTCGTTGGTCTGTCATGCTTTCAATTTAAAAGCATTTTTTGTCTGTTACATATAAGTTTTAAATAGCATTTTAATTGGTCTGCCATGTTTTAGTTTGAAATATTATTTTCGTTGATCTGTCAAACTTCAGTTTAAAATAGCATTGAAATGCACATTTTTAATAGTTGCATCTTAGGAATATCTGTTCTTACTGTTCGTATTCCAACTGACCTCATTTCATATATTTCGTCGATGGCAAAGAGTTGAATACAAAATGCATTTGGCTCTCCTTTGAAAACCGATGTAATTGCATGCATTGTTTCCATTGGAGAATGAGGATACTGAAACAGAAGTGAGAGAAAAAATTCAATTAAAAACATCATGTCTTTTCAAAAGGTCTTAAAACTTAAACTTCGACCAAAACAGATATGATTCATGAATAAAACTGATATGTCCCGGAAAGAGATATATTTTGTTTGAAGTAGCTGAGTGGTCTTGGATACTTGCCAGAATTTAATTCTTTCATCTACCCTTCTTTCTCTCTTTCTTTTCTTCCTTCTTTAACCCATCCCTCTATGTAAGTAATTATAGACTGCAACTGTTACCTCTTGACTGTTTCTTTGTTGATGATTGGTCGAGTGATTTTTTGCTCGCTGATTTAAGTGAAAATGGAAGTGAAAAAAAAGGAGTTGCTGCCTTGGCCCTTTGGGAATGAAAGGTCGTTGTTTGAAAATGTCGGACCTGGGTGTAGTAACCCATCGTGGTGAGACATTAGGAGGCTCTAGATGAAGGTCCTATTTCGTCAGTTAAATTTTCGTCTAAGTGACGAAAATGAAGAGAAAAATGCCGGCTGAGTTCAGACAGAAAAGTCTTAAAAAAATCAAGTCAAAAGTCTTGTCTAGAGGAAAAGAAATAAGTGCAAAAGTTAAACCTCAGACGAGTGAAAAAGTGACGTTGCAAAAAACAATAATTTGCTTGTTACTCAGGAAATATTCGAAGTAAAAGGAAAGTGTATAATCTTTAATGGTGCACCAAGAAGAAAGAGTCTTCTCTAACAAGAAAAAAGTTTTCGTTTGACTAAGCTGTTGAAGCTACATCAGGTCAAGTAATGTTTTTTTTTTCCCAGGTAAAAGCCGACAAATATGAGTAAAAGAAAGTTGAAAAAGATGCAGATTTATTTTATAAAAAAAAGAAGAAAATCCAACGAGACATTTTTTATTTTTATGCTATCTCAAGCAGGAATGACAATTCTTCTCTCTAAAAAAAATTCTGTATAAATCATCCTTGCTTCTAAAAAAACAAACTATTCTTACTTCAAACAATTGATGTGATCAGAGAGAGGGGCATGTAGGGGTATAAGAGTTATCTGTCCCTGACAATCGGAGGCAACCAGAGCGATCCTCTTGGATAGGAAATAACTAGAGTGATCTCCCCTGATTTCTATAAATACCGTAAACATGGGCGCAGACATTTGTATTTTGTATTGAGCTCATCATGAGCCAGAAGGATACAATATTATGCTCTATTAAACTCTTACATTACCATTCATGGTAGAAGTAGAAATCCAGTGCACACAGGATAAATGTTGAAGAAAATGATGGACTTTGTATTTGCTTCTCTGCTACCATATTCTTTGAATGTTTGTTGATGCTGTAAGATTCTAACAAGGTCTATTGAGTTATCTTGCAGTGTAGTTGTATGCAAACGTATAGTTATGCCGTTCAATGGCTGCTGCTGCCTGTCACACACACACACATCCTACTATAGATAAGCACAATCACCTCAAAATGTAAACAACCACACTTTCATGTCACACTCAAACTTAACAACAAACCTTTTATAATCATAAAGATTTCATCTCAGAATATTTTGCTACCTTCTTTCAAGATTATATGTGAATTTTTATATACATGTATAATAAATGGATACAATTTTTTTTCACGTATTATGAAATAATTATTTTATATTAGTTCATAGTGTGATAGAAGAATGCTCATTATTGGAGATAGAACATTATTATAGAAAAGAAAAAAAGAAGTAAACCAAATGTAAAGTTTGTTTTTTACTTATTTTACTTGTTTTTCTGGAAACCAATATCCTTTATATTGTTTTAATGGATGATATTTTAATCTATTTGGAAATTCATTTCAAAAGTACCGTCTCACTAATAACATGTGATCATGTTCAACCAATCACAGTTTTACTATCTTAATCACCCTGTTAAAAAGGCGAGTTCCAGAAGTGCTTTAAACCCAGATAAGGGATTCCAAGGGGAATGTTTTGAAAAAAATTAATGTTTTTGCAGAAAGATATCATGTTATCTATCTTGTTGGAGATTATCTATCTTGTCCAAAGAACTCTCTAGTCTATAGATAACTATAACTTGTTATCTATGCTTCACTGGGTGTTGTGTTCAGAGGTCTGTGAATGTGTCTCTCGTTGCATCTGTCAAGAAGTTGAGATTAGCTTTTACATTGAAGGAAGTACAATTGCTGTAATTTCATTGGAGTACATTTCATAGAAGTACTTATAAGACAAACACAAGGAAGCAACACTGCAGCGATATGACTGGGGCTGAAACTTAGCAGACAATGTGTGATCTATAAGATGAGAAATTATTTTTTGCACTCTGCCTTGTAAAATAACAAAAGTAAGAGCAGTAGGACATACAAATGACTTACAATAAGGCTGTCTTGGTCCATTGCGGCTTCCCTGGCAGGAGATGTAATGGAGCTTTCAGAACCGCTTCTCATATGAATGTCACTGAGATTTAATTGAACTTGGGGTTTTTCTCCTTTGGAAGAACCTTAAAAAAATATAAAAATTTGGGTAACAATTTAAAACATTTCCCACAATCAAGAAAAAACAGTTTTCATTAAATACTTTAAAAAAAAAAGAAAAGAAAGGGTTGTTCTGTTCGTCAAGATTCGGGAATCTCTGTAAATACTGAAATTCTTTGGTGCATTATTCTGCACAAATATCGATTTCTTTGCCATTCTCATACTTTATACTATTATAATAATCTTTTCTATCTTCTATTGTATATGTCATCTGAACATTTGATTTTG
This sequence comes from Euprymna scolopes, assembly GCF_053919585.1. Taxonomy (NCBI): domain Eukaryota; kingdom Metazoa; phylum Mollusca; class Cephalopoda; order Sepiida; family Sepiolidae; genus Euprymna; species Euprymna scolopes. The sequence continues at coordinate 38,629,422 of NC_136486.1, read as the reverse complement.
CCACAAGTTTGAAAATCTCATTTTTGTTGTATATTTTTAACATCATAGCAATTATTGACTTGAGTTTATCTTTTGATTTAATTTAACCTATTTAATAACTAGCTGAGTTTGCTAGCTCACTATCGTTTAGCAAAATTAACTACTTTATTTATTTTTAAATAAGACCCATAAAAAGATCTAAAAAGGAAGAAGAGAGAGGGAGAGAAAGCAGTCAGACATTCTCTCCTCTCTATCTATAGAGCGTCGTTAATGGGAGGAGAGAGAGAGAGAGAGAGAGACAGAGAGAGAGAGAGAGAGAGAGAGAGAGAGAAAGAGAGCAATCAGTCACTCTATCCCCTTTCTGAATTATTGATTATGCCTGATTGGTATACCTTTCTCTCTAAATAGTTTATTTAAATTGATTCCAGTATCAACAAATATTTTTTAAGAAAGATTTTAATAGTTTGTCTATTTTTTTTTTATTAAATCATTTTAATTAATTACTGTTAATATCAACAATACTATTGCATGCACGCGCGCGCGCACACACACACACACACACACACACACATATATGTATGTATATATATATGTATGTATGTATATATAATATATATGTATATATATATATATATATATATATATATATATATATAAATATATACTTTCTATTTGCTTTACATAAACATGAATATGCTATACATTCATGTGCATGCTTTGATTAGCCAGTTACAAGCAACTAGAGACCTCTTCAGGGGATATTGCTTAACCTGGAATTATATATATATATATATATATATATATATATATATATATATATATATATATATATATATATATATAGAGAGAGAGAGAGAGAGAGAGAGAGAGAGAGGGAGAAAGAATATGAAGAATAAAAGTACGACAGTATAAACCTATATACTTATGCATTTCATTTATTCGTTTATTCATTTATTCAATCGTTTATTCGATATAGAGATTACATCAATTAGAGGTGTAGTTTACTTATCCTACACCTCTAATTGATTTTTTTTCTTTATTAAACTGACAAATAAATTCATATAGACTTCTATTTATTTTATCTTATCTTAAATTTCATTATATATATATATATATATATATATATATATATATATATATATATATATATATAAAAGATAGGATGATAAAATTGCAAATGAATAACCTCAAATATTAATTTATTTTGGACTGTTTAAAAAATTAAGCATTCAAATAACGGCCTTTTTTTCCTTATAAAATTGACAAATAAATTCATATAGACTTCTATTTATTTTATCTTATCTTAAATTTCATTATATATATATATATATATATATATATATATATATATATATATATATATATATATATATATATAAAAGATAGGACGATAAAATTGCAAATGAATAACCTCAAATATTAATTTATTCTGAACTGTTTAAAAAATTAAGCATTCAAATAACGGCCTTTGGGTTTTTCAATTATACTATACTAGCGGGGAGTACCCGGCGTTGCCCGAGTGTTTGGAGGTGTGTATGTAGGGATATTATAAAAAAAACACGATGTTATAAAAAATTGGAAAAACCAAAACAAAGCAAAGCCGCGAACAAATGTAAAAAAAAAAAAAAAAAAAAGGTGGAAAAGAGGAAAAAAGGTGGAAGACAGGCTCGAACCCGAAGTATCAAGGCTAAGGCGGAAAAAAAATGCCTGACACGTTACCTCTATGCCAAAGAGACACACAATTGAGAACGGATAAAATTAACCCTTTAAAAACACTTGCAGGTGGTTGAAACTAACGTCAACGTTTTCTAGGTCAAACATGACGTCATTGTCGTAGTAGCAGCAGGAGGCCAAGTTTAGGGTGAAGGAACACCCACCCACCCACACACATGCACGCATTTTAGCTTTTATATTTATAGATGTCCACCGCCCTGGTTTAGCTAATATATCACGCGTAAAATTGAAAGGAATAAAAAAACAAAACGAACGTGAAAGAATACCAAAGGAGAAAAAGGAAAAAAAAAGAAAAACCTCCAAAAAGTTACCGTGTAAAATGCAAATATGTTTATTTAAATCTAATTTTTTTGTTTTTTTTAAATGGAAAAACAAAATTCCAAAAAATAAAACTTACCGTGTATAATGAAAATATGTTTATTAGATTTTATTTATTTATTTTTCTTTGTTTCAATGAAAAAGGAAAAACAATGAATAAATAAAACCAGAAAACTGACCGTGCTTTTTATTTTTTTGTAATGTTGGTTTCTTTTGGTTTCTTTTGGTTTCTTTTTTTGTAATATTTTCTTTGTTGTCGCTGTTAACCAATTTGAATGTCGTCTGATTCCAATATCGATAGTGTAGTAGTAATTGTGCTAATGAAACTCTCAGAAATTCAATGTATAGAAATAAATAATAAATAAGTAACTAATCCGAAAATAGGAAGTCAGCTCCCCCCCCCCCAATATCACGTATGAAATCAGTGCAAACATAATAGAAGTATAAAGACAGTAAATAAAATATTAAAGCGACTAATTGGTACAAGATTTGAAGAACGCTGGCGGCTGACTGGTAAAGTTTCTTGTAAAAACTGGAATCCAATGTTAGTTCGTTTCGTTTAAGTAATCCTTCGAATCATAACCCCCCAGGAAAAAAGGGAAAGAAAGAAGAAGAAATTTATAAAATGGCACAAGTAACCCACAGAATAACTGGAAATGTAAAGTCGCGTTTCACCTGACAGAAAAATGCCAATCCATATTTTTTAAGCAACTAAGAAGTCAAACCGGTGTTCCTCGTATATTCCCCTGTGGGCATATCTGCAGTGGTGTTAAGTGGTCGTGGGCAGAGTATGAATTGAATAGAGAGAAAAGATTTTACAACTTCCATTGATTCTAAACGATTGTGGCAGTGAACTCTCACCGGAAAAAATATAGAAATGTATGAATATCAAGGAACTGTAAGGGTAGTAGGCCTATAGCACACCTCAGATCCTGTGCTAAAGTGTGGGGCATTACATTTGAATGTAATATCGTGATTTTTAATCCTATTAAGGTCAAACTCACATGGAAAAAAATGAGTTTACTGCATTTGAAAATATTATGTTGTATTATGAATTTAAGTAACAGCAACCCATTTTGATGGTAATGTAGAAGTGATGAATGAAAAACTTTCACATTTTCTCATGTGCATATTGTCAAATTTGTGATTCTTTATGCCAAATTCAAAAATGTGGGTGGAATTTCAAATCTAATCCTTTATTTAATCCTAGAGGATAACTTGCTCAGGTTCTGTCAGCCATGACTAAATAGAAGTCTTAAGTAATTTGTAAGTGTGTTCTTAGTACTGCCCATTATGACGATTGTACCTTCAACCTCCATAAGAATGTAATTTAAGACTGATCATTACTTAGCATTTTAATCCACTGAACAACAGGTCCTTGCAGACACACTTATAGGCACATGCCCTTTTAAATCTAACATGCGCTTAATCAAACTGCACACATATCCATACATACACCTTTAAATAACGCACTGGTTACCGCTCTTGCATTAATCTTTGTTTTGGCCAATAGGTGGCGTTCTCTATTTCCTATTCTCTTTCTCTCTCTCTATCTTTCTCTTTTGATTCGAACCTCCAATTATGTCCATGCCTCGACAGGGCGTTTACCTTCCTCAAGGTAAGAATGAAACTCGTATAACTTAACAAACTCTTACACACACAATGAACTTTCAACGTATGCTTCGACAAACTCTCGTATACATTCATGAACGCATACATGCAACAAACGTTTATCTGTATGCATGCTAGTTTATAAACACACACACATGCTCTGTAACGTTTATAACCTTTCTGAGTAAATAAATATTCCTTGTACATATGTACATATATGATCCTGTTTCAGCTTCATTTCAATGTCTTTAATGTACTCATAACAACTTATTGTTGATTGTTTTCATTACGCTGTATGATCTGTAAACGGCGACCTTCTACTCTTCTAGTAATCAAACACGCAACCTTCTCAATAACTGGTTCCTACAAAGTGGGGACCCCAGCATATAACCATGTACTAAACAGCTCTACGGGGTCCCCCACACAGCTAAAAAAAAAGAGAAAGTGAGAAACAGACCAAATATCAAGGTCTCGTGCATGATATGAAAAGAAACTGGAATCTTAGGGAGATATCAATCATACCAGTTATTATAGGTGCCACAGGGCTTACGAAGAAGAACCTGAAGTCCTACCTAACTAATATTCCTGGTGAACCAAGTGCAAAAGAGATTCAGACAATTGTGCTTAAGGGAACAACGAGGATACTAAAAAGAGCTTTCGGCTGGTTTCAATAAAAAGCAGGGCAATGTTGTTACAATTTTCAAAGGAATAAAATAAAAAAAAATAAAAAAGATAAAGAAGATCAGAGGTTACATCAGCTGAAATATTGTGAGAATAACATCCAAGATTTGAACAGCAGTCTTAATGATCCAAATGATATAAATTATCAATCCACATCTGCAAAAAATCCGAAATATAAGCTATGCCTTATGTTTCTGAAATTTTTTAGATGAGGATTGACAGTTTGCATTATTTGAACTATTGTTCTTATTTTGGATACAAGTCATTTCTTGTTGCACACATGACAGTCAGGTTATTCTGCTTCAGTCTTAGCAGTCTGATTTTTAGAATTACCCCTGCTATCTACACATATGACATAATCAAATCATATTGGCACTCACCCTAGGCGAATTGAACTGACTTTCTCCAAAGGAGGAAGTTTAATGGGAATATCAACTTCACAACCAGTTCCCAGTTGCTTGTATATCCCAGTCAGGGGAGATGACAATGTTAGTTTTTTTTGTAGTTCTTACGGGGAGATGTCCACATCCTCCTACATACAGCGCCTGGTATTCGAAAATGGTTACCCATCTGCTACTGATTAGAATCAATGTTGCTTAACTTTGGAAACTAATGAGAACTAGTGTGTTAACATGACTATACCGTATATCATATGACATAAGTAAAATGATAAAACAAAAAAACTTACTGGATGATGTTTCCAAGGGTTCGCTATCTTCTGGTATTGCACCCTCAACAGAAGCCGAGATTTCTTCTTGTTCCAATTCTGCACTTTCCAATTGGCTCGTTCCATCTTCATCTAAAATTCACAAAAATAATTATGTCACAAATATTTTTTCAAATTTATAAAATTTGAACATCTTATAACAAATAAATTCATATGATGCTAGTTATACATATCCGGTATTGCCAGATAAGAAAACATATTGCAGGACGGAGGGTTTAGTCACATAATATTATTTACTAGCGGGGGTACCCGGCGTTGCCCGAGTGTTTTTTTCTGGGACGGGGGGGGGGGGGTGGAGTTTTAAAAAATGTTATGGTAGGTAAGTAGGAAGGATCAAACCCGGAGTCATGAGTAAAAGTAGGAAAATAAAGTGTGAAAAAAAAAACAAAAAAAACATCTGCAACGTTAACAGTTCGACCACCAAGAAAAGTCCATTCCAGTTGTTTAGAAAAAAAAAAAAAAAAAAAAAAACGACTACGGTAGGTCGGCGCGAACGTGAAAATATAATGTGAATTGTCCAGCACGCTAACCACTACGCCACAGAGCACTGCAGCTTAGTTTAGTGATTTTAAATAACTTCACATGAAAGAACTACGAAGCCAAACCGGTGTTCTCTTCTCAACTGTTCCTTGTGAACGATCCCCAAACGGTGTTAAGTGGTGCCAGGGGGAGGAGGAATTTATAAGAGAGAAAATATTTTACCACTTCCATTGATCTTAACCGATTTTGGCCGTGACTTATCAGCAGAAAAAGTATAGAAATCTAAGATTATCGAGGAATTTGAGAAATAAGAAGCCTATAACACACCTCAGATATCGTTCTGCCGTTTGTGCATATTATATTTGCATGAAATATCTTGATTTTTAATCCTATTAATGTCAAAATCAGACGGGAAAAATGAGTTCATTTTATTTATATAGAGAAGATACACTAAATATCTTAAGTTGTTATGAATTTCCTGAAAGTTGACCATATTTCAAATTTTTGAAAGTATAAAACATAGTCATCATCAAAGCATAAAACATAGTCAACGTCATCTATGAAATTCAAACTGGGAAATAGAATTTCATAGCTTAAAGGGAAATAACTCATAGGTTAAATGAAAACTTACTTTTGTTTTTAAACGCGGCTGATGTTGGATATACTAATAATTAAAAATATATTAAATTAAATGTAAATTAAATTAAAATAAATTAAATGAATCAACTATGTATAACAGTTCTAAATAGAATGCTCAAAACAATCTTATTACTAATTTCCATTAAAAATTTAGAGATAATTATTAAAACAGATTTTCTTTAATGTTCTATGTTAATTCCTTTTGAATAAATAGTATATATATATATATATATATATATATATATATATATATATATATACACACACAGGCGGCAAAAAGAAAATCCGCACTTGTAATTTTTTCAAAAACTGCAAATTTAAGCTAAATTTAATGTAACTGTTTAAACAACCTATACCTCATTTGATAGGCCTTTTATTCTTCTATAATTTTACCTGTTCATATTTGACTTTTAATTGAAATATTCTAGTGTTTACGTCAATTTAAAAAAATAACTTCAAATTGAGGAGGCAAAAAGAAAGTCCGCACAATGGAAAATTGTTATTTAAATGTAACTTTAGGACATTAATGCAGCACAAATACAACAGGAACACAATAAACTAGTTAATATTTAGTAGCATAGCCCTTCTGCAATTTGACAGCCTGCAATCTCTTGGGAAATCCTTGAATTAGACTGCAGCAATACTCCGGGGAAAGGGCAGCCAACATTTCTTTAATTTTTGTCCAAAATTCTTCCAAACTTGAAATTTTATCATTGCGTAGCTGTTGCTTGATGTAATGCCATACGTTTTCGATAGGATTGAGGTTTAGAGATTGTGCATTGGAATATCATGCTCTTCCAGGAACTTCTTGACATTGCCAGCTGTGTGAATGGGAGCATTATCCTACATGAAGATGGGATTATCATCCAAATTCCGACCAAAGTAGGGTAGAAAATGCTCAGTCAACATATTAATGTACTTGGTTGAATTAATTCGACCTTGCAAGCGAACTATAGGCCATGGACCATTGGTATTAATAATGCCCCACACCAAAACTGAACCTCCACCATTTTGCAGTGTTGAAACTGAGCAGCTAGGATTAAATTCTTTGTCTTTACTCCGATGGACGTACTGACTACCATCACTGCCCAGCCTATTAAACTTGCTTTCATCGCTAAAAAGCACTTTTGACCAATATGAAGAGTCATGATCTTCATTGCATCTGATGAAGTCCAGATGGCGCTTTCTGTTCTTTACAGAAATCATTGGCTTGTGTCTTGCAACATATCCTTTAATCTGTACTTGACAGTAGAAAGAGAGAACTTTTAAAGATTGCACTGTTGTTGGATTTGGGGAGCTGTTTCAAATCTGTTTCTTCGGCTGCAGATCTTGATAGCATTGTCTTCCCTGTTAGAAGTAACTCTTGTATGACCAGATTTAAAGGCATCACGAACACTGCCAGTGTTTTGGTGCTTTTGCACAGTCTTTCATACCATTTTCTCATCACATTTCAATCTGCGGCCGATTTCTTGATTGGATAAACCAGAAAGATGGAGATCAATGGGCTCCTGACGATTACTAAGAGAAAGTCGTGGCATATGGACTAAATGTTATGTTGTATAACCTGGAACAACATCAATTACGATTAGAGATGCTTTGTTGCCTGTTAGTGGATATTTTAAACTCATTTAGGAGCGATAATTAAAGCTGGTTATAAGCGAATTTGTTGATGTGGACTTTCTTTTTGCCTCCTCATTAAGAAGTTATTTTTTTTTAATTGACGTGAACACTAGAATATTTCAATTAACAGATAAATCTATAGAGGAATAAAAGGCGAATCAAATGAGGTATAGGTTGTTTAAACAGTTACACTAAATTCGGCTTAAATTTGCAGTTTTTGAAAAAATTACAGGTGCGGACTTTCTTTTTGCCGGCACTGTATAAATAGAAATCAGGCAGCAATAAAAGTATATATAAGAGTCCATTTTCAGTATTAAAATCTATTTGTGAAACATTGTATCTTTTGTATTAATAAGCAAATCGTGAACAAACAGAAACAGACAGGAATACAACTTTATTATAAAACATTCAATAAATGTCTGAATAATGTTACCACATGGTTCTTCAATATTATCCGTTCCGATGGCATTTGGTTCAATAATGGGCTGGATCAAGTCATGAAAAATCCCCAAGTCATAGTTCTGATTCAGGAAATTTAAATCCAAATTGTCACTTATGCTCATCAGACCAATTACATAACCATTGACCTGAAAATAAAAATATATTAGAATAAAGAAAAAAAAAAAAGGTTTTGCCGATTTAAAATTTCATCTTTGAAAATGAAAAACTGTTGGTTTTTTTTGTTTGTTTGTTTTTTAGTTTTTATTCATTACAATAACGATTTTTGCTTTCTATAATTTCTTTCCATCAATGAGCTTATAAATGCCTCACTGGTAAATATTATTTAGGTTTTGATGTGAAATATACACTTAACTGTTGTGGCCCCATAAGGGTCCAGAAGAAAGACACAACTCGTTAATTAGTGGAAACAAAATATATGGAAGAGAAAAACAAATATAACACATAAAGAGTGTGGGCATACATCAGTCCGACTGTTAAGTGTACATGACTTGTGCATAATCACCAAGAAACATATTCTCTCGGTCTTTCTAGTAAGTAGGAGAGTTCATTATTATCTGTAAGGTGAGCACCACAATACTAACTCATGTTCAATCTCCTCTTGTGATGTTAACTTAATTCCATTTAAACAGTTTTGTAATTCTCGAAATAAGTGATAATACAATGTAGCTAGGTCAGGAGAATATGCAGGATGGGGCAATATTTTCGAACCAAATTCTTCTAGGAGATTTTTGGTCAGTAGTGCTGTGTGAAGATGAGCATTATCTTTTCAGATCAGCATGGGTGAGAATATTGCAGGAAAATATGAACAAGGTTTTAATAATCTCAAACGAAAACGTTATAAATTAATCATGGTGATGTGTTTAATAAAAATATGCATAAAATAAATTACAATGGTTTAACATACTTCTACAAATCAACGAAAACTTTTGCAGCAACCTGATAATAAACAGTAACAAAAATGACGCGGTACATATGCTTGTTTTTTACAAAGGATTCATTGGATCTGCAGAGAGAGAATGGGTCTGTCATGCTAAATTCTGAGGCTCATTGCATTGTCTTACTAAACTTGATTTTGTCGGTATACAACGAACGATCTCCAAATGCTAATCCGGAGGGATCAGGTGTAAAAGCTTTCAAATCCTGACGACTGTTAGCAGACACACTTCATTTCATCTCAACCTATTTTACTTCCCATGTAACAAATGGTTGTTGAGATAATCCAGATATGAGAGATGATAACTAGTTTGCATGGAGATTAGTGAGAAAAATTGTGCCGGTATATAAAAACAAATATACATACATATGGATATTTTGGATATATACGGCACAATCACGTTGACATACCGGTTCTTGCATGATCACGAAATTAAGCAATGTTGAGCCTAGCCAGTACCAGATGGGTGACCATTTGGGAAGGCGAGGTTCTATATGTACTGCGAGGTAAAATCCTTCTCTTGAGGGTAGCTGGGACTCTCTTAAGCCATCTAGTGATGGCATAATGCTAAAAAATACCCTGGCAAAGCATCAAGTATTCAGCTACCGACAAGGTTTGAATTACACTATAAACTCGTGTAGTGAGTTCAATCTCATTTGATGTATGTTTGCATGTCTGCCTAAAACTTTCGACAGAGGCGACAGATTTTCACAAGATCAGTATCATTTAAAGTTCGACCTTTCAGACGACAAATATCGAAAAATTGGCTAAAAACATTAATATCTTCACCTTCAACTGGGTACTTTTCTACTGGGGGGGGGGGCTTTTTTCGCCGGTATTTTCGAAAGTCATCCTCTCCTTTCGAGTCTAGCCTTAATTAAAACCTACGTCACTTCCGGTTTGGCGGTGGTCATGACAGCAAAGATGTCAGTTTCTCCTTTGCGGTTCGGGTTCGAGCCTGCCTTCCTACTACCACTTTTTTTTTTTTTTTTGCTCAGCATACACCTCCAAACACCCATGCTAGTTTAGATATAAAATGAAATAGTAAAATTAGAATATTTTGAAATACCTTGCTTGTTAGTAATGGCAGAAGCTCCCTGAACTTACTCTACCCACCCCTAATTCTTGCACCTGCCATTCCTGTGCTCCAATGATAACAAAACTTCTGAACAATCTTAAGAACTTTGTCATTCAAATATACTTTTTATTTTATTTTATTTTAACTCACGTTCACCCCTAACAAGGCATATCACCACTTGGACATAAGGGGCTACTATTTGGGGCCATGTTTAGGAAAGATTAACAAAATGTTGGTTTATGTTACATTTAAACTACTGCATATCAGTACAGCCAGGGCAGAAGGTAACAGAAAGGGAATTCCAAAGTCTAGTTGTTTGAGGGAAGAAGCTATTAGAGTAGAAAGCTTTCTGACATTTAGGGACCTCAACAGTGAAGTGGTGAGATTTTGTTGCTAAGCAGGTTTGTCGTGGATATGTACGTTGAGGGGGCACAAGTGCAATGAGTTCATCAGAGCACATTTCATTAAAATATCTGTAAAACAGGCACAGAGATGCAACACTGCGGTGATGAGACAGGGGTTGGAGCTTAGTTGACAAAGTGGGACCTATTAGAGAGAGAAATATGCGGAACAGGAAGTGACGTAGCTAGATCACTCTTCTGAGTTAAAGGGTGACAATCGAGTTAGGCTGGGAGTTTTCAACTCCCACACATACATACATTTATATATTGGTAACTCAAATTTTCAACCCAAACCGATTAAAAAGATTGCTCTATCTATGAATACCCTTTATGTAAAATTTCAAATGTTTAGACCAGAAATTGTCTCAGTAATTTGGTAGAGACCGAAGAGGTCAAATTTTTTTTAACTTTGACCCCTATTATGACCCCTTAAAATTTATTGTTTTGGGCTCAAATTAAGTTATTAAGTTAGATCCATGTCTAAGGAATCTTTATCTAAAATTTCAATTGTTTATACCCAAAATTGGCGGAGGAGTTTGATAGAGTTCTCAAAGGTCAAATCGTTGAACTTTGACCCCTTAACAGCCAAATTTCTGGCCAAAAACGGATTACAAACATTTTCCCAAATCTCAATACCTTGTATATCAAATTTCGAGTCTATAGACTGAAAATTAACAGAGTTATTGTGTAGGGAAATGTACGCAGACAGACAGACACACAGACAGACAGACACTTTCACTTTTATAGATATACTAGCATTTCAGCCCGGTGTTTCCCGGGTGTTTGGAGGGGTGTATGTTGAGCAAAAAAAAAAAAGCGGTCAATTTTTTTAACTTTGACCCCTATTATGACCCCTTACCATTTATTGTTTTGGGCTCAAATCAAGTTATCAGATACACAAACACACAGATACACACACAGAGACACGTTCACTTTTATAGATATATAGATAGATTATATTCCTTTAAAGTTATACATCAAAATACATTTCAACAATTTCATAAAATTCTAAACTGAATGTTTTATTTTATTTGTACATTTATAATGGGTCCGAACAACACCATCATATCGGGTGTCTCCAACCTCGTCAAACTGCAACTGATATGACAGATGCTCTTTCGATCGTACATTGTCCCATCACAAGTGTGCCTATTGATCGTCTTCACACATTGTGTTTCAATATTGACCAAATCATCTCCCATTCTGTGTAATCTCCAGGTCCATTAATCCCTCCGCTGGTCCGGTCAGCTTGCTACAAAATGAAGAGTCCTCACCGGAAATAAGCAGAACTCCGGTTTATAACAATAACAACAATTTATTAAGTTCATTACTTCACAACAGCTACTGTCTAAATTGAGGTGACTGACTATAGCAATGAACGATGCATGACCAGACAAGTAAAGTCACAGATTTCCCATTAACACAGGCTAGTTTACATCATAACATCAAGCTCTGAGGGCCTCCAGGTCAGGAGCGCTTGACCAGCCCAGCCCAGCCATTCAGTTTGCTGGCCACGACTCTAATTCTTTTAGAATTCCTTTTTCTGAATCCAACCCCTTTTTCCTCACCTCTACCTCAGAGAGTAGTTAAAAACATCCTTTTTCTCTTCCTCTCAGAGCCTCTCCTTGTCTCAACCACTCAATACCTCTCCCTCTCTTTCTTAGGAAGGGGTGTGGTTGCTCACACTGATCTCTATGGCAGTTTCCTGGGTTTCTTCACCTGTGCAGCCCTTATCAGCAAATGTCCCTTCTAATACAAACATCTCATCTAGAGTAATAATTAGTAATAAATAGTGATATTTACAACTAGAAATAAAAAATAGGTTTAAGGCTCCTAAAATTTGTACTAGAATTGTCCACAAGTACCCATGGTGCAGTGGTTAGAGTACTAGGAAAAAACAATTGTAAAAGTGACCTTCTCCTGAAGGTTGAAGATTCAATCCTCAGTGTGGGCGACTGAAAAATACATTTGCGAATTACTTAGGACCTCTACCCAGTCCGAATCCCCAAGTTCAACAGAAACATTCCTGAGTTCAACAAGATACACCTGAAGAAGGTCGGAGGTTACATCGACCAAAACGTTGTGAAAATCACACTCAAGATGAGAATAGTAGCCCGATGAATAATAATACAAATAACCAATTCTCATCTCAAAAATGCAGCAACGTCATCTCCTCTGACATCTTGGAGATAATTCCAATTCTGTTCCCATTTTTTGAGATAATATGCTATCTGACTTGTATGTAACAAACTCATAATGACAGCTCGGCTGTTGGTTCTATTTTGCTAGCTAAGTCTTTGGAATTGTCTGCACTCTTCCACCCCATCCTGTCTGTCCAAACACCCTCCTCACTGCAATATGCACCTTGCTGCATGCATTCTAGACACGATAGTGTCACACAGTGTAAAAGATATATTTATTTGAAAATTAATTATTTAGAAAAATAGGATGTTACATTTTATTTATAAATTTAAAAATAAAAAGTTATTTTGAAATATTGCTTCTCATATAATAGATTTTTCAAAATTTAAATTAATTCAATAAATGTTTCATTATTTAATGTTTTCTGTTACTTTGTTACTTTATTGAATTTGTTTTGAATTACCAGAATAGTTTGGTTTAAAAAAAAAAAAAAAAAAACATTTGGATTGTCTCCCCATTTTCCTAGTAGAACTCTTTCGAAAATGAAAACAACAACAACAACAACCCCCCAAAAAATACTTTCAGTTAAAGTGCCTAAGTATCTGTTTTGCATCCGAACTCTTCAATCAAAAGACCGATAAATACTTAATACCTCCATGAAAACAAAATTGTATTTTTTTTTTTGTTACTTACCTCTGCCGCCAGGCAATGCATGTGTTCATCCTGAGCTTTAATAAGTTCAGACACATAATATTCTCCGTATTTTGTTTTTAAGGTCTCACTCAATGAATTGAATAAAGGAGTCACGTCATCATTATCTTCAACTCTAAAATAAATTAAAAAAATAAAAACACAATATACCTTTATTGACTTTCAAACGAATCTATCTCTGATCTGGCCTTTATTTATCCTCATTCTCTAAAATCCATTATAAATGTAGGTTATTTTCCCTTTGCTTGTTTACTGGTATTATTTTCAAAACAAAAAGATACTTTTTAGCTAAGAAAATCAAATTTTATGATGAAGTGAGACATTAAGTTTTTATCCGCCATGTTTTGTAATAAAAAGACAACTCAGTTCGAACTATCGAGATCAAAATCAGCCTTGTAATGGCTATAATTAATAGTAAATCACTAAAAATCATTAAAAAAAAACCCAAAATAAATGAATTTCTATGTAAAAAAAAATACATGATCAATTTACATTAATTTTGGAATATGACACCTTCGTTTTGTGACAGGTATGTACATCATAAAGATTTTTTTGTAATTTAATTTTTTTTAATAGATTTAATTTTAAATAAACATTGGAAATGTCAAATCAAATCAAACTCGAACATGACGAGAAAAAAATTTGGAATAATGACCATGCTATGATCAGGAAGATTTGCGGCAGCAAAGGGAAGGAAAGAATCCTTTCAACTGAAATTTAGTGTTGGTGGAATTTTGTGTCTCGTGTGGTTTGCCTATGTACAGTGTGCCACCTCTTGCATCAACTCCATAACACATCCGAATACTGTAGACTAGTATTTCCCAACCCTTTTATCGTCATGAAGCCCTTCTAATAATAGTGACATCCCAAGGAACCCATACATAAGAAAATATTATTTATTTCTCCTTCATAATGCAAGCAATATTTTTCTGTCTATAACCGGTTAAGCAAAAAAAAAAAAAAAAAAAATTGTTTTTTGTTTTTTTCAAATTTATTGATAATTTAAAAAAAAAAAAAAAAGATTTGACATATTTTTCTGACAATTTGTTCAAATGCATAATAACTGGATCCTTTTCCAGTTTATCCACAATTCAAAAATTACTTAAATAATTTCCATACATCTATATTAAATTATAAAACTCTGTGGACCGAATTGCTTGAATCTTGTCAACCAAAAACATGGTAATCTAGGCAGTTGATTTTCAATTCTAGTTTGAGGTAATTGCTTGTCTAGCCGCACTGATGAGCAGTGATACAGCAAAACAGTACTGTATGTGTATGACTAAAATGCTCCCTATCTTGGGTTGAGCATATTGAGAAGTGATAAACAAACTGCCATTAGCATATTAAGCAATGCTCTTTGTGTAAAGAAATGGAGCTTAGGCGTTTGTACAATGTTTGAACATTGTTAATTCGCACATTCGTCATAGCAGCAGCCAAATAGTGTAACAGTTAGAAGTGCCGACTTTTGTCTAGGCGGTGGAGTTTCAATCCTGGCTTGAGGTAATTGCTTGTCTAGCCACACTGATAAGCTATGATGCAGCGAAACAGTACTTTATCTGGATGTCTATATATATATATATATATATATATATATATATATATATATATATATATATATATATACAAACACACGATATTGAGTTTTCTATGAATTTTCTTTCTTTTTTTTGACATTATATTATTATGCATTTTTCTTTCTAAGCAAAGAATTTCTATTTTTTCTGAAGAGTATATGCATGAAAAAAGTCGGTATTGACATAATAATAGCCAATTGGTTCCACATAATGAAAAGGATCTATAAAAGAAGTACCACATTTTAACATACTGGAAGAGTTGTTTTGCATGAAAAATAAATATTTGGATCTTGGAACGTAACTATACTGTTATTCTTTTATTTATTTTTATGTGTATATATATTAGTGTTGGGACGATTAATCAGAATCGGAATCAGAGATTGGAAAAATCAGTAATGTTGGTGGTATTGGAATCAGGATCAGAATTGGGAAAATTTGTGTCTATTTCTCACAATAATTTTTTTTTGTGACCACAAGAAAAAATAAAAAAACAGAAAAAAACAGATTTTTGCGAACAAACAGAAAAAATAATTAAAATTTTGTGCACAAACGAAAAGAAAAAGCGAAATTATTTACATTATGGATCAAAATTTATTGGATAAAATATTGTGAAACCAGCAAGCTGAATTTTTAAAGGCTCAAAACAATTTAATTGAAACTCTGACGGCACAATTTCACAAACAATTAATGGAAGCACGAAAATCAATCTCTCTGGACATCATAGCAAGCACAATAATGGATTTTTCATTTAATCCGGATTTAAAAGAAACTTTTACTGCTTGGTATGGACAGTGGAAGGATACGTTTCAACACGAGTTCACATCCATGGGTGGCGCATGGAAATAACGTTTATTACTTCGCAAGTTGGGCACAGCAGAACACGAAAGATATACAAATTTCATCGTTCCAAAAAAAAAAAAACCAGGAGATTTCGCATTTGATGAAACAATAGCACAGTTATCAAACATTTTTGGTGAGTCAGCATCTTTATTTAATATTTATTTGAAATTAAAGAAAAATGCTACGGACGATTTTGTCAAATATGCTGCAATGCAAAAATTTTCAGCTGAAATAGCTGATAGAAGATCAATTCAAATACCTCATTTTTATTGCAGGGTTATAATTTCCAGAAGAGGCAGGCATACACACACGTCTACTGTCTATGGTTGATATGAAGAAATGACGGTACAAATTCTGACTACAGAATATCAACAACTAATCATTCTAAAACGAGACACAACAATGGTGCAACAACAAATCCCATCAGTTTCAAACAACATCAAATCGGAAGAGAAAGCCAATCTTCAAACCAAAATGTTCGGTACCATACGCAGCTTTAGCTACAGTAGAAAAAGAATTGGATCGCCTACAAGAAGGAGTAATCCAACCTACAAATTACTCATCTTGGGCAGTACCTATTATCATTGTGAAAAAGGCTAACAGCACAGTATGCCTGTGTGCAGACTTCAGTGCAGCATTAAATGACAGACTGGAGACACATCAGTATCCACTACCTGTACCGGGATATCTGTTTTGAAAACTCAAAAGTGGAACTTGTTTTGCAAAACTGGACCTCACAGATGCATATCTTCAAATGGAAGTTGACGAAGATTCCAAAAATCTTCTCATTATTAACACCCACAAGGGATTATTTCAATTTAACTTCTATTTGGGGTCAAGTCAGCTCCAGCAATATTCCAATAAACTATGGATACAATGCTCACAGGACTGCCAGGAATTTTCACCTAAATTGATGATATTATTGTTACAGACACATCCTAAGAAGAACTTCTGCATCATCTTACTTCTGTGCTGGATCGAATTCAACAATATGGATTTCACTTAAGACCAGACAAATGCAAATTCTTCCAAACTTCTGTGAAATACCTTGGATTAATATTTGACAAAAATGGTTGAAAACCAGATCCAGACAATATTCATGCAATAAAGCACATGGCAGCTCCAAAGGATGTTGCAACACTTACCCATACAGCACAAGATACCAAATGGAACTGGTCAAGCACATGCAAACTATGGTGTTGGAACAGTAATGTCACATATTTTTCCTGATGGAGGCGAAAAAAGCCATTGCACACGCATCAAAGTCGTTGACGCCTACTGAATGAAAGTATAGTTAAATTGAGAAAGAAGACCTCGCAATTATCTATGCGGTAAAGAAATTTCCAAAAATTATATGGTCGGCATTTTACTCTGATCACAGACCACAAACCCTTAATAAGTATTTTTGGTTCCACAAAAGGAATTCCAGTTTATACTGCAAACCACTTATAAAGATGGGCAACTATGCTTTTGGATTACGACTTTTCTATAAACCAAGCAGCAAAATTGGCCAGGCAAATGCGTTATCCAGACTTATCTCTTCTCATCAAAAAGTAGTAGAAGCCACAATCATCACTGCTATATCTGTGGAACCTGAAGTTGTCTCTGCACTTGTTTCCACAGTGAGATCGCTACCTATCACTTCAGATATGATCCAGGAACCAAAAGCTGCAGATCCATTATTACAGAAAGTTTGATAGTTTCATCTCACAAGCTGGCTAAAACATGCACTAACCAGAAACATCAACCATTTTTTCAGAGAAGATCTTTTTTTATCTGAGATTAATGGAACACTTCTTTTTGGAGAACGTGTTGTTGTCCCATTCAAACTCCAGAACAAAGTCCTCAAGCAATTCCACTATGGACATCAGGGAATTAATCAGATAAAAGCCTTGGCACATGGCTTTGTATATTAGCCAAACATGGAAAGGCAATTAAAAGAACTTGTAAAAAATTGTGTCAAATGTCAACCAGTTGCAAAGTCTTCTGTGAAAACAACATTGCATGCATATGCCTACCCAAAAAAACCTTTGGTCACGACTACATATGGATTTTGCAGGATCAATTAATGGACAACATTACTTAATATTGGTTGCTGCTTACAGTAAGTGGCCAGAAGTCTTCCAGATAAACCATACCACATCAAATGAAACCAAAGAAACTGCAATAAATATTCAGCAGATTGGGCATTCCTGAAATCTTAGTTTCTGATAATGGTATTGCATTAACCTCAGCAGAATTTTCTGACATCTGTAAACAAAACAGTATTCAGCATCTCAGATCTCCACCTTTTCATCTGCAATCAAATAGCCAAAGCGGACACTTTGTCAACACATTTATAGAACACTCTTAAAGTTAAAAGGGGAAGGAACAACTCAAGAGATCATAGAAATATTTCTAAGTAGCTACAGAGCTACCCAAAATCCAAATTATCCAAATGGAAAGTCTCCTGCTGAAGCACTAATGAACAGAAAAATATGTTTACCAATGAATGTTATTCGTCCATCATCAAATAATCTTTCCAAGAGAAACAGGACGATGAAAAACCAATTCAATGTCCATCATAGAGCAAGGTTAAGTAAATTTCTATCAGGACAACTTGCATTGGAAAAAGACTACCACCATGGAAAAGAAAAATGGACACAAGGTCACATAGTATGTTATTCTGGTAATGTAATCTATGATGTGGGTGTACAATAATTTATTTGGATCATACATGCAAATTAACTTTGTCACTCATATCTTCCAAAGAGACAATCAAATAACATAATTATTCCATTAAATATTTCACTGGACACATTTGAATTACCTCAAAGTGTTCAAGCAACATGCAGTAAAGAAAGCCAGTCTGAGAAGAAAGGTTCAACATGAAGGATGCAACGAAGGTGAAAACCAACTTCAACTTTACAAATAGACCCTCATCAAACATCCTACAAGCATAATATTTCAAAGGGGAGGTGTTATAGCGATAAAAGGGAAAATAACTCAAAATAAAGAAAGTAAGAGTTATCGCCCCTTATAGACCTTTGAAAAGACTAAAGTTAAAGAGAGAAAAAAGCAACATGGCGAACATCACCGAACATTCAATATCGTTTGTACATAATTTAATGTTTCTGCCATGAATAAATTGTATCTAAAATATAATGAGCTGGTTTACTTGTTATTTGCATATTCAATGATCCTGACATCCCATTCTCCGAACACAACATATTGGAATCATCCCATCACTAATATATATATATATGACTACTTAATTTTATCACATAAATTAATATATAAAAATATAATTTTATGCATAAATTTTCAGTATTTACTTCAACAGTGCTCAATACATAGGTAGAGCTAGGTAGTAAGTTATAAAAGTATATATGGCAATTAAGCTACACAGAATCTTATGCATTTCACTCTCATAGGCCTGACGAATTCTTACGAGAATGAAACATGGAATATTCTGTGTAGCTTAATTGCCATATATATTTTTAGAACATTATATATATATATATATATATATATATATATATATATATATATATATATATATATATATATATATTAGTGGAAATGGTAATTAATAAAAACTGAAGAAAGTGCTCAATACTGTTGTAGAGCAAATATGTCTCTTTCTGTTAAGTTTGAGAAAGCTACAGATGGCCAAAAAAACGGCTGGGTAGCTGAAACGTATATATATATATATATATATATATATATATATATATATATATATATATATATATATATATATATATTGGGCACAATATAATATGAAATAATCAATAGAGAATTGCCTTAAAATAATACATACAAAATCTGCGTAAATTAAAATATCATGTTTAAACCTATTTCACAAGAGGGCAACACCGAGCGCCCCTGCTAGTGCATAAGAAAATTAGGTTTGAAACATGTATGTCTAAAAGCATAATGATCTCAGACTTTATCAGTAATTCTTGAAGAAACCTCTTTCACAAGCTCTTGTGGGTTTGACAGGACCTTGACTGTAAAACCCTGCTATAGACACTAGCAAAGGATGGTAGATCAAGCAAGACTTGGCTTAAGTATGTAAGAAGTGATTTGACTACGTACAATATGACTGATATGAATCGTTTGGATTGGACCACATGGAGAACAGATAGACATTGCCTGGTTTTGTCCATCCTGGGAATCTGGAATACTTGATGTTTATCTCCCTCCAATGACGGGAAGATGTGACACAAGGTCAGAAAAGTGGGATTTCTAAAGCCAGTACCTAGAGTACTCTGGCCTGCAAAAAATGCCTAGATAGTCCCATCGGTATTCCCGGGTAAGGACGCCTCAGGCGATTAGCAATAATCTAACCCCTTCTCAAAGCATGAGAAGATAAAGCCTGGGAGGATGGATATCCTAGGACAGTACAGAATATAGGAACAACACACCTCAGTCAACAGAGAACAAACCATCTCAACAATAGATTCTGGTGGCTTTCGCAGCACCTTAAATTCCAAAACCAGATGATGATGGTGGTGGTCGTGGTGGTGATGATGATAATGATGAATCCTAGCAATATGTCACAACAGCCTCATAGAACTTTAAAAAAAATGCCAGTTCATTTTAGAGACTTCCTTCCTTTGGAATAAAGTCAGGGGAGACTATGGTATAATCTATTACCCCTTTTAAAGGATCCATTCAAGCAAATATGTAGTTTGCTGTACAATTGCTTTCAGCAGAGTTTCATAAAGTTTAGAGATAGACCAATGAATGACATTGGGGGAAAGAATATTACACTTGTTGTATAGTCAGGTTTGGGTTGCGTGTATATATTTCCATTCTCTATCTAGTGGCTCTTCACTATCTGAACCCAAGTTATATTTATGACCTATTTGAGTTCGTTCTGTGATCGGCTAAATGTTCTTATGTAGGTGTGTGTGTCTCATATATGTATTCGACATACCTTTTTCAACTGCGTTCTTGGTCTTGTGGTTCACCTAGACATATTCATCCGTTCTTGAAGGGAAGCTGGAAACCTGTTTGAATGAATGCATTTCACTCCAAGAGGATGGTCAGTTTTATGTATGTTCTTTATTCACTTTCCAGGTGTCGATCGCAGAAAAATGGAAAGTGAGTATCTTTGCTTGTGGTTAATTCTAATCTCCAATTTAGAGACACGTCATCTCCCTCCCAAGGGTGGGGGGTTGACCTGTTAAACCGTCCACTCTCTTTTACATTCCGACTCGACTATATCCAGCTAACCTGATCATGTGACAACCACGTGCTTCTAGTCAGCTATTTTTTAGAAGTTCTGGTGAAACTTGTCCATTTTATAGGTCAATAATGTTTTGACAACTTTTTATCAAAACATAGCTTCATATCTCATCTCTGGTTTACCTCGCCAGTTAGATAGATAACTAGACCAAGGTAGATATATATAGATAGATTGACAGACAGGTAAATAACAGATAATTTTTTGCATTCCCAATTACATAACATACTTGATTTTAAATATTTTTGTTTATCTTTATCAATTTTATCAGATATGATATTAATATCATTTTTACAAAAGAAAATATAAATTTTACCATTTCTGAAACAATTACCTTTTTCTTGGTTTTAAGGGAGTGAAAAAAAAGAGGGAAATTTCCACCTAAACTTCTCTGAGTTAAATTATTTGTCTGTTTAGTTGAATCTGCAAGGTTTGCTTTATGTCAGTTCTTCCAATTTTTTTTTTGTATAAATTTCGTATATTTTTGAATAAAAAAAAAATATTGTCCAGATTTGATCCATTGAAACGTTGGGAAGGTCAGCTATAAAACACGAAGGTCAAACCTATTTTTTTAGCCAAAGTTAAGTCACATTGAATGAAGCTTAGTCAAGCTGAAACGGTCATTTGTTATCATTACAAGTACAATTATGTTACTAGTGATTAATGGGTTCAGTGGCAATAAATGAGGCAAGGTAGGCAGTCCATTCCACTTATGGAAGAGGTAGGATGGAGGGGGGGGGGTAGAGATAAAAAGAAAAGAGGAACAGATGCTCTTTGTATGGGTCCATTCAATCTATACTTTTAGAGATGACAATGCCATTTCAAATTTTAGCATGACAGACCAATAAAAATGCTATAGCAAATTTAAGCAGACAGACTGACTGATTAACAGGGATCATCATCATCATCATCATCATCATCATCATCATCATCATCATCGGTTTAATGTTCATTCTACATGGTGGCATGCATTGGACAGCTTTTAGAAATGGCCCATTTGACATAATAGTGTAACATGGCCGTTACACTCGAACCATGTCGTTGCATTTCAATCACTCGGACCCGCATATTGTCTGGTACCATTGCAGGAACGAAAAAACAAGAAAGAATATAAAAAAATACGACACAGCATTTTTTTTAGTTGAATACAAAAAGTGTTTATTCCAGAAATTTCCGACAATGCACTTCATTGTGTTTCAAAATATCACTCACATGTCGAATATGCCAGTCAAGATGCCCTTTCACACACGTCTTTTTTGTCGCCTGCCTTTCTGCTTTTTTCGATTATGTGGTGCCTTTTCTCTCTTGCTGCATATGAGTCAAAATACGTCTGATCACTTTCTTTGCTTTACCATGTGCTGTCCTTTTTTCTGTCTTTTTTTCTCCTTCTTCCCATGATGTCAACGTGTGCACCCTTGCTTAATTTGCATATGTGCTAAAATGGTTGCTGATGCTAATATTTTCACTAGTCAACTATCCTACAGCTGTTGCTGATTTTTGTACACGCACACTATACGAACTATGTTACAATGGTAAGAGAGTTTGCTAATGGTTCAGAAGACCGGGGTTCAATCCTCAGTCAAATCATACCAAAGACTTAAAATACTACTTCATGTCTACTTGCTAAATACTCAACATTATAAGAGGAGGATCAAAAGCAAGTGGAGTAATTCTGGGAATAGAGTGACGCTCCCCTCCTCCTCTACACCTTAGTGTGACAACTAAAAAAAAGGGAGCCTTTGGGTTACCCTCAGCTACGATTGGCTACTTAGCTTTTAGTTTAGCTTAACTTAGAAATTGATTTTCAAACTAGCATATCTCTGGCCAGGTCTTTATTTATCCCTCTTTCTGTTAAATCCATCTTTAGCACTTATTGCCATGTTTTTTTTTTTGGTCTTCTCCTGCTACCTCAACTATATCTACTAATCCAAACACTCCGATTCATTCTTTCAATGTGACCAAACTAACAAAGACTCCTGCTCTGCACATGTCTCGCTTTACTTCCCCGAATTTCCTCTAGAGTCATCAGATCTAAGCATGTTGTCACATCAATTGTATCATATCACAAAAAATACTTTTATATTTCTCTTTCTTTTAAACTATTATAATAAAGAAAGGGAACTTTTTATGGTGGTTAACTAGTTTTAATGTTAGTAACAATGTCTTTTTGTTTGGGGGGGAGGATAGAAATTTACTTTTTAGATGTATTCAAATATTTTGTTATTAGAATGGGTCGGTCTGTCATGCTTCATCATCATTATCAGTTTAACGTCCATTTTACATGCTGGCATGTGTTGGACGGCTTTTAGAAATTAACTTCCAAACTAACCTATCTCTGGCCAGATCTTTATTTATCCCTCTTTTTCTCAAGTCCATCCTTGTGACTTCCTCCCATGTTTTCCTTGGCTTACTTTAACTGTTGTAGATCTACTAACTCAGGAACTCCCATCCATTCTTTCAGTGTGGTCATACCATCAAAGTCTCCTGTTTGGCACACATTTTTCAATACTATCCTGATTCAATCTTCCTCTGAGGTCATCAGAACTAAGCCTGTCTTTAGAACTTACATTACACATCCATCGTATCATTCTCATATCATTTCTATCCATGCTACACATATCCTCAACCCTCGTTGGCCACATTTCACTTTCATACAGAGGTCTTGTAGAGATAATTGGATGTATCTAAAACAAGATGCATGTCCAATGAAAAGAAAAAAGTTTTACTCACCGAGCTTTTCTCACGTACAGAACTGGAGAATGTTCATAACGATATGTTGCAAATAGAGAATACTCCTCGTGCATTGTTCCGCCTTCTTTTAATTTCAAGGGACGAAAGAGAACGCCAACTACAGACTCTGAAAAGGGAAAATAAAATTACAACAAAAACTAATTAATTTGATTGGCTGTTTTTTGCTTTACGGCATATCAACCCTTTTTGTATCATTTTCGTAAAAGTTTTTGGCTTCAAGCACTTTATATCTTCAAATATTTATTTGTAGTGCTTAGTTTGCTTCTTTTTTTTTTTTTACTTGGGAGTCACCCATTAGCAAGGCCCGAAAGCTACTCGAGGATAAGGGTTAATGAATGTAAGGCGGTAGTATAGTAATCGTTAATGAATTTTTACATTGGGTAGAATTTATGGGGACGGCTCAACAAAAATTTGTTTACATTGGATTTGAAGGCTACCATGTTGTAATCAGCAAGGAAGTAGGCCAGCAGAACAGTGTTTCACAGGCAGGCAGTTCTGGGGCTTTGTTCATGGAATCTGCGTTTAGATTTAGGTACAGTTAGAGAGTGAAGGAAATTGTATAAAGTGGTTGTAGCTAGTTGAGTATTTTTTCTGAAAGTTTGGCAAGGGGAAACAATAGATTCAATTGCACATGAAAATAACAATTTTTCTTTATTTTTTTTGTATAGGAAAATTGTTTTTGTTTTTAACCTTGCAGAACATGATTTAGTTTTGCAAAGAGAAAAAAACAAAACAATAATATGTTTGGTGCATTTTAGATCAGAAAGCCAGTGTCTTCTTGCAGTCTGGTAACATCATATGACGATCTATGGACATGTCTAAAATTGCGATTTCAAGCTGAAGCACATAGAGAAAGCATATCTGGATGGTGAATCTATTGAGGTTGTTCAAAAGTTTTGTGACCTTGATAATACCATTAGAGCACAGGAAGGAGCAGGTACTAGTGTAATTACAAAAGTTAGGAGTAGACGAAACAAGTTCAGTTTGATTTGATTTCTTTTGTTAAATGACATATTAACATTTTTGGAGATTATTTAATGCCGAATCCAATCATTTTGGTAAAAGCTTTTATGCTTCAAGTTCTTTATATCTTTAAATATTTATTGATGGTATTTGATTTGATTTGGTTTGGTTTGGTTTGGTTGTTTTGTAGAGTATTATTTGTTGTTTTTGCTTTTGGCTTTCCGGAACATGATTGAATACGATTAAGTTTTACAAAAGGAAAGGAAAAAAAAAACAAGAACAATATTTAGTGCATTTAAGTCAGGAAGTCTTGAGATAGTCTGATCTAATAGCACCAGAAAAAACTAACTAAGCATCTGTTAAATATTCCAGAGGAAATCAAGTGCATTGAGAAACAAACAGCTGATTCTAAATATCAGTAACAATATGTCAAGAGATTCGTATTATTTGAATTCATTGGATTACTGTTTTTTATCTTGAGATCTGTGGCACAGTGGTTAGAATATTTGGAAAAATCAATTGTAAAAGCGATATTCACCTGAAGGTTTAAGGTTCAATTCTTAGTGAGGGCGACCGAAAAATGCAATTGCAAATTACTTAGGACCTCTATCCAGTCATAGCTGACAGAACAAGAGCATGCTACCCCTGTGTAGTAAATAAAGAGTTCCGTTCGAAATTCCATCAAAATTCCCAAGTTCGACAGAAACATTCCTGAGTTCGACAAGATACACCTGAAGATGGTCGGAGGTTACATCGACCCAAACGTTGTGAAAATCACACTCAAGATGAGAACAGTAGTCCAAAGAATTTAAATAATACGAATAACTAATCCTCATTTCAAAAATTCAGAAGCATCATGTCAAGAGATATATTCCAAACCAATTTGGATAAGTAATATGTTGTGGATGTGCCTTGATTATAAAAGGTGAAAAGACTTGATCAGAAAATGTCAAAGTACAAAAAACAATAAGACAGATCCAGTCAGGACAACTTCTGACAAACACTTTACTCCTCACTATCTGCCTTAAACTGAAGACACCTGGCTACAAAACCTTAAAATGTATAGAAAAGGACATGATTTTGTTAACTTACAAAAACAGATAATAAAGAAAGACGTGTGTTAAAAAGCCAACATTGTATTTGCTTCTTTATTGATGATAACCTTGGTGTGCACCACATTTTTTTTACCTGCTTTCTGTCAACATTCAATTTGCACATTTAGCAATAAAAACGCTTTTCAAACGTAAACTTGATAGACCAAAAAACATTACTTCTTTTTTGATAATTTTAATCCAATCCAAAGTATAGGCTCATATATGGGGTTATTATCACTATCACTGTCGTGACTCAGTCTTTCTTTTGTTGCTCTCATCTTTCCCTTTCTTTGGAGGGGACAACTTGGGACCCTTCACCGCTAACACCGGGGCTTGCCTTTTTTCATTTCCATGGGTTGATGACCACGAGGGTTTAGCTGCTACCGCCTCCACCTTTCTCTCCTCGACGTCAGATCTTTGCTGTAAGTTTTTTTTCCCTTTATTTCATTTCCACATTGGGACTTTGATTAATTTCTTACTTTCTATTTCGTTAGTATTTTGGACTTATTCAATTTCGACATATTTTTTAGCATTTGCTGCTTTCCCCTTCTTCATGCTAATTCTGTTTTATTCTTTCTTTCTGTTTTCAGTTTTTACTTTCTTCATTTTCAATAAACCTGTTGATTAACGACAAACTGTCTTCAGAGTTCTGATTTTGGAGAAGTGTTTATACTTTCTGTCGTAAGACTTAAAACACTCTAGACAATGGAGCACATGGTCTTTACGGGACGGAACAATCACAATCCACCTGTTAATGTCTCTCTGGTATTCCAGAGGGTTATCATACAAGGAATAGACAGAACTTCTTAGTTGTGGTGACGGCAATCCATCTAGGAGAAGGAAAACTGATGAATCCCCCCCCCCCCAAGTGGATATAAATAGTCTGTTAGGCCTGAACGGCAATATTCTAGTAATTGTGTCACAAACAAAACATCTGTAGTGGATGTTGTTAAATCCTGTCTACCACGTTGAGAAAGACAAAATCGATGGACAAACAACAAATAAAGAAACAACGCTCACTAAAATATGTAACTTACAGACTTTATTATGGGCGACTGGTACAAAGCATGTTTATAAGAAAATCAGGAGGGGAGAAATCTCCACACGTATATACCACATGACATCCCAGATGAAAAGAGGATGAGATAGAAAGAAAGAGAAGAAATTGATATCGCCACCTATGAGTTAAAGCATGCAACTCTGGAAATAAGGGGCGATAACCATCTCAAACTTGAGGGTGTTTTGCATTGTGTCTGTGAGTGTACTACATGTGAGTGAAGCTGAATATAGTAGTTCAAGAAGCGTCCCTATACATCCGTTTCCAATTTGTCATGAGACATGGTGCATAATACTGGGGTGTTGTACTACTTTTTGGTGAATAGAATAATATAAAATGCTTCATATTTAATCCTAGGTGGCACATAGTCACTTAAAAAGGGTTTTAAGAAGAAAATGAAATTCGGAAAATCTTGCTTAATTGATGTGTAATGACTAGGGCTATGACAACTGCATATTCTTTTCATTGTTTTGACCCTCAAGTATATATCTCACACAGTTAGACACAGTTAATCAACCAAGAACCACATCATTCTCTATAAAAACATATAAGATATCAACGGATACACACTCGAGAGTCAAAACAATGAAAAGAATATTCTGTTGTCCTAACCCTAGTAATGACTATGGATCAAATTCAATGCAAATTTTAAATATATTAATTTTCGAATGGAGGGTTGTTGCAGTATTTTTGATATAATTAAGAGAGTATGATTACAAAAAAAAATGAAAGGTTCTATTTATAGACATTGGTGATAAGACCTGACCAATTAGATGGAACCAGGCTTTGCTACTGACCAATCAGAAACTGGAATCACTCGATAAAACATTAGATATTTAAAAATTCTGACACATACTTTTTCATCTTCACATGAAAAAGAACTTTGCTCTTCATCTCAAGACTTCTTTGGATTGGCTACCTACCAAAAACACTATTCTTCATCTACAAGTTTTGTACAATTCAAAGCTTCTCTGGATTGATACTGCTATTTTGTGTGGAACAATATTTCTCTTTGCTTCTCAAAAATGGCTAACAACTTAAAATGCTGATATTATGCCGCCTAAAAGCTCTTTAAAATAATCCATAGAACTGAAATTTCGGGAATATTTATTAATTGATGTTTAATACTCATTGCGTGGATTTCACAAGAATCAGAATGTTCATAAAATACTCCCACCTCCTTTTCGCCTACCTCTTTTGCACGAAACTAAATTAAACTAACTGTTTCCAAAATTCATAATGATTGGTTAATTAGTTTTTGGTACATATTAGTATTGGGATGATTAATTGGAATCGGAATCGGGAATCAGGAAAATTGGAACATTTTGGGGTATCGGAATCAATATCAGAATCGGAAAAATGTGTGTCTATTTTTCGATGCCAAAAAACGATTTCTTTAATTAACTTTTTTTTATTTAGTTTTGTTTAAAATAAAATCTTCCACCGCTGGTAGTAATAGTGAAATAACAAATAATTGTTGATTTGTTTAAAATCAATAAAACCAGTAAAACTAAAATCTATAGATCCCCTCCCCCACATGCACATGCACACACAAATGTGTTTTTATGTTTGAAAAAATATATGTCCATTTTTTACAGTAATTGGGAAAAAATAACAACTTTTTAGTCAAATATTTAGAGATTTATAAAGAATCAGAATTGGAATTGGTTATTGTATTGGAATTGGGAAAAATATAGGAATCGTCCCATCACAAGTGCATACACATATATAAACATATGCACATACCTAACTTTATATGGATAGAGATTTACTTATTTTTACTTATTTTTAAATTCTAATGAATCGTCACTTATCAGAGCTAAAAGCAACTTGAGGATGAAGATTAATGAGATGACAAGATTGGCAGGTAAATCATGATGAATATTATGAGAGGATTGAAAATAATCAATGGAATGATTTGATGACTTATGAGGACCGTTTATGACAATTGTTATTGACATTAGAATCAAAGATGACCAAGTTGTAGCTCTAAGGAAAGCAATTTTGTGGCAATGTATTCCACAGGCAGGATGTTCTTGGAAAAAAATTCTGCTCATGGGAATTCCGTTTGATCTTAGGCGGAGGAAGAAACAAAAGTTTTTTGTAGTTGTGATAAAAGACAAATTTTTGCTGTGAAATTGAGGTAATTTGTCTGTTGAGGGATCGTCATTCGAGTGAAATTTTTAGAGATTTATAAAGAATCAGAATTGGAATTGGTTATTGTATTGGAATTGGGAAAAATATTGGAATCGTCCCATCACAAGTGCATACACATATATAAACATATGCACATACCTATTTTATTTTATATCTTTTATCATCTGCTAAGTCTCTGCCAAACTCTGCCTGCTTCCTTGTGTCCACCCTGATCTGCTTGAAGCCAAACTCTGTCAGGGACTTCCCTGAGTTGCAAGCTGCCTGAAACAACTCTGACTACTAAATATATTTAGCTTTGACCGGAAATTCTAAATGTCTGATCTTTGTCTCAGAGTGACTGATAAGTGAAAATGACTCCCTCTCTCGACTAATTCCAGCTGGCTACTGATCTTAATTCTGATTGTGTTTCTGTTGTGATAAATCATTCCCTCACATTCTCCAGGGTTATGACTCTGGGGAAGGGGAGGACATCACAACCTGATCCTACTACCTCAACTGTTCTATATCTACTGACATAAGAACTCTCTTCCATTCTTTCAACATGGCCATACCATCCAAGTCTCCTCTTCTGCACACATCTCTGTATACTATCCAGATTTAATCTTCCTCCACAACCAACATATTTAAACTTGTCTTTAACACTTACATTACACATCAATTGCATTGTTTTTTATCATTTCTCTCCATGCAACGCAGGTCTTCAACTTCCAATTTTATTATAAACTATTGAGATGTGCTTAAAAAAATTGTAGTGTATAGGGAAAAACTTATACCACACAAAACTTACACATGCTGAACTATCTACTAACTTCCGCTTGTATAAAAACGCCATTGTTTGCTTTTTCTAGCGATTATTTCAGCATATATACATAATTCAAGTATGTTTTCTTAAGATTACAAGTGTAATACTAAATAGATTTTAATTTGAAATGATTTCTCAATTACTGAAATTTAATAAAAACAACAAGATAAAAAAAATATTTATCACCTGTACACAATTTTTCATCACATTATGTTCAGGCCACTAAACTGCAGTTTTACCATTTATTATTATACTAAACACATGTATAAATTGATAGAAAAAATTATGCTTCGCTAGTGTTCACACTAATATTTATATTCCTATAAAATATGTAATATGTTCAGGCCACTAAACTGCGGTTTTACTCGTCAGACAAAAATGTTAATTTAAAAACAAGACCAAAACTTTTTTATGTGGACATTTGTTGAAGGATATATTAGAAGAAATAACAAAAAAAGGCAATCTCTTACCTGGACCTACACCATGTGGAACAGCAAGAATGCAAAAATGGACATCTGGGAGGGCATTGAACATTGTGCCAACAATCTCATTTGCACAAGCATTAGCGTATTCCGGTTTGGCCACAAAATAATGCAAATATAAAGAGTTCAGTGCTGTGTACTTTGACGAATACATCGTACTTATCCAGTCTTCCCATTCAGCCGGATCAACATCTTCAACGTTAGGGCTGTCATAGAATGAAGCGTGGCCAAGAATCTCGCCATTCCCATTGACTAGAGTTATGGCCAAAACAGCTTTCTCACTGAATAAAACAAATTTAGAAGAAAAACAGAAAAACTTTATTATCAACTAGCACCTGGAGTTCTAATTTGTATAAATTATGTAGATTGCAACAAATTAAAATTAAATAAGCTGTTTAATATTGTAATTTGAAATGTTTATTTTAAGGCAAAATGATCATGCCTTGGATGAGGTTTGAACTTACAACATTTTTCTTAGTATGACATACTAAATCTGTTGTCTAAAATCAATGAGAATTTCAGAGTAACTTTCTAAAGAGAAGCATTCTAAGCAGATTCACAATAAAACATCTCCTGGACAAATTCAGAGAGATGGAAAGTTTACAAGATAACATTGATGGTCGTAATGATCGGTTACACTTAATCAGGATAGAAAATAACATTGCAAACTTCAATGTGCAAGTAGGCATGGGGATTCAGGGCTAAACAGCTTGGATCAAACATATTATAAACTATTGAGTTACGCTTACAAAATGGTGATATATGAAAAAACTTATGCCATATAAAATTTTCATGTTTGGGTATAACTGCAGTTTAATGGCCTGAACACAATGCAAAGAAAATTCTGTACCTTTATGGAAAGATAGAAGCTTGGCTTTAGATGCATTAAAATTAACCAGCCACCTCTTTCCCCATTGTACCACGTGATCAAGATCAGAGGAGAGAGAATCAGAGAGAATTTGATCATTTATGGCCTTGGAAGTGTTGCCATAGATGGTAGCATTGTCAGCATAAATGTCCACAAATGATCTTAGAATATGATTTGGGAGGTTATTGATATAGATTAAGAAGAAAGTAGTGCCCAAGATGGACCCCTGAAGGACTCCAGCATTAATACTGTGCTTTTTCATTAGCTTGTACATCGAGATGTAGAGGAGAGTGTAATCTCAGGATTACTCCACTTACCCTTGATTCTTACATTATAATACTGAATGCTTAGCAAGAGGCATCGAGTATCATTTTTTAAGTCTTTGGTATGACTTGATTGAGGATTGAACCCTGGTTACCAAAATCCTTTCCTTTAATAATTACAAGAAACCTGCTCAACCACTAATAGCCATGGCTAATGATACATTACCTGAAAATACTTCATTCAAACTCCTCGGCTTAACGTTCACAGGAAACATGAGTTGGAACAGATACATTGAGAGCATTGCTAAGGCTGCTGCAAAGAAGGTGGGCTTTCGCTACCGTGCTAGAAAGTTACTTATGCATGAGAGTATCCTGTTTCTCTACAAGGCCACCATTCGCCCATGTATGGAGTATTATTGCCACATCTGGACTGGTGCATCTGCTACTAGTCTCTCCCTCTTAGACAGAGTTCAAAAGAGAGTCGCCAACCTAATAGGTCCCACACTGTCAGCTAGGCTTAAACCACTGTCCCATCGATGAAATGTTACAATCCTCTGTCTGTTTTATAATTATTTTAATAGTGGATGTTCCGATGAACTACAAACCCTAGTGCCTCCTTGATGGAAATACCCTCGACAAACCCGAAAAGCAGCAAAATCTTACCCCAACACAGTAGAAATCCCTAGATGTAAGAAAGCCGTCCAATCTAATAGTTTCTTTCCTAGGAGTTTTAGACTTTAGAATTCCATTCCGGGTTCCTGCTTCCCTGACTGTACTGACATGCAGAAGTTCAAATGTAATGTAAACAGACAGCTTGCTGCTCAACTCCCTACATAGTACCCTTGCAAATTATGTCCCAGATAGTAGTCCCTTACATCAAAGTGGCACTGTGACTTGTTTGGGATGAAAATGCAATAATAATAATAAAAAACACCTGTTTTACAAATATTTTAATGGAATGTGCTTGGATTAACTTTTGCCATCTCGACATACATATCCACGACAAACTCACTTTGCAACAAAATCTCACCTCTTCACTGTTGAGGTCCGTAAATGCCAGAAAGCTTTTTACTCTAATGGTTTCTTCCCTCGAACAGCTAGACTTTGGAATTCCCTTCCTGCTACCTGCTTCCCTGACTGTGCTGATATGCAGAAGTTTAAATGTGACATAAACCAAAATCTTGTTAATCTTTTCTAGGCCTGGTCCCAAATAGTAGCCCCCTACGTCCAAGTGGCGATATGCCTTGTTAGGGGTAAACATGAGTAAAAAACAAAAATAAAACAAAAAAAAAAAAAACAACGACAAAAAAAAAACATGTATCTTAATCAGAAAACAAATATCAGATTTAACAACAATCCTCTGAATTGAAAGAATAGGGAAACTATATAAACTATATAGATATCCACCTAGTGGCAGAGAAACTAACTAAAGAATACATTCAAGGGGAGGTAATAATGTAATTTACACCAAAGTGTAAGTAACTCTTTGATATAAATGTAAGAAATTGCTGATCATAATTTTAAAAAGGATATACATAAAAAGTAAGATCATAGAGGGGTGGGGTTATACCACTGTTAGGCTCATGATTTAAAGGTATCAAGATAAAGTAATAAAAGTAGTCAACCATAGTCAGGTGTGACTTGAAGGATCCCTTTTTATTAGTTACTACACCGATACTCTAATTATCCTTGGCCCTCATCTTATACTGCTGAATGTTTAGCAAAAGGCATAAGCATAATTTTTTTGGAGTTTTTGGTATTGCTCAACAAAGGATTGAACCCTGATCATTAGCTAACAATTTTACTATAATGCTAAATAAAGATAAATACTAATAAATAACATTAAATAAAGAAATATCTTACAGTAGATTATTGATATTGATTCTCCCAAACAGTTCCTCTGTGCGAGGATGGGCAAGTTTCATTATATGAGGGGCATCAATTGATTCTGTTCTCCGTGCAATTATAATCTCATTAGTGTTTTCACTGGAATCTACAACCTCATCAGTTTTCTCCGGAGGGGCTGATGTCATGGTTGCAGAAATATAAGCTTTCGTCTCTTTAAGTCTGCAAAGATAAAAAAAAAGATTATATCTATCTATTATTACATAAAAATCACTTTTTGTTTGTTGGTTTGTGTGTGTGTGCGTGTGTGTGTGTGTGTGTGTGTGTGTGTGTGTGTGTGTGTGTGTGTGTGAGAGAGAGAGAGAGAGAAAGAGAGAGAGAGAGAGAGAGAGTTCCTCATGGGTTCCGAAATGGTTGAGCCTATTTTTTGGCAAATTTCACACAAAGATAATTTATATGTCTGACAGTGTTCTTAGACATGTTTTATACAGAAATTCATCTAATAAATATTGAAAATTGAAAAAATCTAATCTTAAAAATTGTTTTTTTCTGAAAGATAAAAAATCATATCTATCTACTATTATCTAAAAGACACTTTGTGTGTGTGTGTGTGTGTGTGTGTGTGTGTGTGTGTGTGTGTATGTGTTTGAGAGAGTTCATTCCTCATAGGTTCCGAAACGGATGAGCCTATCTTTTGCAAATTTCACACAAAGGTAATTTATATGTCTGACAGTGTTCTTAGATATGTTTTGTACAGAAAATCATCCAATAAATATTAAAAATCAAAAAAATCTGATCTTAAAAATATATATAATAGTAGATAGAGATAAAGAATCTATAGATGCAGCAACATCTAACATCTTTTTTAAAGGTATTATAACCTTTTTGGGACAAGTTTTTAATTAACATTTTCTTTCAACCAATCAAAAGCAAAAAATTGAGTTTTGCTAAATTGGCCTAAGATTTTTTAAAAGTTTTCAGTAAATAGGTACCTTCCTTGTTATGATTCACATTCTCCGGTTTATTTATTTATTTATTTAGCAAAACTCAATTTCTGCTACGAAAACTGTTTTCATTAATAATTAATTTTTCTAACTTATCGTTTTTCGTAATTTTGGGATATGTTCATTACTACGCCATGACAATTAAGTAGATACCATTGATTTTACTTGGAATTCAATATTTCGATTTTCGAATTTTGCTCTAATAAGGAAGACGCACTATAAAAGTAAGCAAAAAAAAAATGTAAAAAGATTCTTGGAATATGCCATGTTGACACAGTTCACTCGGTAATAAAAGACCCCTCCCCCCCCCCCACACACATACACACATTTACGTAAAAAAATAAATAAATAAATAAACCTAATCTGCAGCCTCCATCCACACACACACTCGGGACAAGATCAAAGTGTAGTATCTGTTCCGGCAGATACTGCAAGCAAAGACCATATGTGGGGGCAACCCCACATATAAGACCTTGGTCAATGTGGGGCAACCCTTCATACCAATTGTCACTATCCAGTTCCCCTACTCCCCGGGGAGTTGGTCCCCATTTCCCCTTTACTCCTCACTTTAAAAATCGGCCTTGTGCCTAATTTGCTCAGTGGGGGAGCAAATAAATACCTCAAAGTGTAGTATCTGTTCTTCAGATGCTGCACTTCAATTTCTTGTTCTCTGTCAGTGGAGATTCCTTCACGACTGAGACAATTTTTATTTTTGTTCCTTTTCTCCACATTAAAAAACGACCCTGGTGTCTAACTCTGTCCCGTGGGGAGGCATTGTAAATACACACACACACACACACACACACACACACACACACACACACACTATAACACGTTCTATATTTTAATTAAACAATACCACTCTTGTAGAGGAAGGCACTCATGTAAGGGAAATAACTTTTTGAACAATTTATGAATATTGATTACTTGTTAATTTAAAAAAAAAAAAATTACAATGATAATTAAAAAAAAAAATAGATATTGCGTTTTCATACTAAAACAGTTTATTTCCGGGGGGGGGGGGTCGTTTGCTGATTTGTTGATTGCCGTTGCTGTTTTCTATATAACCTGCCTTTTATTTATATTCCAGAACTTTCTTCGGTACACCTGCAGTTTACGAATCGCGTTTGGTGCTTGTTAAGATAGAGCCGACGAAAAACATTATTATGTACTTAACTGTCATGTTGAAAATAGTAATATATCCAAAAATTACGAAAATTCATTGAGTAAAACAACTACTATTGTGTTTTTAGTTTTAAAAAAAGTCTTAATACGTCAGCCGCAAAATGTCCCATGTATTCGCAATCTTTAAGGTGTTCAAATCTAGAGAAAATGACATTTCCCACCAATTTTCCGTAAAAATTACTTTTGACTATAAATAAATTTCTACTCGATGAATTTTCGTAATTTTTTAATATATTACTATTTTCGACATGACAAGTAAGTACTATTTTTAAAATTTTTTTTTTTAAAAACACCATATTTTAAAAAATTGATTTGTCGATTCTATCTAAGAAGTACAGAAAATTTTTAAGGGTACTTTTTGTTTATTAAATTATGCAGAAACATAGGCGACTGGTGTCTGGTGAAAATCAAACCTCGATCTGAAAATGTTTCCGTTACCAAATCGGACTTCCTGTTTTAGTTTAAAATAAATAAGCAAATTGACACGAAATAAAATATGTTAAACTTTTTGAACACTTTTTGGCGGACGTTGAGAATCTGAGCCTTAAGCCGTACCTTATAAATTCCACATTTTCACTTTTTTTTTTTTTAAAACTTTTTTCTTGTTAATATCATCCAATAGAGACTTTATGTATCAGATAATTAAAAAAAATACTTTTTAAAATCATTTTTTTTTTACTCTAAAATAACCGGACGTAACTCAGCGTTCACTAACAATTTAATAAAAGAAACACGTTCCGAGTGAACGCTGAGTTACGTCCGGTTATTTTAGAGTAAAAAAAAAATGGACCTTAAGTTCGTGTTTAATTTACTACAACGTTATAATAGAAAACTGAACAAGCCGTGAAAAGTCATAAAAAATGATTTTAAAAAGTTTTCTTTTTAATTATCTGATACATAAGTCTCTATTGGATGATATTAACAAGAAAAAAGTTTTTAAAAAGTGAAAATTGTGGAATTTATAAGGTAAGACTCAGATTCTCAACGTCCGCCGATAATCGGAATGTTTTCACATCGAGGCCATGTTTTTACCTGACACCGGTACGGTCGCACTTAAAGTCGTCTATGCTTCTGAATTGCCTTAAATTGTTAGGTGAAAGTACGAAATAGTCAACAAATTATTTCGTACTATCTGTAAATTGCAAAAGTACCCTTTCTTCTCCCAAATAGATTCATTAATATTTTATCAAAATTTAGTTATTTAATGAATTGTTTTAGCTTTTAAATATACTTACCTTTTTGTATGTAAATTCTAGTTTATCACGTTAATCAAAAACATTGCATTGTTTGTCGAGCGAGTCCACAGTTGCTTAGCAACCTATTGAAAACGGAGTTGCAGAGTTGTCTCCCTTACATTTTTCGACTTCTATGTTTTTTTTTTGTGTTTTTTTTTTTTTTGCTTTTTTAGAGGCGGCGAACTTTAAATTGACATTGGTACTGGTGCACTTATTGATCCGTGCTGAAATAATATAATTATTATTTAGAATGCCATTCTTAACATGAGGAGGGGAGGGTGTTTTGTGCATATTCTGTACTTTCTTTCATCTAACAATTTAATAAGAACAGATATTGTAAAACTTTAATTAAACTTGAAAATACTATTTAAACAATAGCGCGGATCAATAAGTGCACTAGCAGCCTATTTTCTTTAATTGCAGATTTGGCAACTGTCGGTTATTTTGAGTTCAGCTTGGTTTAGAGGATTCATCATGTGGTTTCAGTAGGGCAGAGTCACATGCCACACAGCACGTGATACAATCAATTTACAGAAAGAAACATTTGATGAACGAATAATTTCACAAAATAAAGTTGCCAACTGAACATCTCGTTCGTGTGATTATATTATTTTCTTTGGTGATATGTAAAGTCTCATGTCTATTGTTATAGTTTTAAATTGCTCTTGTCCCGCTGCTCCTTTGGCTTTATACTTTCCAAGGACCCCTAGCGGTAATAAAATCACATAGGTTATCCCCCTTGGCTGAAAGAAGCCCTTCTACCGTTACAACAGTGTACGAGCATCACAGCACATGTATTCTTTGTTAGTTAATAAAACCTATATCAACGGTTTACCAATCTCTTCTTCCTTCTCAGATATTCTTTTCAGTTCATCACATCTAAGTTGATAAAACAGACACAATAGACTACGTGGAAGACAACATTCACCACGTTATTGTTGAAATACAGCCTAATTTAATGTGTAGAGTTTGTGAAAATTGGATCTCTAGATTACGCTGTACACATGTGAGCTGTGGGAGCTATATGCCCGAAATTGTATTTAAATTATAAATGTGAAAAATTAATCTCTGGAATAAACCACATTATTACTTGTTATATTAAAAATATTTTTCTGTGATTTATTTTAATATAAAGTTCGCCGCTTATAAAAAGAACCTTTATTAACCTATTAAAAAATGATTCCTCCTGCCACACACAACGTTTCATATATCCTAATTTAAAAGTGTGCAAATTTAAATAAATAAATAATGTTACGTCAGGAACTGGAGGCTAGACCTTAGGACGGTCTAGCATCTTGACCTGGTCTGGACCAGTCAGGAACTGGGGGCCTAGACACTGGAGCGGTCTAGGAATGGCGTCCGGAACTGGAACAGGGAGGCAGCAGACTGCAAGGCAGAAACAAGCTGCACTGGAGGAAGGCTGAGTGCTGCAGGCAGGAGATGCAGGAAGCTGAGGCCTGCAAGAAGCTGAAGGCAGGAGTTGCAGGAAGTTGAAAGGCTGCAGGATTGCTGGAAATTGCAGGAGGCAACAGACAGTAAGACAAAGGGGAAGGTCTTTCCTAGGAACCTAGCCCTGAAAAGGGCTCTTTGAATTACTATTATTGCGGCTGTTTGGCTGAAGCGGCTGCTGCTGCTGGATTCGGTCGACGTGACTGGTAGCGTCAGTCATCGTTCGGGAACCTCTTCCTACTCCCCTGGCCAGCCAGGGCTAGTGCCCAGCTGAAGCTGCGGGTTGGCCACCAACGTGCTGTACTTATGAGAAGGTGTTGTTACAACACGTGCCGGTCTCAGCAAGAGAAAACAAATGAACAGAATTAATTCTCTGCCGAATCAAATACAACCAAAAGAATTTCATGTGTAAATTGATTGTGTTTATGTTCGATTCAGCTCGGAACCAAAGTCTCTGCTATCTATTTTCATGGAGAAAAGTTGAAATTAAGTTTACTTCACCTCGGTTTGACTTGATAAGACGGCTATTTTCTGCTAGGTGGTGTATATGAGATTGTTCACCAATGAAAAAAATCTCCAGCATAGCAAAACATAAGCTATGATGTGAGCACACCGCGACACATTCTTCCACTATGATACACAGTTTATTATAGCAAAGAATTATCGGGCAAAACACATTGTCCAAGGAAATAGAGAGAGAAGTCCAGGAAATTTGGACAGATCAGATATGAAAATATGTGACAAAATATTTGTAAAACTTAATCTAAATCCATTCACAAACACCACGGGTTTAAATGAAATAAAACAAACATGGAATCAGGGAAACCAACATTCCAAGACTAATCGTATCCTTACAACACATCTGGCAACAAAACTTTTTTATTGTTCATACCTGAAAAATATGTCTTCAATTATGTCCGGTCATGCAATATATAAAGAGTTTGCCAAGTTAGCTGAGCAGCAGTGGTAGTGGAGGCAGATGCATCAACTCATATGGATTACACTTTCTCTCTCTAATAGCAGCAACAGCAGCTAACTCGAACATCTTTGTCTTTTCTTTCTCATAGCAGCAGAAGCCGTTTGCTCACCATCAACAATAACAAACCTTAATAACAAGAGACACTTCAAATTATTCACACTTTTAGTAACTTTAATAACAAGGACCTTAATATTTTCTTCACTTTGGAACATCCTGTCATATCTAATACACGATATCCAGCATTTCAATGTGCAGGGTCTACAGGATCTGTTCTATGATAACCGACTCAAGAAACTTAACCTTTTCTCCCTTGAGTGCTGACAATTACATGGTGATATCATTTCAACCTACAATCTCCTCAATGGTTATTACCGTCACTCCTAAACCACAAAAAGATCTACACGGACACCATAAGAAACTATTTCAATTTTGATTGAACCACGAGGGACACTTTCTTAATCAGGATCTCCAGTTTCCAGGAGGGATAATAAATATGCCAGCAAGGCAGCAATTTAAAATGAATTTAAACATGTGCTGGGCTACTGTATCCTCTTCTGTGTCAATTTCTACCACTCTACATAACAAATGAAGCATGTATGTTTTATATTTTACCAAATTTAACCCTTTATGACTTGGTTGAACTAATTCGTTCAGTCATAAATAAATGAATATAATGGTATAAATAAAGTGGGAATTGATTCAAACATGCCTTGTATGTATTAGTTCAGTATCTGGGTAGATGCCAGACACCTCACGATTATAACTGTCCATTGCTTACATATAATACACCGCCGTCTGTCTCAAAGTGTGGAGGATTTCATTTGCTGTCATTAACAGAGTTTTCAAGCACTATGGATAATAATCAAGGTAAGTTTATGACATACAAAAGTTCTCAGTGGTAGTTTAACTATTGAAATTCATAATGAAAGCTTGTTATTGTGAAAAAATCTTAAAATCATAGTATCATTACCCTTTAAACTAACTAAAATTAATAATTTTTTTTTTATCATAATTCAGGTCATAAAGGGTTAATTGAATTGAATATTTGCTGTAATCAGATTTCCCAGTTTCTTAAAGACAGTATTTGCAACCAACACGACTATGGCAATACCAAATTTTAAAGATTTTTTTTATCTGTATTCCTATCACCTTATCAATTTCCTCAAAATCCACAGAGGTCTTTCCATCATGATCATCCAAATCTCGTCACATTTTTTTTTCTACAAAAGAGTCACCACTTATCAAGGCCTGGAGGCCACTCGAGGATAAGGGTTAATGAGTGTATGGTAGTCAATGGTACAATATCGTAGTAATGGTTAGTAGTGGAAATTTGGTAAATTGGATTACTTAAGAGGACGGTTCATCAAGAATTTGTTTATGTTGGACTTGAAGATGTCTATATTGTAGTCAGCTGGAAAGCAGGGAAACGGAAGAAAGTTCCACATGCGTGCAGTTCTAAGAAAGAAACTTTGTTCATGGAATCTACATTTAGGTTTAGGCACAGATAAAGAGTGGGGAAATTATTGATATCAAGGCCCGAAGGCCACTCGAGGATAAGTGTCACCAACCTCATTAGTTACTGTAATAAGCCTGTCATAAAATTCATCTTTCGTGTCTTTTACTTTTTGAAGTCATAAACAACAGAAACATGCATGTTTTATTAATTAGTATTCATCGTTTAGATGATCACCTGATGGTTTTTTTATTATTTTTTTTAATCCAGCCTTTGTTAATGGTCAACATATTCCCATGTAAAATGCAGTAAAAACAAGAACTGGTTTAGTACATAAAGAGTGAATCGACTTAACCATGGATATGGAAATCAGAAAGTTGTCAAATGAATACATTCTTCGAGTGTCCATATGATTATCTTAGTGACGCATACTAATTAGTGTTAGGACGCTTAATCGGAATCGGAAATCGGAAAAATCAGAGTTTTTTGGAGGGTATCGGAATTGGTATCAGAATCGAAAAAATTTGAGCCTATTTTCTAATGCCAAAACCGATTCCTAAAATAATCTTTTTTTATTTTATTTTGGTTTAAGAAACATCTTCCATCGCTGATAGTAATAATAAAATAATAAATATTTAGTGATTTAAACTTCCAGTATGATTAAAATCTCTAGATCACCCCCCACTCATAAGTATGTTTTTACGTTTGAGAAAATATAGGCACATTTAAGATGTATTTTTACAGTAATCGGGACAAAATAACACTTTTATAATTAAATATTTAGAGATTTATAAAGAATTGGAATTGGAATCGGTAATTGTATCGGAATTGGGAATTTAGTACAGAATCGGTAATTGTATCGGAATCAGGAAAAATATTGGAATCGTCCCATCGCTAATACTAATGACATCATTTAGAGAGGGAGAGAGTTTAGGACGGGTATCTCAAAAAGACTAACTCTGACTCCTAAATTTATTGACTCAAAATCAGAAATCCTATATATAAAAGTGAAAATACTTACAATACTGCAATTTTTAATGATGAGGCATAGTTTTGTGTGCTTGAAAACATTATGATTGCAATATCATCCCATTCGATAACCGCTGATTCCAACGCTGTTTGCTGTAGTTTTCTATTGTCTTCATTACTTTTTTCTTTTGCCTAAAGATAACTGCTGACAGACCTTTCTATGCCCAAAGAAATCTCTATCTGCCTCAAACATCCAGCACCAAAATGCCAGCCTCCTCCATCAGAAGGAGATTAGTTCCCCTTCTCATCTCTTGAAATCTTCTGACGGATTCTAGCCTTTGTTAATGGTTACCATTCGATCACCCAGAAGTTGATTACTCAAGGTATCCACTAGAGATAATGGCTAGATAGTGTTCATTCAGATAATCTTGGACATGTCTTTCTCGCAAAGGTTGATCATAAAACTCATCTTTCATCCCGTTCAATAACTGTTGACCCCAACACTATTTGCCATGGTTTTCTATTTTTCTTCATTTCTTCTTGTTTTGGCTGTGTCGTCCTGGCAATTGCTGAAAGGTCATGCACTGATTTACAACTATGAAAAATAAAATAGAACAATGCAAACTCACGAGAGAAAACACAATTCCATACATCATGTAAAAATCAGTTGTGTTGTTTGTGTGGTAAAGGACCTAAAAGAATTGTTGTTTGTTGATACCTGTCTGTCAGTTGGCTGATCAGTTTATCTAATCTGCTAAAACTCTACTTGCTCTTGCTCGCCTTTGACTCCAATTTCTCTGATATCTCTAAGCTGGTTACTTTTAATGTATCTAAAACCAAGCTTCTATCTTTACATCATCAACGCTCTGATCCCCATCTGGCATCAATTGAAATGGATGGCACTCATCTTGGGGAGGCTCCATGTTTTGACAAGCTTCTGGGCTTGACCTTTACTCCTGATCTGAAATGGAATACATACATCAAATCTGTTGCCAAGGTGGCTGGAAAAATGGTGGGATCCTTCTACCGCCCCAGTAGATATCTCACTGCTGATGCAATTCTCTATCTCTATAAAAGCCAAGTACATCCAAGGATGGAGTACTGTTGCCACATCTGGGAAGAAGCTGATAGAAGCAGTTTATCCTGCCTTGACAGAGTACAAAATAGACTTTGGAGCTTTGTAGGGAATGCCCTTTTCTTTTCCCCACAGGAAACATTGCGAGCCTGTCTTTGTTTTATCGTTATTTCCATGGCAAGTGCTCATCTGAGCTCCAATCTCTGGTTTCTCCTTCGTCAATCTTTCATGAAAGACACCCGTCTAGCTGAAACCAGTCAATAATTTTCCCCACTCTTTATCTGTGGCTAAATCAAAATGTAGATTTCATGAACAAAGCTTCTTTCTTAGAACTGCACGCCTGTGGAACGCTTTTCTGTTTGCCTGCTTTCCAGCTGACTACAATTTGGCTGTCTTCAAGTCCAACATAAACAAATTCTTGATGAACCTCTCCTTTAAGTAATCCAATTTACCAAATTTCCATTACTAATTATTACTACAATATTATCCCATTGACTATTGTACACTCAATAATCCTTATCCTCAAGTAGCCTTCGGGTCTTGATAAGTGGTGACTCCTATGTAAAAAAAAAGCTGTCAACCATCCACTGTTGCAAACTCAAAACTTTCCTAAACTAACTTTGACTCCTAATGGACTCAAAATCAGAAATCCTATGTCTGGTCTTTTATCTGAGTAATTGATGAACAGAAAATGACACTCTTTTGGGCACTCCTAGCCTACTATTTAGAAATTGACCATGGACCATAAGGCATCTTCCTATCTCGAGCATTCAAAATAATCCATCTCCCCCATAATCTTTTTACTAATTTCACTTCCTATACTTTTACTCTGCTAATGAATTATTTCTAACCATTGTCGAGGGTATTGGCTTTAGGCAGGGATACGTCCATAGTATTACAACTGAAGTCATGTTGTGGTGCATAAACAGATATTGTTGTAAAAATTTCCTCACCAACCATCAACTTCAAACACTTACACAATTAACAATGAAGCAC
Organism: Euprymna scolopes; assembly: GCF_053919585.1. Lineage (NCBI taxonomy): Eukaryota > Metazoa > Mollusca > Cephalopoda > Sepiida > Sepiolidae > Euprymna > Euprymna scolopes. The sequence goes on along the minus strand of NC_136486.1, from coordinate 38,585,628 downwards.
TTTATCTACCCATTTCTCTGCAATAAAAATATTCCCATGTAAATGCAATAAAAACAAGAACTGCTTTAGTACATAAACAGTGAATTAACTTAAACATGGATATGGAAACCAGAAAGTTACCAAATGGATACATTCTTCAATTAATGGGAAAGTTCGCCACAAGTCATTTAGTTTGAAAACTTTTTAATCTGCTGAAAATTTCACAATATTCTGTTCAACAATTAGATACATTGAGAGTTATAGACTGATTAGAAAAAGAGCAAAATTAGGAAATCTTTCTAAAATTCTGGAACTAGAGAAACAGGAATTCATTATACAATGAACTGCAAAACCTCTTACGCCTACAAATCCCAGTACTTTTAGATTATGTTCGCTACAAAGCCCCAAGTTGGTTAATAATGGTTCACAGCTAATATTCTTCAGCCATGATGTTCCCTCCAAATTCATATACAAGTGAAAATATTTACAATAATGTGATTTTTAATGGGACATCAATTAATATGCTTGAAAATAAATTATCAACTTTACCAAATTTTCATTACTAATGATTACTATAATGTCCAATTTCTACTGTACACTCTTTAACCCTTATCCTTGAGTGGCCTCTTGGCCTTGATAATGTGGTGATGCCTATGTAAAAAAAAAAAAAAAAAAAAAACATAACTGCAATCTGTACAAAATTTCCTCTAATTTGATATGCTACAAGCCATATTTTGTTAATACTTTCTATAAATCAGCTCGTGGTGGCCATCTTGGATTTTTTATGGTGTGTTGATGACAAAACATAACATCCATCAGAATAATACTTCACGTGATGATGAAGCCTCACCCAACATTTTTATAGCTGTTTTAGAATGTTTCTACTTAAAGTTGTTAAATTGAAACTTAAATATGCTAATTCGCTCATAAGTTATCAAGTGAGATGGTCATAATTACAGCCATCTGAACCTTCACGGTGTTGTGATAACGTGTTCAGAATTGCATTATAATATTTTAAAAAGATCTGAAGATATAGCCTTTTAAAGATGAAATTCTGTATATAGTCGTTTCCAGTGACTGTCAGTGAACTTCGTTCAGTCTTCCTTTGTTCTTTTTTTTTTTTTTCCTAACATAAAAATCACAAGAAAAAAAAAAGAGAGATGATGAACAAAGCTCATTGACAGTCTCCCTGGAAACACGGCTATAGACCTCATCAGAAAAATCGAGTGCAGAGGGAATTGGAGAGCAATGATTGATGTCTGCAATAAAAGATCTGATACCTCAAGAAGTTCTGTAAATTGTGCAAATTTCCTACCATTTTCAGTCACAGTCACAATGCATTTGAATAGACTGACTTAAGACTAACTGTCTAGTGAACCATACATTTTCCGATACTCGAGTTCTAATGAACTGATTTTAAAAAAGCTAAAGACCATGTTTCTTTGTTTTTTTATGCTCTTTATAATAATGAGTAATTTGAATTTCTTAGCTGTAAAGAAAAAAAATGGTCTGGTATTGCTAATGTGATAGTGTTTTTACCTGAAATGGATTTGTTTCAATTAAGCATGTTTCATTCTAAGTTTT